>NC_057800.1:460082942-460390787 GCF_018294505.1 Triticum aestivum
AATGCTCACTGTTCATCCAATCGATCGGCTTCAGTTAGCAGCAGTAGTGAAGGAATCGCTCGATCTGGTTCAGTTAACAGCCATCGATCAATCGCTCGGGTTCAGTAACGTGTAGCCTGCAGTGGAATCGCTCGGGTTCAGTTAGAGCCCAATGCCTCGCTCGGGTTCATTTAGAGTCAACGCCTCACACACACGCGCGTACGTGTACAAGAGAAACGCGCATCGCTCGGCCCCCGACCTCCCACCGTAACCGGGAACTCCCCGAAATTTTCCTCGCCCTCGCTTCTACCACGGTTTTTTCCGTCATGGACGGCCCAAAGAATGTCATGCAGCTGCGTCTCCAGCCCGCCTAGTAAGAAAAGCCCATTTTCTGTCATGATTTTTTATCATAGAAGTAGGAGCCCACCACATCTATGATGATACCGGGTTTTGTCACAATTATCGTCATAGAAGTGTCATATGTATGACAGGAAAAAATTCGTTCGGCCCAAAATGTCACGGATGTGTCTTTTTTTGTAGTGTGGACTGGGCGCATCATAGGGGTGCGCCCTTTTCACCTGGACCAGTGGTTGAGTTAGGACCGATGGGTCCCAACAAGTGCCTGATCCCTCCAGGCACTTTCCATTGCGATGTACTTCTATATGATAGTTGCCAAGTAAGCGAAGTGTAGTATGCAGCGCAATTAATGGCATTGAGGATTCCTTCGTTCATGCAATTGTTGCAGAATGCTGATATCGCGTCCTCGTCGCGGCAATCTTTAACCTTGTCCTTGACAAGGAGGAGTCTGGCCCAAAAGTGGGGGACTGTTTCCTGAGACTGCTGTTGTATGCTCGTGAGAGCGCTTATTTCTGGGTGGGTGGGTGGAATTGGATCTGGACCCTGACCCGATCGATGATCCGGAGTCTGGAGTTTTTCCAGACTTCATAGTTTGGGCTCCAGAGTATCTTCTAATTTTTGAAGCTTATCATCCGATTCCATGTTCGGAGGACAAGGCGTGTCTTTCTGCCGGTAGGTGTTCGGTTCTCGAGGTCGGAGATCCGAACATAGTTCATCCTTAATATAGAGGAGGGGTTATCTTGCTCCTCGACTACCACTATCTGGTGGGTGATCGGTGGAGATTTAATTTCTCTCTAGTCGGGTTTAAGCTCGATCCGATCGTAGTCTATAGCGACCCCAAGGTGGCAATGCGATTTAGGAGTTCGTTTAAAGACGATAACTTCATTGGATCCATCCGTTTAGCGTATTTAGAATCAACGCAGAGGTGATTTTCGATGACTCGAGAGGTCATCATCGTCGGCTCAAGGGCCGAGCGGGCTGTCATGGTAAAACCGCCCAGCCGAAGGGTTTGGCCTGAGGCCAGAGCTCCTCCTTAGGTGATATTTTCCTTGATGATAAGTCGAGCCATCAACCCTTCCAACGACGGCACAGTGGAACTCTCAATGAAAGCACCAATGTCGGTGTCAAAACCGGCGGATCTCGGGTAGGGGGTCCCGAACTGTGCGTCCGAGGTCGATGGTAACATGAGACAGGGGACACGATGTTTACCCAGGTTCGGGCCCTCTCTATGGAGGTAATACCCTACTTCCTCTTGATTTATCTTGATGAATATGAGTATTACAAGAGTTGATATACCACGAGATCGTGATGGCTAAACCCTAGAAGTCTAGCCTCTATGATTACGGTAATGAGTATTTCCCCTCCGGACTAAGTCCTCCGGTTTATGTAGACACCTGGAGGATCTAGGGTTACACAAGGTTGCTTACAAACAAAGGAATCTATATATTCGGTCGCCAAGATTGCCTTCCATGCCAAGGAGAGTCCTGTCCGGACACGGGTGCAGTCTTCGGTCTTCGTATCTTCACAGCCCATCAGTCCGGCCCATGGCCAACAGGCCGGACGCCCAAGGACCCCTTAATCCAGGACTCCCTCAACGGCCACAAGCTCGTCGGCGGCGAGCAGAGCACGGACGCGGCGGCAGCTAGCTATGACATGCGAAGAGGCTAACGGAGTGGAGCAGGAGACGGAGGACCTAACCTAGCGGCATGCACGGTGGCCCTTGGAAGGTTAGGAGCGTCGAAGAGGAGGAAGACTACCGGCGACCGAGGTGGAAGGGGCGGCTCGATCCACGGCCTGTGGTGCTCCTCGGCTTGCGCTCGTGGTCGAGAAAGAGGTAGTCGACAACGACGGAGCTGCTGGATAGGTCGGCGAGGCGAGGCGTGGCCGGTGGCTATGCGGGCGAGCAGCGGACGGCGACGGCCGAGGTGGCCAAAGGGGTAAAAGAAGCAAGGGAGCGAGGGGGGAACTGGTGGGTGCTATGGTTTGCGTAAGGCGAGAGGGAGATGACTAGGGGAGCCAGGGCAAGTGGGAGGGGAGCCTGAGGCGACGAGGGGATCCTTATCCCACTCGTCGATGGCGAGGTGGTGCAGCGGGAGCGCGCTCGGCGCGGCTCGGTCGTACGTACAGGGGGATGAAGGCGAGCAGGGGAGACCAGTGATGGGTCGGCTTGGGTGGGCCAAGGCCCAGGGGAGGCAAGGGGGGCGCTCTCTCTCTCACCTCTTCTTTTTACATTTTTTAACTTTTCTATTTTCTTTTATTTTCAGAAAGCAAAATTGGTTTATAAAAACTAATCTTGCACCTAAAATACCATTTTAACTTAGGCCACTGCTATAATTAACTTGGCAGCAAAATAAAGTACTTCAGCATATTTGTAAATTAAAAAGCATTTAAATAAATGATTTAACCACTGTTTAAAATAGTTTAGGGAACTTAGACACTTTGCAAAAATGTTGGTTCACTACCAATATTAGTTATGGATTATTTGCACATGATGAACATTTTAGTTTTCATGTTTGAGCAAATATAAATTTTTGACTTTAGATTGGATTTGAATTTGAATTGTGATTTGGATCAAGTGAAGAATAGCAACAGTAATGTGATGACATGGCACCATTAATAGGGGATTACTGTAGCATGGCACTGGGGGTGTTACAAATCTCCTCCACAACCAGGAATCTCGTCCCGAGATTTAAGTGGGGAAGTAAAGAGTAACTTCGGGAGAACTAACCCTTATAGGGTTAATTATCTAGTGAACAATTCAGGGAATGAGGCAGAAGTTTCTCTCGAGTTGAAACTTAATAAAACATCGAGAGGTAGTATGAAGGTACAATAGTAAGGATCAAGCGAATGGACATACGATTGATACCTGAACAGAGTGTGAGCAAGGGGTTCAGAGCATCGGGAATAGATCATCTCTCGGAAGGTGGCTCGTGACTTGATACGAAGCCAAATGCAAGAATATTTCAGAATCAAAGATATACAGGACAGCCAAGTTACAATCCTATGGAGCTGTGATAAGGGTTGATTGAGAGTAGGGAGAACGGTGTTATCTTACCGATCTCGACAACAAGGGTATGTCATAGGATAGTCTGTCAGTTATGTCGGCAACAATGTAGGTACCAAGGGCGAGGGACGAACTATTTTCCTGCTTGTAAGACGAGGCGGACCAATAGGCAAAGTTCTCGTCCATCGTTGGTTACCGGAATGTCATCAACAATAGTAACAGGGTCCTACTGACAAAGTTGTACACCGAGGTGTTTACATAAGCAGGGAATTATCACTGCTTAGGTAAGTCAGATTGCAAGAAAGATTAAACAAAACAATAGAAAGGAAAATGTGATTTTTATATTAATCAGAACAATGGATAGGAAAATGTGTTTATACTCGAGTATCAAAAGTATATCTTTCCCATCCATGACCGGACAGCAAGTAGAGAATCAATAGGTAAAGGGGCGAGGGATTTCATGATGTTACCCATATAATGGTGTTTGGATAATCGATTAAGAAACATTTAGCATTTCGCTTCCAATGTTTATGTTGATGATCGGAGTATCACAGACATGCTTCGGGATAGCATTGACAAGGTCATCAGATAAAGGTCAAACTTTGGATACACAAAGGGTCCATCGGAAACAACTTATAAAATAAGTCATGCAATTTCAACAAGCAAGAGATGAGGATGTTGCCAAAGGTCTCAACAACAATTCGTTGAGATTTCCATAAACATGGATTTTCTCAATTAAGTGATCAAGGCGATAGCATAAGACACGCCAAAGTATATACTAAAGTATGTTCGTGGAGAACATCCTTAATTAAACATTGAATGAAAATACACCTGGAAATATGGCCCACGTAGCATGATCAATGTTTGAATGGTGATTCAATAACCAAAAGACATAGAATGAAAATATCGACCATTCACTTCGAAGCAATAGAGTTGCTAGAAGTTTTGAATTCACACTTCATAGTTCAATTGCTGGTATTCCGGTTAGAAACAACACGGGGTCCAAGAAATGAATGGAGATGACAAGAAGTATCACTATACCAAGAATCCTTAAGAGGTGGAGCAATCCTCACAATATCCTTGGCATAAAAGACAGTAATACTTCAAGTTAGAACATAGAACAAGCTGGATAGCAAGGTGCATACATAACACGAACAAGTTTGTGATGAAAGGAAAGCAATAATGTTGTCAATGATAAGAAATCATCAAGGGGAAAGGATGGTATATCCCATCATGAATTCGATTCACAACTTGGAAGAAGGCAAATCATTGTCGATGATGATCACGACACATTTGTCGGGATTTCATTAAGATGTAATTGGTCGGTGATGACATCAAGTCAAATGAATGATGGAGCGAAAAGTTATTGAAACCACAGGTACAATACAAACTCAAAATCAAGCTTGCTGTTCAAGGAGAAATGATATGCCGAGGAAGATCGTCGTAAGCTTAGCTCTTCGTTGAAAATTGTGCTCCAGGAATAAGGACCAGGTAGCATAGTTAAAATTTAGCATGATAACGATATAGACGATCAGGCTAGGAATGACTTAAAGGATTAATAAACTCGTAAGCAACAAAAATTACTTAGAGTTATTGAGTCAGAGTGCAGAATCGATTCACCTATCGGTGTTCCCGAGTAACTAATAACTCAGAACCCAGGGGAAATCTAAAATCGGTGAGAAGCAATACTAGATGAAGACTCATAGGAAGCAACACAGTTCTTTGATGTTCTTGAGATACCGGAGGGTAATACTCGAAGAAAGATCAAAACAGGAGTCGCGGAGATGTATTGATCTGTCGAAGACAAGTGCTTTAACCTTTCTGAGACAAGGAATCAAAGAATATCAATACGACCGAAATCATAGCTGCAAGGGATCCAAGTTAATGACACCAAAAGAAGTATCCAACTGATTAAATGTTTTGTAAGAAGCTTCCATAATAAGTTCCACATCGGGTCCATGGGCATGAACACAAAGGTTCAAGGTCTACTCCCACTTCATCAATGCATAACCTTCCATTTACTTCTCGTCTTCGACGAAGTTGTAGAGTCAAACTTCACGAGTAAATAACTCAAGCTCGGAGTAGAGCATGATTTAGGAAGCAGAAGATACAAATTAGCAAAGGCATTATGTATCCGAGGAAAAGCTCACAAGGATACTGTATATCAAGTACATTGTCGGATAGAACCCCACAAAGGATCTGGTGGTTCACAAGGGATCTGATGTGAGCATCGGTACTCAACCAGAAGAAGAAATAATGCAAGGATATCATATTATAGAAACAACTGACTAATTCTAAGCTGAAATGCAAAGGGGATTATGATTTCCAAAACGGGGGATCATAAGTAGAGGCTCTGATCAAAGACAATTAAGTAGAATAGAAATAGATTGACAATCAATCAAGGTTTGATTAGTCGAACACCAGCTCATGTCCAGGGTGAAGTCTGAGCCGAAGGGAAGAATTCTACTTGTGATTGATGATTGCGAGCATTCACAAACATATTGAACCAAATGTTCAAAATGACGATGACAAAGGATGCTACTGAACTTTGGTAGACATACGGAAGTAACCATAATGTAAGCAGGTAAGGATGAACATCAGTAATAGGCTACTGAGGATTTTCGGAAGATTGAATAGCATTCCAAAGAATTTTGTGAAACACATGAACAACTATGGATGAACGGATACTTGACAAGCGTGAGTAATTATACGTAGGGGTATTCATGTGGCAAAGAGCTGCAAGGCAGTAGGATCATTGGATTCTCAGGACAACACAGAGTAATTCAGGGCACCTTTTAATAACAAGAGCAACTTGGGATGAAGGTATGAACGACAATGTAGGTAGTTACTCGTAAGGATTTACCGTTGGTAGGGTCGCATCAGTGAAGGGCACAAGGGTCTTGGGAAAACTTCACATAGTATCTTCAAAATCTTCGGGTGCACCAAGCAATCATCTAGAGTGAGGGGCTCTCCGGGAGAAAGCATTTACGAGAACCTAATGTTAGAGTTAGCAAAATCATTTAACCCGAATAGAAGAGATATCAGAAATCCAAAGTATAGACCAGGAGTAAAAGATCCTAGTACCACCCAATTGGCAACGTGGGCCTGTAAGCCACGCAGCCATGTTAGTAAAGCAGGTTTTTTAAAGACTAGACTCAACTTCGGCCAAGGAGTTGGAAAGGGGGTTCCTATAGGCAGTTGGCTCTGATACCAACTTATGGCGCCCCCGGTTCAATCGTACACTAATAATACACGCAAATGTGTACGATCAAGATCAAGGACTCATGGGAAGATATCACAACACAACTCTAGACACAAATTAAAATAATACAATCTTTATATTACAAGCCAGGGGCCTCGAGGGCTCGAATACATAAGCTGGAATACATAAGAGTCAGCGGAAGCAACAATATCTGGGTACATACATAAGTTAGACAAGTCTGCCTTAAGAAGGCTAGCACAAAAAGCAACAACGGTCGAAAAGGCAAGGCCTCCTGCCTGGGAGCCTCCTAACTACTCCAGGTCGTCAGCGGCTGTCACGTAGTAGTAGGCACCCTCAGGGTAGTAGTAGTAGTCATTAGTGGTGTCTTATGGCTCCTGGGACCCGTCATCTAGTCGCAAGAATCGAGTATGGGGGGAAAAAGAGGTAGCAAAGCAACTGTGAGTACTCATCCAAAGTACTCGCAAGACTTACATCAGATCTAAACTAAATATGCATCTGTATCAAAGGAATGGGTTCTATCTGTGGACTAAACCGCAGAATGCCAGAAGAGAAGGGGAAAGCCTAGCCTATCAAAGACTAGCATCTTCAAGCAGCTCCAAGCATCTTGCAGCATCAGAAAAGATAAGAGTGGCATATTATAATATTAGTAAGCATGTTGTAACATTTCCCAGAGATCACTTCCTGGACTCCCTGCAAGGAAACAATCCCAGAGCCATCATATCCATTACATGCCTCAGCATCCAGCATCCAGTTCTAGTTGTATCGATCGGGATACAACTCCAAGTGTCCATTCCGTAGGATAGGCTATCGATAGATGTTTTCTGCCCTGCAGGGGTGCACAAACTTACCCATCACGCTTGATTAACTCCGTCCAGACACACTTTACTGGGTCATGCCTGGCCTCGGCCAAACGATACGCCGCAACCCAACCTAGGCTTAATAGAGAGGTCAGCACGCCGGACTAAACCTATGCCCCCAGGGGTCTTGGTCCATCGCCCCGGGAACTCCTACATGTTGTGTGGGTGGCCGGTGGGCATACCTATCCTCCTTTATACAAGACGAGGTGTTCTAGTACAACCCGGTGCGCGCCGCTCAGTCGCATGACGTCTATTAAGCTTCGGTTGATGCATACAATGCAGAACGCCCATACTATGCCCACGTGATGGTTAGTGCTATCAGGCCAGAGGCCCCTCGGATCAAATATCCAAATCATAGTGGATTAGCAACGCGCGGTAACGAGCAGAGACTCATGTTCGATGTGACCCCGTCGCCCCATCTCGAGGACTCGCGGCAAGGGCTAAGAATGCCCGGCCACGCCTCGTAATTATCTCGCGGGCACCTTCCAGGTCAACCCCACTGCACATCACTCACAATTAACGCGGGTTCCCCTCGGGGCCGACCCGTCTTTAGTAACATGGTTTAGTGTAAAGTCATCATAACCATAGTAACCTTGTGTCTAACACCATGGGGAACCCTGAGGAATCACCATCGATGGAATTCCACCTGACGTTATCGTCAAGGTGAACGAAGGAGGAATCACCCTCGAGGTCCACTCTTGATGAGTTGCACGATAGTGTCGTTATCGGGAGTGGAGGAGAAATCACCCTCGATGACCACGACCGAATAGCTACACCACACAGTTAACATTGGAAGTGTTGATGAGGTATCACCCTCAGCACTCGATAGTAACTCTGAAGAGTCGTACAACTAAGGGGGGTGATGTGCGGTGTCGGGGCCTGGATGTCGATCACATTGATTGAGTCATCGAGCATAAAGCGGGGCAATAGGGACAAGATGGGGGGTCACTGTTGGATCTCTAACCAACCTATACTAAGAAGTTTAGAATAAGCAGGTAAGTTATGAAAGCAGGTAACAAAAACAGGCTATGCATTAGAATAGGATTTTACAGAAAGCAGTAGCAGTTCTAATGCAAGCATGAGAGGGAAAGAAATGGGCGATATCAGAATGCTCAAAGGGGGTTTGCTTGCCTGGAAGCTCTGCTGAAAAGGAAGAAGTGTCATCGATGACGTAGTCGATCACCGGGGCATCATCGGCCTCGGGGTCTACCGGAGAGAAGAGGGGGAATAAACAGTAAATATAAGCAAGCAGATGCAACACTAAGCATGACAAGACGATATGCAGAACTAGGGTCGACCTAACATAGTGCTGCATGAAATAGGTGAAGGGGAATTCAACCAGGAATTATTTCCCAATTCCGGACCTGTGTCAAACAGATGACCTGAGGGGGAATGTTCCATGTTCAGCATGCTAGGGGCATGTGACAGATGAACGAACCACATATTCGGATTCATTGGATTTTTCTGAGCAACTTTCATGTAGAAAACATATTCATCTGAGCTACGGCTTACTTTCTATGAATTTTCAAAGATTAACGCATTTTCTGGAATTATTTAAATTAATAGAAATTCATTATGACCTCAGCATTGTGTGAGGATGACGTCAGCAGTCAATGGACTCGCTGACCAGGGTCAAACCTGACCTGTGGATCCAGTGGGACCCACATGTCAGCCTCGGTTAGTCTAACAGTAATTTAAACTAAACTAACAGGCTAATTAGAGGGGTGGGCCCATGGTGTCAGTGACTAGCTAATTACTAATTAATTAACATATTTTAATTATCAGATTTATTTATTTATAAAACATTTTAAACAAGTGGAGCCCACACGTCAGTCTCACTAGGCAGCCCAGTCAGCTGTTGACTGGGTCAACCCAGTCAACTGGGCCACCCGGGCCCACTGGTCAGCGACCTAGGGGTGGGTCCCACTGTGCCACGTCTGCTTCAGCACCGGAGAGAGCTCCGGTGACCAAATCCTTGGCGGAGCATGTCACGACCGGTTTTCCAATAAAAATATTTATTGAGAAACCAATCTTTTGAGTCCAGTATGAGAGAAATCCTCCTCACTGGTAGACAGATTCTTGATACAAATAAGCCAGTAGCATAAAATATATTACAGGGTCGAACTACGATTGCTCAACCAAATTATTACAAGCACGCCAATAATTATACATAATGGCGGACATGACACAGTGGTGTGGAGGCATACTACTGACTCGAGGATAGGGCGGTGGTGGAGAAACACAGCAGGGAGAGAAATACAAGACTCTAAGTCCTTCATCTCATCGAGCGTCGAGGTGAGGCTCGATGAATTTATTTGGTAGCGGAAGCGGATATAAAACAGTGACCAAATCCAGGGTCGCACGAGACTGACTGGGACTCCTCTAGGTGTCGGACTCGCTATCAAACTCTTCATCCATGAGATCGCCTTCGTCAGCATCTGGCCAAATCAACAAGCCAGTGAGTACTTTGAAAGTACTCGCAAGACAGTTCGGACGTAAGATATAACAAATGCATGCATGGATGCGTCATGAATAATTCACCAATGTACATTCAAAAAAATTAGCATAACAAGGTAAATAAAAGGGAAACGGCGGTAGTCCGCCTGAAATCCCAAGAAAACATAAATAACTACCGATCGGGTGTCTGAAGCGACGCCTCGAAAGGTGAACAAATAAATATAAGGAAATGATGCCACAGTCGGGCGTCTTAGCGACACCACATAAAGGGCTTTAAAAGAAATACCACAGTCGGATGTCGGGGCGACATCATAGAAAGGGCTTTAAAAGAAATGCCACAGCCGGACGTCGGGGCGACATCACAGAAAGGGCTTTAAAAGAAATGCCACAGTCGGACGTCAGGGCGACATCACAGAAAGGGCTTTAAAAGAAATGCCACAGTCGGACGTCTGAGCGGCATCGCATAAAGGGCTTGAAAGGAAAGTAGAATACAACAATGCCACAGTCGGACGTCTGAGCGACATCGCAGAAAGGGCTTTTATTCACAAGTAAATAATACTCATAATAAACATTTAATTCATGAGAATAAATGGGTTAGTCCATTCACAGGAATAATCATTTAACCGGAATTAGCACTCATGCGAATCACCGGAGTCTCTATCATCAAAACTGACATTTGATTAGGATAAGATAATATCGATCTAGGACATGGAATAGATGATTTGGAGGAATATATGACTCTGCAGAGTTTGTACAAAAATTTTCCCACAGCCAACGGATTTCCGTAGTCACGAAGGACTAGTTCCGTTTATGGTATTTCGGAAGAAAACACAGCTAACCAGTACACACCCATCCTACCTCTCGATGCTAGGAATCACCCTAGACATCGTCCAAGAAAAACTTTTGAGACGGGGAGATCACAATCTCGAATAGCATGGGATCAAATTTATATACGCGCGCTCTAAGGGGTGCCCCCCTCTCGGTCCCAACCGGAAACACCCATGCCCCCTGACTGGATGACTGGCTTTAATCCAGGGCCATAGAACCATCATCACGGCCTCTCCTTTTGGTGTGTACCAGAAAAGCGGTTTGCAACTTACTAAACCATATTCCTTGCGGAAAACATGTGGTAGTACAGGGAAGGAAATGAGAGGAACTGGACCGATACGGTTTGACACTGAAGTCACATAGTCTGGCATAAGACTGGCATGCTACGACACTGCCATCTTACCCATCCTCATGCCAAAACATGGCCATTCATACTCACATCCATCCACTTATGGATCATCGAACTCACTTACCTCAATATTGCATAAAATAACGTTCATCGATATGCTCCTCAACATGCCATGAAACTAACTAAATGCAAAACATGCCAAGACACTCATCATATCAAAAGTTCAAACATGCTTGCCTAGTTCAGAGTAGTCGGAGCCTAGCTCGGTGAAGTTCGCGGCTCCGTCACCTCCTTCGGTATCTACGGTATAAAGAAAATATATGCGCTATCGTAAATACCAAGGAGTGCACAAAAAGTATTCCAAATTTTTTTCAAATAAATCTGATAAAAAACTAGACAAAATTTTAAAGAGAACAGAAAAAGAATCAATCAAAAATACTTTTCTGATTAAAAGTTATAAAGGTTTTTGCCTAGGGACTCATCTATAATGAAACAGAAAGTTTCCAGGGGCTAGCTTATAAAAACAGAAACGCTTCGGCAGAAACTACGCCAGCCCAAAGGGAAAACGCATTTTGCCCGAAGGCGCTTCCAGAAAACGATTCAATAGAGAGGGCAGAGAGGCTGACGGTGGGCTCCCACTCGTCAGGTTTGAACTTTCAAAAGGGGGGGGGACGAAGCTTGTCGGCGCCCAAGAGCCGCGGTGGTCGCCGGCGGCGATCCACGGCGAGGCAGGGGGATCGGAGGGTACCTCCGTGCTCAGGGTGCCATTCCGCGTCGGTTGGTGGTGGTGGTGGTCGCCGGCGAGTACCACGTCGACGGCGAGCTTTGCTCCGGCGGACGGCGGCCCGGGTGGTCGAGGGACTCGTTGGAGAGGGCTGCAGACATCAAATTGAGGAGGGGGTTAGGCTCCTGGTAGCTAGAGGGAGTAATTGACGGGGTTAGAGCGCCGGAGATGGCCTCACCGGAGCGAATCATGGTGGAGGCCGAGGCGGATCGGGGCGGCCGGAGTTGGGGGAGGAGACCTCCTCGAGGTCCTCCTAGTGGCCTGGCGGGGCGTTGGTGAGGAGTGGTGATGATGCGTGCACGAGGGTGAGCTCGGGGGCCCTTTTTATAGGCGGCCCGAGGCGGTTGCCATGAATGGGGGTCTCCGGCGAGTGATTACGGCGGTGCTGTGGTTGGGCAGTGGGATTAGGGGCTTGGGCATCGCCGTTGAGGTCCACCGGTTCCATTTAGGTGCTAAACGGGCTGGGATTTGGTGCTACGGGCGAGCTCGGCGGAACGGGGGTGGCGCGGCCCGTCGGCGGCAGGGAGCACGTTTCGTGCTTGCCGGGCAACGGCGACGGTGCCACGGGCGTGCGCTGGCATGGTAGGGACACGCGGAGAGCCAGGGGGTGTTGGGCGGCGCCGGGTGGCATGGCGAGAGGGCTCGGGCCCTTGTTGGCCGCCACGGAAGGTGCAGCCACCGCAGAAGCTTCCAACGCCGGCGAGGCTCGTTGCTACTGACGCCAGGAATCGGCCAAGCGTGCGTGCGGGGTGCTGGCCAGGGAGAAGAGGCTGCGTGCAACGCGCCAGGGCGCACTGTGGCCGCGTGACCGAGTCTGACGAAGGGAAAACGACTGAATCTCTGAACTTTCTGAACTTGCAAAGAAACAGTGCAGCTCAGGTGTTCGACAGAATGAATTTGGCCTCTGGGGATTTTTCCTTGAGCTGATTTTTGGTGGAGTGGCTTCTCATTGCTCAAGTAGGCTGCCTGAATTTTGGTGGAATTTTTGGAGGAGTGTAGATATGAATTTCATCAAATTTGGCAAATCTGGTCCAAACTTGCAGAGACTGAATTTTGAAAAATTTGAAAAGAGAAGGAGTGGATCAAGATGGTTCTGGGTTGTGGGTACAAAGGACTATCCAGGAGAGTTGGTTTGAGGTCAAAACTCAAATGCAAAAGGGTACTTGCTTTGAAAATCACTCAGGCTCCAAATAATTTTCAGAAATGATTTGAGAGGAAAAATAATTAGAATAAAATCCAAAACTTGCTTGGATTAGTTGGGACAGAGAACTTAGGTTGATTACAAGGAGAAGGGGAGGTTTTGGAGGGGTTTTACCACATGGGCAAAATGCCAAGTCATGGGTGGTTTTCAAGATATGAAAATCCCAAATTTTCATAGAGTTTCTTTTTAAAAGAAAAAGATTAAACTCCCAAAATAGATTTGAGAGGGAACCAACAGAGAAGAAGTTTCAAAAGATCAAACACCATAGCTTGAATAAAAATAAAAACCTTGCCAAAGAAAAGGAAGTTTTTAAGAGGAAGGTTTTTCTAAAAAAAATAAATGGCCTCTTTTCAAAAACCACAATGTTTTTGATAAAAACCAAATTAAAATTTTGGAGTGTCACAACACCTACCCCCTTAGGAAAAATCTCGTCCCCGAGATTTCAGCTGATCCTTAAATAAGTGTGGATGCTCTGCCCGAAGAAAATCCTCTCTTTCCCAAGTTGCTTCACTGTCGGTGTGATTGCTCCATTGGACTTTGAAAAACTTGATGGTCTTCTGTCGGGTCCTCCTTTCAGACTCCTCTAATATTCTTACGGGACGTTCCCGATAAGTGAGGTATGGCTGCACATCAATGTTTTCATGGGATACTTGTTTCTCTGGGTTGCTTACGCACTTCCTTAATTGAGAGACGTGGAACACGTCGTGAATGTCGGACAAGTCTTCGGGTAAGTCTAGCTGGTAGGCTACAGTGCCTCTTCGTGCCACTATGCAGAATGGTCCAATGAATCTTGGTGCTAACTTTCCTTTAATCTTAAACCGTTGCAGTCCTCTCATAGGGGATACTCTCAGGTATACGAACTCACCGGGTTCGAAGCTGACCCTATGATGTTTCTGATCATAATAACTCTTCTGTCGACTTTGAGCGGTCTTAAGTCGGTCTTTGATTAGCTTGACCTTTTCCTCGGCTTCTCTGAGCATGTCTGGTCCGAAGATGCGGCTGTCTCCGGTCTCTGACCAATTTAACGGGGTACGACATCTTCGTCCGTATAAAGCCTCAAATGGTGTCATTTGTAGGCTGGCCTGGTAGCTATTGTTGTACGCGAACTCAGCGTATGGCAGGCTTTCTTCCCAACTGGTTCCATATGTGAGGACACATGCTCTCAGCATGTCTTCTAAAACCTGGTTTACACGTTCTGTTTGTCCATCAGTCTGTGGGTGGTATGCGGTACTGAAGGCTAGTTGGGTTCCCAGGGCCTGTTGTAAATGCTCCCAAAATCTTGAGACGAACTGAGTGCCTCTGTCGGATATTATAGTCTTCGGGACACCGTGCAGACAAACTATGCGGGAAAGATAAATCCTGGCAAGCCTCTGAGTGGTGTGGGTCGTCTTTATTGGAATAAAGTGTGCCACTTTGGTTAACCTGTCAGTGATGACCCATATGGCATCATTCCCGTGTCGTGACCGAGGTAGTCCGACAATGAAATCCATCCCTATTTCATCCCATTTCCACTCAGGTATTTTGTTCGGTTGCAGTAGTCCGGCTGGTCTCTGATGCTCAGCTTTTATGCGTTGACATGAGTCGCAACATGCAATGAAGGTGGCTATGTCCCTCTTCATACCGTGCCATCAAAATCTTTCCTGAATATCCTTATACATTTTGGTTCCTCCAGGGTGGATTGAATATGGAGTGGTGTGTGCTTCAGCTAAAATTTGCTGTTTAAGGTCTTCTATGTTTGGCACGCAGAGCCTTTCTCCGTACCATAATATTCCTTCATTGTCTATTACGAATTCCGAGGCCTTGCCCATACTCAACTTTCTTTTGATGCCTTCGATGCTGGTGTGACCGGGCTGAGCTTCTTTAATTTTCTCCACAAGGTTGGGTTGTATTTCCAAGTTTGATATGGTGCCTTCTGCTACCATTATCAAGTTGAGCTTGGCAAATTCTTGTTGGAATTCGGGCCTCAAGCTGTGCAGATTGTTTTCGTCGGAGCTGGGGTTCCGACTAAGGGCATCGGCCACTACATTTGCTTTCCCTGGATGGTAATGGATACCAACATCATAATCCTTTACCAACTCCAACCAACGTCGTTGTCGTAAGTTTAGTTCTGGCTGTGTGAAAATATATTTGAGACTTTTGTGATCCGTATATATTTCACATCGATTCCCAAGTAAGAAATGCCTCCATTCCTTGAGTGCATGAATAACTGCTGCCATTTCTAAGTCATGAGTGGGATAGTTTTCCTCATGCTTGCGAAGTTGCCTTGAAGCGTAGGCGATGACCTTGCCTTCCTGCATCAACACGCATCCGAGACCCTTTCTGGACGCGTCACAATATACTTCAAAATTCTTGTGTATGTCAGGGACAATTAATACCGGTGCTGTCGTTAACTTCCGTTTTAGTTCTTGGAAACTTTTCTCGCAGGCTTCTGTCCATTCAAACTTCTTATCTTTCTTGAGCAACTGTGTCATAGGCTTGGCTATGGTGGAGAATCCTTCAATAAATCTGCGGTAATATCCTGCCATTCCCAAGAAACTCCGTATGTCTGTTACGCTGGCTGGTGACTTCCAGCCAAGTACGGCCTTGACTTTCTCTGGGTCCACTGCGATACCGTCTTGGGTCAGCACGTGGCCTAGAAAGCCTACTTGTCTTAGCCAAAATTCGCACTTGCTGAACTTGGCATACAATTGGTGTTTTCTTAGCTCTCCTAGCACAATCCTGAGATGTTCTGCGTGCTCTTCTGGTGTCTTGGAGTATACCAGAATATCGTCGATGAATACCACGACGAACTTGTCCATAAACTTCATAAATACTTTGTTCATGAGGTGAACAAAATATGCTGGGGCGTTAGTTAATCCAAATGGCATTACTGTGAACTCGTACAGTCCATATCTGGAGGTGAAGGCTGTTTTGGGGATATCTTCCGCTCGTACCTTCAATTGATGGTATCCTGACCTTAAGTCAATTTTTGAGAATACCTTGGCCTGAGCGAGTTGATCAAACAAATCATTTATCCTTGGCATCGGGTATTTGTTTTTGACTGTGACCATGTTAAGTGCTCGATAGTCAATACACAATCTCAGCGTTCCATCCTTCTTTTTGGCAAATAAAATTGGTGATCCCCAAGGTGAGGAGCTGGCTCGAATGTATCCTTTTTCCAGTAATTCCTTTATTTGCTTCTTCAACTCGATCAACTCGGATGGTGCCATTCTGTATGGTTTCTTGTATATGGGGGTGGTTCCTGGTGCTAGCTCAATGCGGAATTCTATTTCTCGATCTGGTGGCATGCCTGGTAGTTCTTCAGGGAATACATCTGGAAATTCACACACTACTAGAACCTTGTTTAGCTCAGAAACGTCCACCTTATTTAATCTCGGTTGCCGGGGTATTTTTCCTTCCTTGGCTGATACTCTTATTGTCTTCCCTTGGTGGTGTGTGAGAATTACGGTCCTGTTGAAATAGTCGATAAAACCCTTATTGGTGGTTAGCCAATCCATCCCTAGGATGACATCCAGTCCTTTATTTTCCAACACAATAAGATTTGCGTGAAACTCCAATCCTTCGAACTCAATGACCACATTCTGATAGTAATTCTGAGTAACTTGCTGAATCCCAGGGGACTTGATGATCATGGATTTCTCCAAAGGAAGCATCGAAAAATTATTTTGCAAAGCAAAATTTTTTGAAATGAAAGAGTGAGAAGCTCCAGAATCAAACAAAACCATTGCAGGTATTGTGTTGATAGGAAATGTACCGAGTACGATATCCGGAGCATTTTGTGCCTCCTCTTTGGTTACGTGGTTCAGATGACCCTTCCTGTGGTTATTGTTGGGATTGAAATTGTTTCGCTTGGGCGCGGAATTGTTGCCGCTGTTGTTTGCCTTTGGGGTTGAATTCCTTGGCTTGGGGCACTGTTTGGCATAGTGCCCTTCTTCTCCACAAGCGTAACAAGTAACGCCGGGGCGATAGGTGAATTCCTTGTCCCTTGCATGAAAATTCTTGATTGGGCGTGAGACATTGGATGAGGATTTGTGTGTCCCACCCTTTTGAAAATCTGTCTTGCTTCGGTGATTGCGAGCATGATTAGTCTGGTCCCTTTTTCGCTTGCGGATATCTTCCAGACTGCATCTCTCATTTTCCAGAGTAATGGCTTTATCCACCAGTGTTTTAAAACCAGGAAAGGTGTGCACGACCAGTTGGCATTTAAGCGCGGGCGCCAGACCGTCAAGGAATTTCTCCATCTTCTTGATTTCAGTCATACGCTCTTCATTGGCGTAGCGGGACAATAGAGTAAATTGACTGTTGTAATCTGACACTGTCATGTTCCTTTGTTTGAGGTCATCGAACTCTCTCTTCTTGATTTTCATAATACTCTTAGGAATGTGTGCACCACGGAAACCTTCCTTGAAATCATCCCAGGTTATGTCATTTTCGTTGGGATGCATGTGCAGAAAATTCTCCCACCACGATGCGGCTGCTCCTGTGAGATAGTGTGGAGCATACAATACCTTCTCGGGGTCTGAACATTTTGCAATAATTAATTTTCTCTCCATATCTCGAAGCCAGTCCTCGGCTTCAAGAGGTTTGTCAGTGTGAGAAAATGTTTGAGGACGTGTCTTCTGTAGCTCAGATAACTTGGAATGATGCTGATACTGTCCATGGTGATTTCCCATGTTGATGACTTGGTTCATCATTTCCCGATGTTGTTGCTGACTCTGCTCATAAAGGCGGCACATTTGTGAAAGTGCCGATTCACTGCCCTGTTGGCTTGACTGTCCCTGAGTGAACTCGTTGCTGGGTTGTGCATCATAATTTTCCTCTGGTGGAGTTGGCATGGAGCGAGTCCAAGGACGAGACATTTTTCACTCTGGGAAATATTTTTTTGTAAAACTCATAAGAAAAGCGGAAAGAGTCGCAAAAACAATTCCAAAAAAATGCATAAAGCTGGCAAATAAAACTAAATAACCCAGCTTACTTAAGAAAAACAAATCGACTTGCGCACGGAGAAGGACTGCTCATTACATATCTTACACGCGGGCGGTAATTATACAATACATCACTCAGGATATGCATACATAATCCTGACATGTTATTTAGGCTAGTGCACTTCTCCAGATCCTACATGATGCGCAAACAGGCTACTTCTCACAACCTATGTACATATCTTACAAAGCGGTACATTACATGGCAGCTAGGCGTACTCAGGCAGAGATGTTGACGACCTCCTTTGCCCTGCCGAGGGCGAGGCGTAGCGAGGTTGGGGACTCGACTTCCTCCTCGCTAATGGGCTCCATACGTGTAGTGTTGCACAGAGTGGACGGAGCGGTTGCCAGGGGCGGAGCAACACGTACAGGAGTGGGCACGAAGGGTGGTGCAGTGCGCGCTGAAGTGGGTGCAATGACTTGGTTGAATTCTTCAATAGAAGGCAGGTGACGAGTAGGCGTATAAGATGCTGATGACGAGACAAAAGTCAGTGGCGGTGCAATGGGTAGGAGCTCCCTCCTGTTGGCAGCACAGCCATGAACTGAGTCCATGCGGGTAGCTACGAAGTCGTCCACCAGGTTGTCAAAGGCTGCCTCCAGGGCCCGGAGATACTCAATGAGCATCTCAAAAGCCTCGTCTCGTTCTCCTCTGGGGCAGGAGTATGCGTAGTGACAGGTGTAAGGCACATGGCATGGAAGATAGCGGTAACGACGAGTCTTCATCACGGGGAGGACATCCCTGAGACGAGCTATCGCCTCGCGGGCTGCCATCTGCATAGCATGCCTCTCCGTAGGCATGGCTCTTCCCACGAACCGGAAGCGGCGTAACTCACCACGCCCTCCCTTGAACTGCACCGCGGCCTGGTGCATGGTCAGACTGTCGTTGACTCGGTGCTGGCAGAGTGTGAAAACTGGGCGCACAGATGGCCCCATCGCGACCTGAACGATGAAGGAAAGAAGCTTGATGAACCCATCGGGCACGTTGGCGAAGGTCTGAGACTCGCAGCTGTTGTCAGCCATCTACAAAAGTAGGCAAAAATTCTGCATGGTCAGATCATAAATTTATGCTGACTGACAGAAAATGACTACAATTGCAAAAATATAAATTAGCTCTATCATGCTAATAACCAATTAGAGATCGCACCTAGTGGCTTCCTACAGTCAGCCTGGCTCTGGTACCAAGCTTGTCACGACCGGTTTTCCAATAAAAATATTTATTGAGAAACCAATCTTTTGAGTCCAGTATGAGAGAAATCCTCCTCACTGGTAGACAGATTCTTGATACAAATAAGCCAGTAGCATAAAATATATTACAGGGTCGAACTACGGTTGCTCAACCAAATTATTACAAGCACGCCAATAATTATACATAATGGCGGACATGACACAGTGGTGTGGAGGCATACTACTGACTCGAGGATAGGGCAGTGGTGGAGAAACACAGCGGGGAGAGAAATACAAGACTCTAAGTCTGTCATCTCATCGAGCGTCGAGGTGAGGCTCGATGAATTTATTTGGTAGCGGAAGCGGATATAAAACAGTGACCAAATCCAGGGTCGCACAAGACCGACTGGGACTCCTCTAGGTGTCGGACTCGCTATCAAACTCTTCATCCATGAGATCGCCTTCGTCAGCATCTGGCCAAATCAACAAGCCAGTGAGTACTTTGAAAGTACTCGCAAGACAGTTCGGACGTAAGATATAACAAATTCATGCATGGATGCGTCATGAATAATTCACCAATGTACATTCAAAAAAATTAGCATAACAAGGTAAATAAAAGGGAAACGGTGGTAGTCCGCCTGAAATCCCAACAAAACATAAATAACTACTGATCGGGTGTCTGAAGCGACGCCTCGAAAGGTGAACAAATAAATATAAGGAAATGATGCCACAGTCGGGCGTCTTAGCGACACCACATAAAGGGCTTTAAAAGAAATACCACAGTCGGATGTCGGGGCGACATCACAGAAAGGGCTTTAAAAGAAATGCCATAGTCGGACGTCGGGGCGACATCACAGAAAGGGCTTTAAAAGAAATGCCACAGTCGGACGTCGAGGCGACATCACAGAAAGGGCTTTAAAAGAAATGCCATAGTCGGACGTCTGAGCGACATCGCATAAAGGGCTTGAAAAGAAAGTAGAATACAACAATGCCACAGTCGGACGTCTGAGCAACATCGCAAAAAGGGCTTTTATTCACAAGTAAATAATACTCATAATAAACATTTAATTCATGAGAATAAATGGGTTAGTCCATTCACAGGAATAATCATTTAACCGGAATTAGCACTCATGCGAATCACCGGAGTCTCTGTCATCAAAACTGACATTTGATTAGGATAAGATAATATCGATCTAGGACATGGAATAGATGATTTGGAGGAATATATGACTCTGCAGAGTTTGTACAAAATTTTTCCCACAACCAACGGATTTCCGTAGTCACGAAGGACTAGTTCCGTTTACGGTATTTCGGAAGAAAACACAGCTAACCAGTACACACCCATCCTACCTCTCGATGCTAGGAATCACCCTAGACATCGTCCAAGAAAAACTTTTGAGACGGGGAGATCACAATCTCGAATAGCATGGGATCAAATTTATATACGCGCGCTCTAAGGGGTGCCCCCCTCTCGGTCCCAACCGGAAACACCCATGCCCCCTGACCGGATGACTGGCTTTAATCCAGGGCCATGGAACCATCATCACGGCCTCTCCTTTTGGTGTGTACCAGAAAAGCGGTTTGCAACTTACTAAACCATATTCCTTGCGGAAAACATGTGGTAGTACAGGGAAGGAAATGAGAGGAACTGGACCGATACAGTTTGACACTGAAGTCACATAGTCTGGCATAAGACTGGCATGCTACGACACTGCCATCTTACCCATCCTCATGCCAACACATGGCCATTCATACTCACATCCATCCACTTATGGATCATCGAACTCACTTACCTCAATATTGCATAAAATAACGTTCATCGATATGCTCCTCAACATGCCATGAAACTAACTAAATGCAAAACATGCCAAGACACTCATCATATCAAAAGTTCAAACATGCTTGCCTGGTTCAGAGTAGTCGGAGCCTAGCTCGGTGAAGTTCGCGGCTCCGTCACCTCCTTCGGTATCTACGGTATAAAGAAAATATATGCGCTATCGTAAATACCAAGGAGTGCACAAAAAGTATTCCAAATATTTTTCAAATAAATCTGATAAAAAACTAGACAAAATTTTAAAGAGAACAGAAAAAGAATCAATAGAAAATACTTTTCTGATTAAAAGTTAAAAAGGTTTTTGCCCAGGGACTCATCTGTAATGAAACAGAAAGTTTCCAGGGGCTAGCTTATAAAAACAGAAACGCTTCGGCAGAAACTACGCCAGCCCAAAGGGAAAACGCATTTTGCCCGAAGGCGCTTCCAGAAAACGATTCAATAGAGAGGGCAGAGAGGCTGACGGTGGGGTCCCACTCGTCAGGTTTGAACTTTCAAAAAGGGGGGGGGGGACGAAGCTCGTCGGTGCCCGAGAGCCGCGGTGGTCGCCGGCGGCGATCCACGGCGAGGCAGGGGGATCGGAGGGTACCTCCGTGCTCAGGGCGCCATTCCGCGTTGGTTGGTGGTGGTGGTGGTCGCCGGCGAGTACCACGTCGACGGCGAGCTTTGCTCCGGCGGACGGCGGCTCGGGTGGTCGAGGGACTCATCGGAGAGGGCTGTAGAGATCAAATTGAGGAGGGGGTTAGGCTCCTGGTAGCTAGAGGGAGTAATTGACGGGGTTAGAGCGCCGGAGATGGCCTCATCGGAGCGAATCGTGGTGGAGGCCGAGGCGGATCGGGGCGGCCGGAGTTGGGGGAGGAGACCTCCTCGAGATCCTCCTAGTGGCCTGGCGGGGCGTTGGTGAGGAGTGGTGATGATGCGTGCATGAGGGTGAGCTCGGGGGCCCTTTTTATAGGCGGCCCGAGGCGGTTGCCGTGAACGGGGGTCTCCGGCGAGTGATTACGGCGGTGCTGTGGTTGGGCAGTGGGATTAGGGGCTTGGGCATCGCCGTTGAGGTCCACCGGTTCCATTTAGGTGCTAAACGGGCTGGGATTTGGTGCTATGGGCGAGCTCGGCGGAACGGGGGTGGCGCGGCCCGTCGGCGGTAGGGAGCACGTTTTGTGCTTGCCGGGCCACGGCGACGGTGCCACGGGCGTGCGCTGGCATGGCAGGGACACGCGGAGAGCCAGGGGGTGTTGGGCGGCGCCGGGTGGCGTGGCGAGAGGGCTCGGGCCCTTGTTGGCCGCCACGGAAGGTGCAGCCACCGCAGAAGCTTCCAACGCCGGCGAGGCTCGTTGCTACCGACGCCAGGAATCGGCCAAGCGTGCATGCGGGGTGCTGGCCAGGGAGAAGAGGCTGCGTGCAACGCGCCAGGGCACACTGTGGCCGCGTGACCGAGTGTGACGAAGGGAAAACGACTGAATCTCTGAACTTTCTGAACTTGCAAAGGAACGGTGCAGCTCAGGTGTTCGACAGAATGAATTTCGCCTCTGGGGATTTTTCCTTGAGCTGATTTTTGGTGGAGTGGCTTCTCATTGCTCAAGTAGGCTGCCTGAATGTTGGTGGAATTTTTGGAGGAGTGTAGATATGAATTTCATCAAATTTGGCAAATCTGGTCCAAACTTGCAGAGACTGAATTTTGAAAAATTTGAAAAGAGAAAGAGTGGATCAAGATGGTTCTGGGTTGTGGGTACAAAGGACAATCCAGGAGAGTTGGTTTGAGGTCAAAACTCAAATGCAAAAGGGTACTTGCTTTGAAAATCACTCAGGCTCCAAATAATTTTCAGAAATGATTTGAGAGGAAAAATAATTAGAATAAAATCCAAAACTTGCTTGGATTAGTTGGGACAGAGAACTTAGGTTGATTACAAGGAGGAGGGGAGGTTTTGGAGGGGTTTTACCACATGGGCAAAATGCCAAGTCATGGGTGGTTTTCAAGATATGAAAATCCCAAATTTTCATAGAGTTTCTTTTTAAAAGAAAAAGATTAAACTCCCAAAATAGATTTGAGAGGGAACCAACAGAGAAGAAGTTTCAAAAGATCAAACACCATAGCTTGAATAAAAATAAAAACCTTGCCAAAGAAAAGGAAGTTTTTAAGAGGAAGGTTTTTCTAAAAAAATAAATGGCCTCTTTTCAAAAACCACAAAGTTTTTGATAAAAAACAAATTAAAATTTTGGAGTGTCACAGAGCATCACCGGACTTCACCGGAAAAACGTTACGGGGCATGGGTGGCGCGTTCGATCGGTCGTTCGACCCCGTATCCATCTACGGTGGTGGTGTGGCCCGTAACGGGCTGGAACGACGATAGTGAGAGGCGGGCGGTCGCCGGAGATCGGGCAGCGCTGGAAACATAGCTAGAGGGCGCGGGAAGGCACGTGCTCAGGCCCGTTGGGCTCCTGTGAGCACCAGGAGCTCGACGGTGGCCTCAGGTGGCGGTGACGTCGACCACAGCGACAACCACAAGCTCGTCGGCAGCGAGCAGAGCACGAATGTGGCGGCAGCTAGCTATGGCACGCGAAGAGGCTAACGGAGGAGCTCACCTAGCGGCACGCACGATGGCCCTTGGAAGGTTAAGAGCAGCAGGAGCGTCGGAGAGGAGGAAGATTGCCGGTGACCGAGGCAGAAGGGGCGGCTCGATCCGTGGCCTGCGGTGCTCCCCGGCTTGCGCTCGTGCTCGGGGATGAGGTAGTTGACGACGGCGGAGCTGTTGGACAGGTTGGCGGGACGAGGCGTGGCCGGTGGCTATGCAGGCAAGCAGTGGGCGGCGACGGCCGAGGCGGCCAGGGGGAAAAGGAGCAAGCGAGCGAGGGGGGGACTAAGGGTGCTAGGGTTTGCGGAAGGGCGAAAGGGAGAGGAGTGGGGGAGCCAAGGCAAGTGGGAGGGGAGCCCGAGGCGTGGAGGGGATCCTTATCCCCCTCGTCGACGGTGAGGTGGTGCGGCGGGAGCGCACTCGGCGCGGCTAGGTCGGAGGTATAGGGGGATGAAGGTGAGCTGGGGAGACCAGTGATGGGCCGGCTTTGGTGGGCCAAGGCCCAAGGGAGGCAAGGGGGCACTCTCTCTCTCTCTCTCACCTCTTCTTTTTACATTTTTTTAACTTTTTTGTTTTCTTTTATTTTCAGAAAGCAAAATAGTTTTACAAAAACTAATCTTGCACCTAAAATACCATCTTAACTTAGGCCACTGCTATAATTAACTTGGCACCAAAATAAAGTACTTTAGTATTTTTATAAATTAAAAACATTTAAATAGATGATTTAGCCACTATTTAAAATCGTTTAGGGCACTTAGACACTTTGCAAAAAGGTTGGTTCAGTACCAATATTAGTTATGGATCATTTCGCACATGATGAACATTTTAGTTTTCATGTTTTAGAAAATATGAATTTTTGACTTTAGATTGGATTTGAATTTGAATTGTGATTTGAATCAACTGAAGATTAGCAACAGTAATGTGATGACATGGCACCATTAATAGGGGATTACTGTAGCATGACACTAGGGGTGTTACATCTACCTACATGGGTTAGTCTTGCAAGGAAGAGCACTTGTGTATCCAAAATGACAATCATGAAATTTGATACCAAATGAAATTTGATACAAAGATTTTGTCAAAGGATATGTTGAAAGGGATTCATGCTTCCTTGTCTTCAACCACCATATTGTAGAGACTTGGTGACGTAGAGATTGCTCAAGATGTGAGTGATTTGCAATCTCATAGATTTAGATTCATCCAAGTACCTACAAGGGTTAGATAGCATGCAACGGTGCAAGTATGTATCCAAGACATATGATCATCATCATAAGAGAAATATCAAGGATTAGTCAAAGGCTCATGCCTTGCATGTATCCAAATGGAGTTTTTACTCCAAGTTTGAAGCATCAATGATGTTCAATTCACCTCTCAAATGGCAAAATACTTTCTCATCAAGCGGTTTGGTGAATATATCCGCCAATTGCTTATTGGTACGAACATACTTAAGATCAATGTCCCCTTTAGCAACATGATCTCGAATGAAATGATGACGAACTCCAATATGCTTAGTTCGAGAATGTTGCACGGGATTATGAGCAATCTTAATAGCACTTTCATTGTCACAAAGCAATGGAACATGTTTCACATAGATCCCATAATCTTTAAGAGTTTGGGTCATCCAAAGTAATTGAGCACAACATGAACCGGCGGAAATGTATTCCGCTTCGGCAGTACATAAGGATACCAAGTTTTGTTTCTTGGAGGACCAAGACACAAGAGATCTACGAAGAAATTGACGAGTACTCGAAGTGGACTTTCTATCAATATTATCACCGGCATAGTCCGAGTCGGAATAGCCAACAAGATCAAAAGAGGACCTCTTAGGATACCAAATGCCAAAATTTGGTGTATGAATTAAGTATATCACTATCCTTTTCATGGCCTTAAGATGACATTATTTGGAGGCCGCTTGATATCGTGCACACATGCACACACTTAGCACAATATCGGGACGGGAGGCACATAGATATAACAATGAACCAATCATAGAGCAGTAAACCTTTTGGTCAACCGGTTCGCCATCCTAAGTCAAGTCAAGATGTCCACTAGTAGGCATGGGTGTATTCATACCTTTGCATTCTTGCATGTGTGAATGTTTGCGCCTTTGCTTCTCATTTTTTGGAGCTGTTTTCTTGCGACTTCCTCCCTTTGGGTTTCACCCCCGCGAGTCGGACGGCCAGGGCTCTGTTCCGTGACAAGGGGTTCATCCTTTGAGAGGGATGCACAGTACTCGGGCTTTGGAAACGTTGGGCATGAGCGAAACACCCACTGGGACGGTTGGCGGCAATCCGGCGGGCCGGATTGGTGAGCAGCCGGTCGTGTGCTAGCTTAAAGTGTTGCGGCCGGGTCGAGCGATCCGGCGACATGCAGAAACTTCATGGATGCCTGCGCTTTCGCTTTTCGTGTTTAGGGTCATTTTCTCGTAACTCTCCCTCTTTGGGCCTCCCCCCCCCCCCCCGCGAGTCTGACGGCCAAGGCTTTGGTCCATGACAAGGGGTTCGGTTTTTGAAAGGAGCTTTCAATACTTAGTCTTTCAAAACGTTGAGCGCGAGCGAAACACCCACTGGGCCGGTTGGCGACCATCCAGCGGGCCGGGTTGGCGGGCAGCCGGTCGTGTGGTAACTTGAGGCGGCTGGACCGGGTTGGGCGACCCGGCGGTTCTTGGCTTAGTGTTCGTGGCATGCTGTTGCTTTTGTTCTCATGCGCTTGCCAGCCCGCAGTCGAAGCCGGATCTGCAGCTTAGGGCAAAGCGAGAAGCTATGGCGATCCAACGCATTTGAGAACCTCTAAGAAAAAACGGCGAGTGGCCAAGCCGGCCAGCCCCCGAGTCGAGTGAATTGACCCGGCAGCCAGGTTCGGCTTAAATTTTTGAAGTGATGCACAAATGTAGAGATACGATAGCTTGGCCACAAAAGGGGCTGCCCCCGAGCGTCGTTCGGGGACCCCATAGTTTTAAGATGATTACAAAAGATGGTGGTACATACGTGTTTACAGCTAACTGTAAAACGGGCGGAGTAGCTCCACGTTCCATGGCCGGGTTGTTTCTTCGCCGGCTGTGTCTCTCTTGCGCTTGTTCGACTTGCGGGCATCGATGAGGTAGTAGGTGTTGCGATCGCATAGGGCCTTGCTGGCGATGAAGGGGCCCTCCCATGGGGAGGACAGCTTGTGCTGGCCTGTCTGCTACTGGACGAGTCGGAGGACGAGGTCTCCCTCTCGGAAGGCGAGGGGCTTGATCTTCTTGCTGTGGTAGTGCCTCAGACCTTGCTGGTAGATGGCTGAGTGAGTGAGCGGTAGGAGGCGCGCTTCCTCGAGAAAGTCAACACCATCTTCGCGTGCTTCTTTTGCTTCGGCTTCTGTGTACATCGTGACACGTGGAGAGTCAAACTCGATGTCGGTCGGGATGACGGCTTATGCTCCGTATAAGAGGAAGAACGGGGTGAACCCGGTCGACCGGTTAGGCGTGGTGCGGAGACTCCAGAGGATAGTCGGCAACTCGTCGAGCCAGCTACCGGGCGAACGGACGAGTGGCTCGATGAGCCGTGGCTTGATGCCGGATAGGATGAGGCCGTTGGACTGCGGATGCGCAACGGAGGCCAGGTCGAGGCTGATGCCGGAGACGGAGAAGTACTGCGCGAGCGCGCCCTTGGTGAAGTTGGTGTCGTTGTCCGTGATGATGTTGTTCGGCATGCCGTAGCGCACCGTGATATCCTTGATAAATCGAACGGCCATTGGACCGTCCAGCTTCTTGATCAGCCTTGCCTCGATCCACTTAGTGAATTTGTCCACCGCCACCAGCAAGTGCGTCATATCGCTTCGAGCGGTCTTGATGGGTCCCACCATGTCGAGTCCCCAGACCGCGAAGGGCCAGGCGATCGGATGGTCCGGAGTGCCAATGTCGGCTGGTGGCTACGCTTGCTGAAGCATTGGCATCCCTCGCACTTGAGGATGAGTGACTCGGCGTCGTCGAGGGCCGTGGGCCAGTAGAAACCATGGCGGAAAGCATTGGCCACCAGGGACCGTGAGGCGACGTGGTGCCCGCACTCGCCCTGGTGTATGTCAAGGAGGATCTCAATGCCCTTGTCCTGCTCGACGCAGCGCCGGAACAGGCCGGTGGAGCTGCGCTTGACGAGCTCGTTGTTGATGATGTTGTAGGCGGACGCTCGGTGCTGTACTTGCCGAGCTTCGGTCTCGTCCATGGGGAGGACCCCGTTCTCCAGGAACTCCGAAATGGGTAGGGCCCAAGATGGTGTTGCGACCCCAATGAGGACGGCCATCACGACGGGTTCCGGGGTGGCAGCCCCCGAGCCGGGTTCAGCGGCCCCAGGGTCGGGTTGGGGTGTGGTCGGGCTGGCTGGAGCAGTCCCCCGGTCAGGTTGAGGCGTGGTCGGGTCGGTTGGAGCAGTCCCCGGGCCGGGTTGAGGCGCGGGCGGGTCGGTCAGAGCAGTCCCCAGGCCGGGTTGAGGCGCGGCCGGGTTGTCCGCTACATGGATGGAGTCGGAGTCCGGAGACGACTTGACAGACGGCTTGTGTAGGTGCTCTAGGGAGACACCGGACGGAATGGACTGCCGAGACAAGGCGATTTTGGCTAGCGTGGCGGCCGCCTCATTCTCCGCGTGCGGGACGTGGAGGAACTCGCGGCCCTCGAAAAATCCGAACATCTTCTGGACGAGGAAACGGTAGCTTTCCCTGTTGGTGTCGTGGGCGTCCCACTTGCCGGAGCACTGCTGGACCACCAGGTCCAAGTCGCCGAAGCATAGGATTCGCCGGATGCCGAGTTCCTTGGCAAGTTGGAGGCCGTGCACAAGGGCTTCGTACTCGGCGATGTTGTTGGACGCGGCGAAGTGGATCTAGAGTGCATACTTGAGACGATCGCCCTTGGGAGAGGACAGCACGATGCCGGCCCCCAGGCCGAGTAGCATCTTCGAGCCGTCGAAGTGCATGCGCCAATGCGTTGAGTCCGGCAGCGGCGGCAGGTACTGGGTCTCGGTCCAGTCGACGAGGAAGTCGGCCAAGGCCTGGGACTTGATCATGGTGTGGGGTTCGTAGAGGATGGTGTGGCCGGCTAGCTCGAGCGCCCACTTGGCGACCCGGCCAGAGGCATCCCGGCACCCGATGATCTCGGCAAGAGGGGCCGTGCTAATTATAGTTACAACATGCTCTTAGAAGTATTGCTTCAGCTTCTTGGTGGTTAAGTATACGATGTAACACATCTTGTGGTAGTGCGGGTAGTTCTATTTCGAGGGGGAGAGCACCTCGCTCAAGTAGTAGGCGGGACACTAGACGGCTTCAACCTTGCCCTTATCTGGTCGCTCGACCACCATCACCGTGCTGACCGACCGCGAAGTCACAGCGACATAGAGCAACAACGCCTCCTTCTCGGCCGGGGCGGCCAGGACAGGTGCGGTGGGAGAGCATGCGCTTGAGATCCTGGAAGGCTTCGTCTGCCTGGTCGTTCCACTCGAACATCATCGTCTTCTTCATCAGCTGATATAGGGGCAAGGCCCTCTCGCCCAGCCGGTTGACGAAAAAGCTTGGCATCCTTGCAGATGTGGAGTTTGTGCTCGGCGTACTTCCTCGGGATACCCGGCATGTCCTTGGGGGTCCATGCAAAAATATCCCGATTCTCACGAAGGAAGTCGACGAGCTCGCCTTCCTATTTGTTGTCCAGGCAGGTGCCCACGACAATGTACTTGCTGCAGCTGGGAACCTCCGGGTTCAGCTTCACCTTCTTGGTCTCTTTGAAGGGCTTGAACGCGGCCTCATCGGTTGGCTCCTCGGTCAGGATCTGGGCGGCCGATGCTTCCTGGGCCAAGGCAACGATTCGGTTGAGTTGGCATCGCTCCTCGGCTACGACCAGCAACTCGGCTAGCTTGGCGCCTTCTCAGGCGTAGTCCAGGGACTTGCGGTAGTTGCCAGTGATGGTGATGAGGCCCTTTGGACCCGTCAGCTTCATCTTCAGGTAGGCATAGTGGGGGACCGCCATGAACTTGGCGAGCGTGAGCCTACCCAGCAGCGCGTGGTACTCGCTGGGCAGGTCCACCACCTCGAACCAGATCGGCTCGCATCGGAAGTGGCTGCTGTCGCCGAACAGGAAGTCGAGCCGGATCCGGCCGATCGGGGAGCAGGAGGGGCCGGGAACGATGTCGTGGAAGATCGTCTGGGTTGGCTCCAGGTCCTTGGCCTCGAGGCGAAGCTTGGTCATGGTGTCGCGGTAGAGAATGTGTATGATGCTGCCGCCGTCGACGAAAACCCGGGAGAACTTGCACGTGCGCCGGGGCGCGATGATGGTGGGGTCGAGGACGAGAGCGTATCCACCCAGGTTCGGCATGATCGCCGGGTGGTCTTCCCGGGTCCAGGTAACTGGGCGCTCCGACCAATGCATGTACTCTATCTTGGCTGGGACGACGGTGTTCACCTCCTGCCGAAGGAGGCGCTCGCTGCGCTTATCGTCGCCGAGGCTGGTGAAGACAATGTAGGTCGCGTTCTGGGCCGGGTAGGGGTCGTCGCGCATCACGTCGGCGGCCGGAGGCGGCGGCAGTGGCAGAGGCGGCTGCCCTGCTCCAGGAGCCGGAGCCGGAGGCAGCGGGATGTCACCCCTGGTAATGCACTTGGTGATGGCGCATGATGGAAGCGTGTGCGTAGATGGCCTTGCGCCGCTGTGGTGCTTGCAGGGAGCGTCGAGCATCTCTTCAAAACTCATGGCGGGCTGCCATGCCATTTTGCCAGTGTTCCGGCGTTTGGCGGCCGGGTCGGCCACGGGCGCCTACTGAGCGGCCGCGATGATTCGGTTGTCGTAGCGCTGAGTCGGTTGATCGGCTTTGCGCTTGTTCTGCTGGTTGTGCTGCTGCTAGCTTCCCTCACCGGCCGGCTTCGGAGGCGGCACCGGCTTTGCCTTGCCGGCTTCATCCAGTGCCACCTGGATCTTCATGGCGGAGTCGGCGTTGGCGTACTTGTTCGCCGTTACCATGAGCGCGGCCATAGTGGTCGGCTTGGAGCGCAAGAGCTTGTGCTTGAGGAGGGTGCCGTCTAGGCACCCGTTGACGAAGTACTGGATGGCTTGAACTTCATGGACGCCCTCGCAGCTGTTCTGGAGCTTGGTCCAGCGTGCAAGGTGTTGGGGAACGTAGTAATTTTAAAAAAATTCCTACTCACACGCAAGATCATGGTGATGCATAGCAACAAGAGGGGAGAGTGTGTCTACGTACCCTCGTAGACCAAATGAGGAAGCATTAGCACAACACGGTTAATGTAGTCGCACGTCTTCACGATCCGACCGATCAAGCACCGAACGCACGACACCTCCGAGTTCTGCACACGTTCAACTTGATGACGTCCCTCGAACTCCGATCCAGCCGAGCTTTGAGGGAGAGTTCCGTCAGCACGACGGCGTGGTGACGATGATGATGTTCCACCGACGCAGGGCTTCACCTAAGCACCGCTATGATATGACCGAGGTAGATTATGGTGGAGGGGGGCACCGCACACGGCTAAAAGATCCAATAGATCAATTGTTGTGTGTCTAGGGGGTGCCACACTCCCCGTATATAAAGGGGTAGAGGAGGGGGAGGGGGTCGCCACCCTTGGCGCGCCGCATGAGGAGTCCTACTCCCATCGGGAGCTCCCCCCTTTCCATGTTGGAGTAGGAGAGGAGAGGGAAGCAGAAAGAGGGAGAAAGGAAAGGGGGGCGCTGCCCCCCTTCCTAGTCCAATTCGTACTTGGGAGGGGAGGGGCGCGCGGCTGCCCCTTGGCCGCCTCTCCTCTTCCACCAATTGGGCCCATGAGGCCCATTAACCTCCGGGGGGGGGGGTCCAGTAACCCCCCGGTAGTCCAGTATATATCCGATAACCCCGAAACCATTCCGGTCTCCGAATATAGTCGTCCAATATATCAATCTTCATGTCTCGACCATTTCGAGACTCCTCGTCATGTCTGTGATCACATCCGGGACTCCGAACTTCCTTCGGTACATCAAAACACATAAATTCATAATATAACCGTCATCGAACTTTAAGCGTGCGGACCCTATGGGTTCGAGAACTATGTAAACATGACTGAGATATGTCTCCGATCAATAACCAATAGCGGAACATGGATGCTCATATTGGCTCCTACATATTCTACAAAGATCTTTATCGGTCAAACCGCATAACAACATATGTTGTTCCCTTTGTCATTGGTATGTTACTTGCCCGAGATTCGATCGTCGGTATCTCAATACCTAGTTCAATCTCGTTACCGGCAAGTCTCTTTACTCGTTCCGTAATACATCATCCCGCAACTAACTCATTACTTGCAATGCTTGCAAGGCTTAAGTGATGTGTATTACAGAGTGGGCCTAGAGATACCTCTCCTATAATCAGAGTGACAAATCCTAATCTCGAAATACGCCAACCCAACAAGTACCTTCAGAGACACCTGTAGAGCACCTTTATAATCACCCAGTTACATTGTGACGTTTGGTAGCACACAAAGTGTTCCTCTGGTAAACTGGAGTTGCATAATCTCATAGTCATAGGAACATGTATAAGTCATGAAAAAAGCAATAGCAACAAACTAAACGATCAAGTGCTAAGCTAACGGAATGGGTCAAGTCAATCACATCATTCTCCTAATGATGTGATCCCGTTAATCAAATGACAACTCTTTGTCTATGGTTAGGAAACATAACCATCTTTGATTCAACGAGCTAGTCAAGTAGAGGCATACTAGTGATACTTTGTTTTGTCTATGTATTCACACATGTATTATGTTTCCGGTTAATACAATTCTAGCATGAATAATAAACATTTATCATGATATAAGGAAATAAATAATAACTTTATTATTGCCTCTAGGGCATATTTCCTTCAGTCTCCCACCTGCACTAGAGTCAATAATCTAGATTACACAGTAATGACTCTAACATCCATGGAGCCTTGGTGCTGATCATGTTTTGCTCGTGGAAGAGGCTTAGTCAACGGGTCTGCAACATTCAGATCCGTATGTATCTTGCAAATCTCTATGCCTCCCACCTGGACTTGATCCTGGATGGAGTTGAAGCGTCTCTTGATGTGCTTGGTTCTTTTTTGAAATCTGGATTCCTTTGCTAAAGCAATTGCACCAGTATTGTCACAAAAGATTTTCATTGGACCCGATGCACTAGGTATGACACCTAGATCAGATATGAACTCCTTCACCCAGGCTCCTTCATTTGCTGCTTCCGAAGCAACTATATACTCCGCTTCACATGTAGATCCCGCTACGATGCTTTGTTTAGAACTGCACCAACTGACAGCTCCACCGTTTAATAAAAACACGTATCTGGTTTGCGATTTAGAATCGTCTGGATCAGTGTCAAAGCTTGCATCGACATAACCATTTACGATGAGCTCTTTTTCACCTCCATAAACGAGAAACATATCCTTCGTCCTTTTCAGGTATTTTAGGATGTTCTTGATTGTTGTCCAGTGATCCACTCCTGGATTACTTTGGTACCTCCCTGCTAAACTAATAGCAAGGCACACATCAGGTCTGGTACACAGCATTGCATACATGATAGAGCCTATGGCTGAAGCATAGGGAACATCTTTCATTTTCTCTCTATCTTCTGCAGTGCTCGGGCATTGAGTCTTACTCAACTTCACACCTTGTAACACAGGCAAGAACCCTTTCTTTGCTTGATCCATTTTGAACTTCTTCAAAACTTTGTCAAGGTATGTGCTTTGTGAAAGTCCAATTAATCGTCTCGATCTATCTCTATAGATCTAGATGCCTAATATATAAGCAACTTCACCGAGGTCTTTCATTGAAAAACTCTTATTCAAATATCCTTTTATGCTATCCAGAAATTCTATATCATTTCCAATCAACAATATGTCATCCACATATAATATCAGAAATGCTATTGAGCTCCCACTCACTTTCTTGTAAATACAGGCTTCTCCAAAAGTCTGTATAAAACCATATGCTTTGATCACACTATCAAAACGTTTATTCCAACTCCGAGAGGCTTGCACCAGTCCATAAATGGATCGCTGGAGCTTGCACACTTTGTTAGCTCCCTTTGGATCGACAAAACCTTCCGGTTGCATCATATACAACTCTTCTTCCAGAAATCCATTCAGGAATGCAGTTTTGACATCCATTTGCCAAATTTCATAATCATAAAATGTGGCAATTGCTAACATGATTTGGACAGACTTAAGCATCTCTACGGGTGAGAAAGTCTCATCGTAGTCAATCCCTTGAACTTGTCGAAAACCTTTTGTAACAAGTCGAGCTTTATAGACAGTAACATTACCGTCAGCGTCAGTCTTCTTCTTGAAGATCCATTTATTTTCAATGGCTTGCCGATCATCGGGCAAGTCAACCAAAGTCCACACTTTGTTCTCATACATGGATCCCATCTCAGATTTCATGGCCTCAAGCCATTTTGCAGAATCTGGGCTCACCATCGCTTCTTCATAGTTTGTAGGTTCGTCATGGTCTAGCAACATAACCTCCAGAACAGGATTGCCGTACCACTCTGGTGTTGACCTTACTTTGTTTTATCTACGAGGTTCAGTAACAACTTGATCTGAAGTTTCATGATCATCATCATTAACTTCCTCACTAATTGGTGTAGGTGTCACAGGAACCGGTTTCTATGATGAACTACTTTCCAATAAGGGAGCAGGTACAGTTACCTCATCAAGTTCTACTTTCCTCCCACTCACTTCTTTCAAGAGAAACTCCTTCTCTAGAAAGGATCCAAATTTAGCAACAAACGTTTTGCCTTCAAATCTATGATAGAAGGTGTACCCAATAGTTTCCTTTGGGTATCCTATGAAGACACATTTCTCTGAAGGGGAATCCCTCTTCGGTGGCCATCTTCATCATCCCGGCGCTCTCCATGACGAGGAGGGAGTAGTCCACCCTCGGGGATGAGGGTATGTACCAGTAGCTATGTGTTTGATCTCTCTCTCTCTCTCTCATGTTCTTGAGGTGGTACGATCTTGATGTATCGCGAGCTTTGCTATTATAGTTGGATCTTATGATGTTTCTCCCCCTCTACTCTCTTGTGATGGATTGAGTTTTCCCTTTGAAGTTATCTTATCGGCTTGAGTCTTTAAGGATTTGAGAACACTTGATGTATGTCTTGCATGTGCTTATCTGTGGTGACAATAGGATATCCCGTGATCCACTTGATGTATGTTTTGGTGATCAACTTGCGAGTTCCGTGACCTCGTGAACTTATGCATAGGGGTTGGCACACGTTTTCGTCTTGACTCTCCGGTAGAAACTTTGGGGCACTCCTTGAAGTTCTTTGTGTTGGTTGAATAGATGAATCTGAGATTGTGTGATGCATATCATATAATCATACCCACGGATACTTGAGGTGACATTGGATTATCTAGGTGACATTAGGGTTTTGGTTGATCTGTGTCTTAAGGTGTTATTCTAGTACGAACTCTATGATAGATTGAACAGAAAGAATAGCTTCATGTTATTTTACTACGGACTCTTGAATAGATTGATCAGAAAGGATAACTTTGAGGTGGTTTCGTACCCTACAATAATCTCTTCGTTTGTTCTCCGCTATTAGTGACTTTGGAGTGACTCTTTGTTGCATGTTGAGGGATAGTTATATGATCCTATTATGTTATTATTGTTGAGAGAGCTTGCACTAGTGAAAGTATGGACCCTAGGCCTTGTTTCAAAGCATTGCAATACCATTTTAGCTCACTTTTATCATTAGTTACCTTGCTGTTTTTATATTTTCAGATTACAAAAACCATTATCTACTATCCATATTGCACTTGTATCACCATCTCTTCGCCAAACTAGTGCAACTATACAATTTACCATTGTATTGGGTGTGTTGGGGACACAAGAGACTCTTTGTTATTTGGTTGCAGGGTTGCTTGAGATAGACCATCTTCATCCTACGCCTCCCACGGATTGATAAACCTTAGGTCATCCACTTGAGGGAAATTTGCTACTGTCCTACAAACCTCTACACTTGGAGGCCCAACAACGTATACAAGAAGAAGGTTGTGTAGTAGACATCAAGCTCTTTTCTGGTGCCGTTGCCGGGGAGGTTAGGGCTTGAAGGTATATCTTTAGATCTTGCAATCGAATATTTTAGTTTCTTGCTTTATCACTAGTTTAGTTTATAGAAGAAAGTTAAAAAATGGAATTGAGGATACCCTGTATGCTTCATCTTTTTAATGTCTTTCATGAAAATAAGGATTCCGATAATTGTGCCAAAGTGTTAGAAGAAGAATGCATTAGATTGTTTGGCACTAAATCTTTGGATGATGAGCATGATTGCAATGTTGTTAGTATGAATTCCTTGAATACCCATGATGCTAATGATATGCAAAGCCACAAGCTTGGGGAAGCTATGTTTTATGAAGATGATATTTTTTGTCTCCCAAGTTTTGATGAGCAAATTTATTATGATGATAGAATACCTCCTATTTATGATGATTATATTAATGAAAGTGGGTTTGGAAGAGTGTCAACTTTAGGAAGTAATGATCCCACTATTTTGGAGGGTGTTGAATCCTATTGTGATAATTATGAAAGTGGATTTGGAGAGGTCATGACTTTATTTAGTAATGATTCCACTATTTCGGAAGTGGTTCCAATTGATTATGAGAACAAAGTTGCTATCTATGATGATTATTGTGATGAATTGTATGCTATTAATAATAATGATAACTATGAAAATTTTCATCATGATTTTAGTTTTCAATTGGATTATGCCTCACATGGTAATTATTTTGTTGAGTTTGCTCCCACTATTATTCATGAGAAGAAATTCGCTTATGTGGAGAGTAATAAAATTTATATGCTTGTAGATCATGAAAAGAATGCTTTATGTGATGGTTATATTATTGAATTTATTCATGATGCTACTGAAAATTATTATGAGGGAGGAATATATGCTTGTAGGATTTGCAGTAATATCAAGTTTCCTCTCTATGTGTTGAAAATCTTAAAGCTATGCTTGTTTTACCTTCCTATGCAAGTTGATTCTTGTTCCCATAAGTTGTTTGCTCACAAAATCCCTATGCATAGGAAGTGGGTTAGACTTAAATGTGGTAGTCATATTCTTCATGATGCTCTCTTTATGTTTCAATTCTTATCTTCTATGTGAGCATCATTGAAATCATCATGCCTAGCTAGGGGCGTTAAACATAAGCGCTTGTTGGGAGGCAACCCAATTTTATTTTTGTTCCTTGCTTTTTGTTCCTGTTTACTAATAAATAAATAATCTATCCTCTGTTATGATTGTGTTTTTTATGTTTTAATTAGTGTTCGTGCCAAGTAAAGCCTTTAGGATCTTCTTGGGTGATTGTTATTTGATCTTGCTGTAAAAAAACAGAAAGTATACACTCACGAGAATAATTTTCATTTTCTACCAGAGAGCGATAAAATACCAGTTACACTTGCAGTAGGTTAATAAACAATTTTCCTAGGACTTCCTAATTTCTCAGGATTTTTGGAGTTACGGAAGTATTCGGAACCTACAGATTACTACAAACTGTTCTGTTTTTGACAGATTTTGTTTTCTATGTGTTGTTTGCTTATTTTGATGAATCTATGAGTAGTATCGGAGGGTATGAACCATAGAAAAGTTGGAATACAGTAGATATTACACCAATATGAATTTAGAATGAGTTCACAAAAGTACCTAAGTGGTGATTTATTTTATTATACTAACGGAGCTTACGAGTTTTCTGTTAAGTTTTGTGTTGTGAAGTTTTCAAGTTTTGGGTAAAGATTCGATGTACTATGGAATAAGGAGTGGCAAGAGCCTAAGCTTGGGGATTGTCGGATTTCGGGTTCCAGCAGACCCTTAAGGTTCGAACTCTGGGGTGCGCACGGAGATCTTTCCACTACCGACTCGCGCTTCTATGGCTCGCAAGAAATCTAGGCTGGAAAGAAGAACACACAAAGGACACGAGGTTTATACTGGTTCGGGCCACCGATGTGGTGCAATACCCTACTCTAGTGTGTGGTGTGGTGGATTGCCTCAAGGGCTAATGATGAACAATACAGGGGGAAGAACGGCCTCGCTAGAGGTGTTCTTCAGCTGGTGCGGTGTGTTCTACTCGGTCTTCCCCCTCCCTCTATGGTGGCTAGTCCTACTTATAGAGGCCCTGGTCCTCTTCCCAAAATGTGAGCGGGAAGGGCGCCAACAATTGGCCATTTTGAAGGGGAACATCTAGTACAAGTTATCCTGACCAAAGGTGGTCTTCGTCTGCCAAAAGCACTGGTGATGACGCCGTCTTGGGCTCCATGGTGACCTCCGTCCTGCCGCTCTGCTGGTCTTGGTCTCGTTGCACCGGAATGGTAACCTTTGCCCGATGCCTTGGATTGTGCTTGTTCCCTTTGCACCAAAGGGGAAACAAGGACACTGCACAGGCCGGCTCCCGCCTGGCACCCGCTGATCTCCATCGTCATGGCTTGCGTCACGGGCTCCTCGCGAGGTGCCCCTGCCTTGATCTCTCCGCCTCCTCACGAGCCTGCCTGATGAGGCTCCTCCTGAGGAAGCTTCCTGTTGTCCGCCCCGCAAGGCTTGGCCCCTTGCGAGGGTCTTGAGCTTGAGCTGATGAAGCTGGGCCGCATTGGGCCCCCACTCGAGCCACGCCGCAGGCCGTAGGCAGGCAAGTCTGGGGACCCCCATTCCCAGAACGCCGACAGTAGCCCCTGGGCCCAAGGCGCGCCCGGGCTTGGCTTAGCAGAGAAGCGAAGGGGCAAGCGTGAAGCACCGCGGGCCCCAATAGCCTGCGGCATCAGGCGCCATGTGGAGATTGATTGGACGCGGGCGTCTGCGCTTCCCCACGATACCTTGTTACACACCCGGCTAAGCGGACCTGTAGTTGCACATAATTGTTCCCCTTTTCGCTGCTCGCTCGCCTCCTACCTTTCCTTCTTCTTCGAGCTCCAACCTCCGCCGCCAATCCGGCTCAAGCTCTTCCCTCTTTCCATCGCCATGGCGCCAATGAAGAAAGGAAACGGAAAGAAGCCCGCGCCTTCGCCCCGCTCACCTCCGGTGGCGGCCCCCGCCGTTGATCGGTCGATCATACTCAATCCAGAAGCCTTGAACAAGGTCTGCTCTGCCCTTGCCACCATCTTCAACGAGTGCGGCAGGACCACAATCTGGCCTGCGTCCCATGCCTCCCTTGATAGGATCGTCATGGAGGTCTGATTCTTCGCTGATGCCCTGTGGGCGGGTCTAGTTCCCCCCTTTTCCACTTTCTTCAATGCGGTGCTCTCCAATTATCAGATCCGCATGATGCACCTCGGGCCTGAGTCCATTACCCTTCTGGCTATCTTTTCTTTTGTTTGCGAGGCAATGGTAGGCATTCCTCCTTCCGTTGCCCTGCTGCGCCACTTCTTTTCTTTGCGCTTGAGCGACCCCACTCAGTGCTCAGGGTGCATGGGCTTCTTCGCCGTGCCAGAGATGGCCGCTTCAGGGATCGACTTCGGCCTTCCTCCTCCTGAGGTCAGGTTCAGAGAGCGGTGGCTGTATGTGGACGTCGGAGTGCCCAACCCTCTGCTCTCGCACCCGACCTCGCCTGCTCTTCCCCACTCGGGCTGGGACCATGAGATGCTCGCGAGCCCCCGGCTCGCCTTTGTCTGGCGCCGCTTCCAGAGTTTGAGGGCGCTCATTGTGACAGCACCCAAGGTGGTGAAGGAGTTCCTCCAATGCCGCATTGCTCCTCTCCAGCGCCACTCCCGGCAGATGTGGGATTTTGCGGGGCACAAAGACCGCACGCGACTTCAGGAGGAGGACTTGGTGCCTGAAGTGCTGCGGACGGTGCTCAGGGTCTTGACTAGCGACCCTTCCCCAAGCAGCCTTCGGCGTGATGGTGCCCTTTTGTATCTTTGCTCTAGCAGGGCCGATTTTGTGAGGCAGATGCCCAGCTTCAACGAGTGGGGGCTGCACCCGGCTGGCTTCACGGGGCCCCGCGAGAACCCAGCCGCCGTGGTTGCTCCCCCTGTCGTCCACAGTGGTCCTTCCTCAGGCGATAGAGCAGGGAGACGAGAACCGGCAGGAGCTAAGGCGACTGATGTCGAGGTGTCGATGCCGTGAGAAGCCCTGAAGGCGGTGCCTCCCAAGGCCCACCCTGGAGCGGCGACAGGCGCGGAGTTACGGCCCTCGGCTCTTGAGGCCGGGGCTCCCGAGGCCCCGGCCGTTCCTCGCGAGGCGACGCCTGATGGCGTCCCCCAGGCCGGCTCCTTCGACGCTGATCATCTTGACACTTCTTCTGCGCCCCAAGCCGACCCCTACGTTAGGCGCTTAGGTCGGTTCCGTGTAGATTTCAAAGCCCTCCGTAAGAGGAAGGAGGCCTTGGGTGGCGATGACCGCCCTTGCCGCTTGTTGAAGCGCAGGAAGTACTTCGCCCTGGACGAGTAAGTCCTCTTCTTTCTCTGCTCATTTACTTTACTATCCCTGTGGCTAATTGTGGCCTTTCAGGCCCCGTCCTGCCAAATTCGTCGAGTCAGCCTGGGAGCCAGCCCCCAAAGCTTCGCCTTTTCCGCTGGCTCTGGGCGCGCTGAGCTCGAGCGGCACCCCCGCCACTGGACCGGTCGGTGGAGTGGTCCGTTCCACCGGGCACCTTGAGCCTACGCGCCTGCTGTCCTTTCTTCATGAATCCTCCTGGAGTACATCCGGCTTGCCCCGCGTTCCTCCTCTGATCATAGAGAGTGAATGGTTGAAGTCTGCTGTCAGCTCCTCCTCCGTGGGTGGACTGACGCCAGGCTGGATTCCCAGAGGGGTCCATTCGGCGATGGCTAGGGCGCCAGTCCCCAGCCCCGCGCCGGGAGGGGGCATGCTGCCTCGGGGCCCTCCGCATACTCCAGTGGAAAAGGGTGATGTGGAAGACATGCTCAGGCGCGCTCGGGAGCGTTGCGCCCTTCGCCAAGAGTTCCTCCAGGGGGCGGCAGATGCGGTGAGCCAAATCGGGGCAGAGCTTGCTGGCGAGGATGCGCACCTCGAGGCCGAAGGTTTGTGCCTCGCTGAGGAGAGGCGCAAACTGAAGGTAGCTGTCTCCCTCGCGTGTCACCAACATGATCTTGACAACGCGAAGGCTGAAGCGTCGCTGGTGGCTTCGCGGGAGGCCTGCTCCCAGGCCATCGAGGAGGCTCGGGAAGCAGACCGTTGGCACAGAGATGCAGAGAAGCACGCATGGGAGCTCCAAGCCAAGAGAAACTCCCTGGAGCAGCAAGTGGGACTGCGCCAGGTGGCCCTTGAGTCACTGAAGGGGGCCTCCGTCGACCGGGCAGAGCTGTTAAAGCGCGAGGAGGCGCTGACGCTGGAGGCCGCCGATCGCAACCTTGACCTTGAGCGGTTGGAGACGAGGGAGCGCCTGGTGGCTCAGACGGAGGATGACGTTGCTGTGCATGAAGCCCGGGCCCAGGAAGAGGTCGACCGCCACATGGTGGAAGCTCGCTTGGCCTTCGAGCGCGAATACGAAGCAAGGTTGGGGCTGATCAGGGCTGAGGCTGAGGGTAGGACTGCGGCCATCAGGGCCAAACTGGCTGAAGTGACGCGGCGTGCGGACTCATCCGCAGCCACCCTTGGCACAGCGCAGGCGGAGCTGGCCTCTTCCCGGGCCAAGCTGCTTCTTTTCCAACAGAGGGTTGATGACGCCGAGGCCATCACGCAGCGGAATGAGGACGAGATCCGTCAGCGGCGGGTTATGGAACACGTGCATGCCCCCATGCTTCAAATGCTCAGGGAGAGGGCTAACACAGCTTTGGGCAACATTTGCAAGGCTGCCGCATGAGGCCAGCTACGCCGGCAACCTCCAGTTTTTCACCGACATGGTGACGCTTCTGGAGAACCGCTCCGAGAGGTCCCGTTGGCTTGTCGAAGAGAGAAGCCGAGCCTTGCTCGGGCGTGCCTTCTCCTATGTATTTAGCTATCTGCAGGGCAGGGACCCCCACTTTGACTTCGACACTGTCATTGCACCCGTGCCCATAGCCGTCCGGGGCGACCTAGTGCAATGGGTGGAGGACAACATGGACGCCCTCGTCAGGGCCTTTGCATCTGACGATGATGGCGTGATCGTGGCTGCCAATGAAGGCGGCGTTGTGGACGAGCCTGGCGCTGTCGGAGATGTTGGCGGTGGCGGTGAAAATGTCAGCGACGCCAGTGATGCCTCCGGGGGTGCCCTAGAAGATGCAGTGAGTGATATCTCCAACTGACCATATGTTGCTGCTGTTTACCCTGCACGAAGAAGGCTCGGGCTCGGCCCGGAAGAATGTAAGAGCATTTTGGGAGGGGAGGCCCCTCATGTAAAGGTTTGCGATTAGTACCCTGGTAAACATAACGTTGTGTGTGAGCTTAGCTGCAAGCCCGGTGATGGGTCAGCTGACTTGTTTACCTTTCAACTCCGACGAGTCCCGAGCGGGCCTGCGGGGGCCGCCGCGCCTCGGGTGTCTTCTGATTATCTTGTTGATCCTATGATGAGAACCTCCGGAGAGGGTGCGGTGACAGTGGTCCCGTCTGTAGACGTGCCTGGCCTGTCCCGGCTCACGAGGGGCTCGTGAGGGGGGGGGGGGGGTAGCCGACGCTAACTTTAGACGCAAAGCCGAAATCAGAACACGAGAGATTGCTTGAATGAGACTAAACACCCCTTCCACAAACACATGCAAGTCTCAAGCTCAAATCCAACTTAAATCCAAACCGAAGAAACTTGTCAACAAGGAAGAAGCGAAAAGCAAAAGGCCGCATCCGGCACCTAGTCTAGTCTTTGACGTCTTCTCACCAGCGCGGACCTAAGTGCTGCCACTGGGCGTGGGCGGGAGCCCCCGAGGCCCGAGGGCGGCTCTCCGGAGACTCCGGGGCATGTACAGCCCCACTCATTATTACGTGGGAGTGTCATGGGAGGCGAGCTTCATAGGCACTGGGCCTTCTTCATAGGTACCGGCCTTGCTTCATATCGCTTGACGAGGGCCCCGCCTTATGCCTCACTCTACCGCCATTGATGGCGGCCGGAGACCAAGGACGACGCCAATGGGGTAGAGCGGTCGCCAGCGGTTCCCCCGACGACCACGGGTCCTCTGCCGGGGGCAGGCCCTGGGGCACCTCCCCGGCAGAGGGCCTACCTCCTGAGAGCGCCTTGCTCCGACCGCTGCCTACCTCCCCGGCGAACCCGGATCTCGGCCCCTCTCCTGCAGCCCCCTGCGCCCTCCTCCTGAGGGATAGGAGGCTACAGCATTGGGGCAGCCATCTACCGTGGCGACCTGTATTTCCTGCGACCCATGGTTAGCATAAGCTTGCTCCTGAGGAATGAGTGGTACCCGATAGTTGCTGCCGTCGGTGCGGTTGTCGAGGCTCTCTTGGGGTTCCTGAAAGAGCTCAGCTTCTGGCGCCTCCTCGCCCCAGCCTGGCTCGAGGAATGAGCCATGATCTTCTTCCAGTGCGCACCCCTGATCCACCATGCGGGGCACATAAGCTTCTGGGGCCACCGTAGTGGGCCTCGCCGTAGCACCCCGCATGCCACGCAGTCCGGCTTGGAGCGTCGTCTTGGGGGTGATGGCGCGGCGGTCCGCCGAAGCCGAAGGCCGCGGCGTGCACCCCTTCACTGGTCGGAGATGGGGCCGGCACGACTTGTCGCCCGGTGCCGACGGAGGCGTTGGCATTGAACAGGCCCTGGAGTCTGCTTGAAGTTGTGTGAGCACGTATAATGCCGCCATACGGCCCGCCCTGGATCTGGGGTGGCAGCTGGATGCAGAAAGGAGGTGCTCCTAAGGCGGCGGCGTCTAGGAGCTCGGCTACTCGCTCCAACAACACGTCGCGGCCGCCCTCCAGTAGCCGGCACGGTAGCAGCTCTCGAGCCACCGTGAGCGCGGCCCTGGAGTTCGCCTGTTCCCGTCGGGTGTGCGGCGCTGTGGCTGCGGTGTGGTTTGAGGCCCTTGCTGCGGCCCGCACCTGCCATGGTGTGAGGGCAGGCGGCATCTGGCCGCGTCGCCCACGCCCTGCAGTGCCCTGCGGAGCGCAGGCTGCCTGAGGTGCAAGGTTGAGGTCGCCCTGAGCCAACGACACGGCATGGGCGGGCCACGCCGCCCAGCGTCGGCATTGGCAGCCGGGTCGCTTGACATCTGAACGGCAAGGCGACGGAACACGATGCGGAGGAAGAAGGATTCCGGCGCACCCCTACCTAGCACGCCAAATGTCGGATTTCGGGTTCCGGCAGACCCTTAAGGTTCGAACTCTGGGGTGCGCACGAAGATATTTCCCCTACCGACTCGCGCTTCTATGGCTCGCAAGAAATCTAGGCTGGAAAGAAGAACACACAAAGGACACAAGGTTTATACTGGTTCGGGCCACCGATGTGGTGTAATACCCTACTCCAGTGTGTGGTGTGGTGGATTGCCTCAGGGGCTGATGATGAACAATACAGGGGGAAGAACGGCCTCGCTAGAGGTATTCTTGAGCTGGTGTGGTGTGTTCTACTCAGTCTGCCCCCCTCCCTCTATGGTGGCTAGTCCTACTTATAGAGGCCCTGGTCCTCTTTCCAAAATGTGAGCGGGAAGGGCACCAACAATTAGCCATTTTGAAGGGGAACATCCAGTACAAGTTATCCTGACCAAAGGTGGTCTTCGGCTGCCAAAAGCACTCGTGATGACGCCATCTTGGACTCCATGGTGACCTTCGTCCTGCCGCTCTGCTGGTCTTGGTCTCGTTGCACCGGAATGGTAACATTTGCCCGATGCCTTGGACTGTGCTTGTTCCCTTTGCACCGAAGGGGAAACAAGGACACTGCATAGGTCGGCGCCCGCCTGATTTCGATCATCATGGCTTGCATCACGGGCTCCTCACGAGGTGCCCCTGACTTGATCTCTCCGCCTCCTCGTGAGCCTGCCTGATGAGGCTGCTCTTGAGGAAGCTTCCTGTCGTCCGCCCCGCAAGGCTTGGCCCCTTGCGAGGGTCTTGAGCTTGAGCTGATGAAGCTTGGCCGCACTAGGCCCCCACTCGAGCCACGCCGCAGGCCGCAGACAGGCAAGTCTAGGGACCCCCATTCCCAGAACGCCGATAGGGATGCCCAAGGCACCCCAAGGTAATATTCAAGGACAACTAAGAGCCTAAGCTTGGGGATGCCCCGGAAGGCATCCCCTCTTTCGTCTTCGTTCATCTGTAACTTTACTTGAAGTTATATTTTTATTTACCACATGATATGTGTTTTGCTTGGAGCGTCATTTTATATTATTTATTTTTGCTTGCTGTTTGAATAAAATACCAAGATATGAAATTCTTAAATGTTAGAGAGTCTTCACATAGTTGCATAATTATTCGACTACTCATTGATCTTCACTTATATCTATCGGAGTAGTTTGTCATTTGCTTTAGTGCTTCACTTATATCTTTTTAGAGCATGGTGGTGGTTTTATTTTGAAGAAATAGAAGAAATCTCGTGCTTCACTTATATTATTTTGAGAGTCTTTAGAACAGCATGGTAGTTTGCTTTGGTTATGAAACTAGTCCTAATATGATGGGCATCCAATAGGGATATAATAAAAACTTTCATATAGAGTGCATTGAATACTATGAAAAGATTGATACTCGATGATTGTTTTGAGATATGAAGATGGTGATATTAGAGTCATGCTAGTTGAGTAGTTGTGAATTTGAGATATACTAGTGTTAAAGTTTGTGATTCTCGTAGCATGCACGTATGGTGAACGGTTATGTGATGAAGTCGGAGCATGATTTATTTATTGATTGTCTTCCTTATGAGTGGTGGTTGGGGACGACCGATGGTCTTTTCCTACCAAGCTATCCCCCTAGGAGCATGCACGTAGTACTTTGTTTTGATAACTAATAGATTTTTGCAATAAGTATGTGAGTTCTGTATGACTAATGTTGAGTCCATGGATTATACGCACTCTCACCCTTCCACCATTGCTAGCCTCTCTAGTACCGCGCAACTTTCGTTGGTACCATAAACCCACCATATACCTTCCTCAAAACAGCCACCATACCTACCTATTATGGCATTTCCATAGCCATTCTGAGATATATTGTCATGCAACTTTCCACCGTTCCGTTTATTATGACACGCTCCATCATTGTCATATTGCTTTGCATGATCACGTAGTTGACATCATATCTGTGGCAAGGACACTATTCATAATTCTTTCATAGATGTCACTCATGAGTCATTACACATCCCGGTACACCGCTGGAGGCATTCATATAGAGTCATATTTTGTTCTAAGTATCGAGTTGTAATTCTTGAGTTGTAAGTAAATAAAGTGTGAGTGTCATCATTATTAGAGCATTGTCCCAGTGAGGAAAGGATGATGGAGACTATGATTCCCCCACAAGTCGGGATGAGACTCCGGACGAAAAGAAAAAAAAGAGGCCATAAAAAGAGAAAATGCCCAAATAAAAAAATAAAAAATAAAAAAATGAGAGAAAAAGAGAGAAGGGGCAATGCTACTATCCTTTTACCACACTTGTGCTTCAAAGTAGCACCATGATCTTCATGATAGAGAGTCTCCTATGTTGTCACTTACATATACTAGTGGGAATCTTTCATTATAGAACTTGGCTTGTATATTCCAATGATGGGTGAGGGAGTCCTGGATTAGGGGGTCTCCGGACAGCCGGACTATATCCTTTGGCCAGACTGTTGGACTATGAAGATACAAGATTGAAGACTTCGTCCCATGTCCGGATAGGACTCTACTTGGCGTGGAAGGCAAGCTAGGCAGTACGGATATGGATATCTCCTCCTTTGTAACCGACCTCGTGTAACCCTAGCCCCCTCCGGTGTCTATATAAACCAGAGGGTTTTAGTCCGTAGGACAACATACAATCATACCATAGGCTAGCTTCTAGGGTTTAGCCTCTCAGATCTCGTGGTAGATCAACTCTTGTAATACCCATATCGTCAAGAATAAATCGAGCAGGACGTAGGGTTTTACCTCCATCAAGAGGGCCCGAACCTGGGTAAAACATCGTGTCCCCTGCCTCATGTTACCATCCGCCTTAGACGCACAGTTCGGGACCCCCTACCCTAGATCCGACGGTTTTGACACCGACATTGGTGCTTTCATTGAGAGTTCCTCTGTGTCGTCGCCGTTAGGCTTGATGGCTCCTTCTATCATCGATAGCCATGCAGTCCAGGGAGAGACTTTTCTCCCCAGACAGATCTTTGTGTTCGGCGGCTTCGCACTATGGGCCAACTCGCTTGGCCATCTGCAGCAAATCGAAAGCTACGCCCCTGGCCATCAGGTCAAGTTTGGAAGCTTAAATTACACGACCTATATCTGCGAAGACTTGATCTTCGATGGATTCGAGCCCCTGCCTTGTGCGCCACGCGGTCACGATGAGTATGGTTTAGCTCTACCATCAGACCATATTCAGGAGATCGCACTGGCAGCCGCTCCGAGCCTCAATTCGGAGCCATTTGCGCCATCCATGGACGGGTGGATAGACCCCATCATGGAGGCCGTATCCTCAGCGGCGATCGAGCCGAATATCGACCTTACCCTTCACAAGAGCTGTGTTGCCAAACTGCCGGATCCTTCCCCGGCCACGGACTCCGAACCGCCTGCGCCCGTGCCTATCCAATCCGTTTGGGCGCCAATCATGTAGTTCACCTCCATGGATATCTTTCAGCACTCGCCCTTCAGCGACATACTGAATTCATTAAAGTGTCTCTCATTGTCAGGAGAGTCCTGGCCGAACTATGTCCGGCAGGATTGGGATGCGGATGATGAATAAATTCGCTGCCCACCCACCACCCACTTAGTAGGCATTGTCAATGACTTAACCGACATACTCGACTTTGACTCCGAAGACATCGACGGTATGGACGACGATGTAGGAGACGAACAGGAACCACTGCCCACATGGCACTGGACGCCCACTTCATCACATGACGTATACATGGTGGACACACCAAAAGAAAACAACGACGAGGAACGGAAGGACGCAACGAAGGGTTGTCCCCTCAAGAAGCAGTCAAAGCGGCGGCATAAGCGCCGCTCCAAATCCCGCCTCGGCAGAAACAACGATCATATAGACCCAGCGTTAGAGCAGGTGAACCATCGCCGGACCACGGCAATACAGAGAATCAAACCGAACAACCCGACTCTGTCAAAGATAATAGTCCGGACGACATCACACCAGACAGACACCCGGAGCAATAGAATGCCCGTCAAAGGCTTGTTTCCACCGCGAGGAGTCTAAAAAAGCAGAAGCAAAGGCTCAAGGTTGCGCAAGACACACTCAGAATCAGATGGAGTAAAGTACTCAACACAGCAGCGAAGTACGGCGGTAATCGCCCCACCAAGAGCTACCCGAAGCGGAAGTTGCTACCTGAATTCGATGAGGAGGCCTTAGATCCCCCGCAACCAAAAATTAAAACGGCCATCTGGCCGGATAGACGACCTCACGGCCAACATAGAATGGCAAACAATGCCGCACATAAGCCAATACGCGATCCACGCGAGGGCTCGAATCAAAAGGACGGTGCAACCAGATCCATCTATGGACCACGCAAGCGCGCTCCAGCATACGATGCAACACAACAAACATCCGAACAACGCGGTACACCCAGATACAGGGGTGCCGCACACCCCCTATGTTTCACCGACGAGGTGCTGGACCATGAATTTCCAGAGGGATTCAAACCCGTAAACATAGAGGCATACGACGGAACAACAGACCCTGGGGTCTGGATTGAGGACTATATCCTCCATATCCATATGGCTCGAGGAGATGATCTCCACGCCATTAAGTATTTACCCCTCAAACTCAAAGGGCCAGCTCGGCACTGGCTTAAAAGCCTCCCCGAAAGCTCCATTGGAAGCTGGGAAGAGCTCGAAGACGCTTTTCGGGCAAATTTTCAAGGGACTTATGTCCGACCTCCGGATGCGGACGATTTAAGTCATATAACTCAACAGCCCGGAGAGTCAGCCCGAAAGCTTTGGAACAGGTTTCTTACTAAAAAGAACCAAATAGTCGACTGTCCGGACGCCGAAGCCTTGGCAGCTTTTAAACACAGCGTCCGAGACGAATGGCTTGCCAGACACCTCGGCCAAGAAAAGCCGAGAACAATGGCAGCATTAACAAGCCTCATGACCCGCTTTTGCGCGGGCGAGGACAGCTGGCTAGCCCGATGCAGCACCAGCGACCCAAGTACATCCGAAGTTAGAGATGGAAACGGGAAATCACGACGCAGCAAAAATAATAAGCGCCGGAATAAAGAAGACAGCCCGAAGAGCACGGCGGTAAACGCCGGATTCAGAAGCTCTCGGCCAGGTCAGCAAAAGCCGCCCTCTAAAGGCGCCAGAGATGAACTGTCCAGCCTAAACAAAATTCTGGACCAAATATGTCAGATCCATAGCACCCCCGATAAACCTGCAAATCATACCCACAGAGAATGTTGGGTCTTCAAGCAGTCCGGCAAGCTCAACGCCGAACATAAGGGGCAGGATACACCAAGCGAAGACGAGGATGAGCCTCGCAAGCAAAGCACTGGGGAACAGAAGAAATTTCCACCAGAAGTCAAAACAGTAAACGTGTTACACGTGATAAAGGGGAGAAACAAAGCGGCACTCCCAGATAAATATGCCCAAGGGCCTATCACCGCGGAGTTCTGCCACTGGCCGTCTCAACCGATCACCTTCGACCATCAGGATTACTCGGCAAGTATCCAGCGCGCAGGATGGGCTGCCTTGGTATTAGATCCAATAATTGACGGATACCACATCACACGAGTCCTAATGGACGGTGGCAGCAGTCTAAACCTAATATATCAGGACACAATCCGCAAAATGGGGATAGACCCAACGAAAATTTGCCACAGCAATACTACCTTTAAAGGAGTAACGCCAGGCCCAGGGGCTCATTGCACGGGCTCCCTGCTACTAGAGGTTATATTCGGCTTCCCTGATAACTTCCGTAGCGAAAATTTAACCTTCCACATTGCTCCGTTCCAAAGTGGCTATCAAGCACTACTTGGACGCGAAGCTTTCGCTCGCTTTAATGCAATACCGCATTACGCTTCCCTCACGCTTAAGATGCCCGGTCCACGTGGCATCATTACAGTAAATGGAAATATTGAGCGATCCCTGCGCGCGGAAGAGAGTGCGGCTGCCTTGGCAGCCGCACACTAAAACGTCCTCACCAACTAAAGCATTCGATAGGTCGTCAAGACTACGGACACGGTTAGACGAGTCCGACACAGCTATATGTAATTCATACAGGTTTGATGGCCATGCCCCTATTACAAATACAAGGGGCTCAACGCACGCAGACAAGTGGCAATTTTTACTCATCTTGAATTATACATGGTTTCTTTAAACCTACCTTTTTGCACGACAACTTTTCACCTAAGTTCCTCTCTTTTACAGATGACCATCGTGCTACACCCGTCCAGGATACGGCACAACGGAGACACAGGCGCAGACGTGCAGCAGGGACCCGTTCCAAGGATTCTTTTTAGATTAAGACCCTGCGTCAACCTTTTTTACTGTCTCTTGTTGATACACATTCCTCGGATTCTCAGTACAATTGAGAAGGGTGCTAACGTCTTGGCATGTGGCCATGTCAGAATAATGCACGTACCTGGACACCAGGGGCTTCTTACAAAGGGCACTGTTTAGGCCCGGTTTACACCATAAAGACCAAATACCTTAGGGAGTGTTCGGCGTCGCGAGTTTGGCCTTATATGCATCACCTTCGAATCATGTCTTTGGTCAAATGTTGGGTTTGCCCGGCTCCTGTGTTTTGTTGCCTTACGTTCCGCTCTATCGGCTAAGGCGGCACCTGGAGAACTACTGCGATTGTGCCCTGGTTCATCCGGACGAGCACCTCAGTAGAGAAAGCCAAAAACTGACTATCATGATATAGTGTGAGACTGGTCAACCACTCGATGACCTATCGGAATCTTAGAATTCCTCCGCCTTAACGAAGGGCCGTTTCCCGGCCAGGCATGTACGCACCCCGAATTCGGGTGAGTGTGGAGCCACCAGGGGCTATATAGTAGCCCCACTATCAAGCTCCTCTGGCTAAGTGAAAGTGTTAAAGCATTATAGTCCGGTTGCCTAGTTCGCTGCGCTATCACCTCCTTAATAGGACCAAGACATTGGATTAAGTGTGAACACGCGTCTTCTGCGAACACCCCCACATTATATGCGTGGGGGCTGAAGCCGACAACTGCAATCTTTTAGGATATACATACGTAAACGGCCGCATAGGAGGCATCATATTACTTTCGGGTAGAAGTATAAATACAGCCTTGATAAATTTACTAAAACATTGTTTTTTCAATGGGAATACATGTCACTCAAACATAATATTCTTCAAGCACTGGGCCTCTATCAAACAAGCACCCTCAAGAACTTCTTCAAAATAGTGCTCGGCAGCCACTCGGCCTATGGCCGAACCCTGTGCCGCAACAGTGGTAGCATCCATCTCCGCCCAGCATGCTTTGACACGGGCAAGGGCCATCCGCGAGCCTTCTATGCACGCCAACCTCTTCATCACATTGATGCGCGGCACCGCACCAAGGAACTTCTGCACCAGGATAAAATAGTTGTTCGGCTTTGGCCTTTCCGGCCATAGCTGATCCACGACAGACCTCATGGCGAGTCCGGACAACCTATTGAGTTCGGCCCATTCGGCTAGCTGATCAGTCAATGGAAGCGGACGCTCTGGAGCGTTAAACTGCGACCAGAACAGCTTGTCCACTTCACGATCTGTTTGATCTCGGAAGTATTCGGCCGCATCGACCGCGCTCGCCGCCAAGTCCAGATATGCGTCTGCCGAACTTCACAGCTGATCCAGAGGGGCATACCGCGGATCTCCGAACTTCCTCCACAGCATAAAGTGCTTCCCAGCCACAATATCCCCGGCTTCACGCAGCTCCTCCTTCTTCGCTCTCATAGCAGAGCGGGTGTCTTTGGTCGCCATCATGGCCTTTTCAAGGTCCATCGCCTTCCCTCGATTTTCTTCTTCAAGGAATTGGCAACGGTCGGCAGTGTCTTTTAACTTTACAGCCATCTTGGTCATTTTCTCTTTGCTCTCGCAATGCGCGGCCTTCTCGGCTCTCAACTCTTCGGCCGCCTTCAAAGTAGCCGCATTACTACTCCTTGCTTGTTCTTTGGCTCGGGCAAGTTCCGCCCGAAGGGTCTCCACGATGGCAGATCCATCTGCAGTCACAACACATTAAAGATACTGGCATCACGCTGCTCTTCCTATGTGACATTCACCAGAAAACATCACTTACCCTATGCCTCGTCAAGCCGCTTGTTAACAAGCTCAATGTCGGCACCTGCCGCATCCAGTTGCCGCTTTAGTTCGGCAAACTCATTAGTCCGGCTAGCCGCCGGAGCTTCCATCACCTGCACATAAAGCGGTATGGTTATTACCTGGGACTATGATCCTCTGTTCACCGCCGTTCCCGGCGACAACCAGAGTCTCAGGGGCTACTATCTACACAGGGCACACCTAAAAATGTGCGGTAGCATCACAAATGTACATCATTTTACGTACCTCAAAGCCCGTCAGTACACTCATAAAGGCGTCATGCAACCCGCTTTCGGTGAATGAAATCCTTTCCATCACCGAACCCATCAATGTACGGTGTTCTTACGATATGGTCGCCCGCCTTAGCAGATCCCTCAGTGCGTCCAACCGCATACCAGACAGCGCCGAACTCTTTTGTTTGCCCTCTTCAAGAGCTGGATACCGGGGACTTCGGGTGACCATAGGATTATCTCCTGGCCTCACCGGACCCGGGAGGCCCTCCCTGACGACACTTCAAGGTCGCCCGCTTCTTGAGCGGGGGAGTCCGGGGGAGGCGTTTTGCTCTCCATCATCTCCGGAAGAAGATCCCCCGAAGACGAGCTCTGTTGAGAAAGGCTAAGATCCGAACTGCAAGATAAATGCTTCGGTCATTTTTCCTCGGAAGTAAGGTAGAATATCTTTACTATTAAGTATTTTTTTGATCACTTACGGCTTGTTAGAGGGCTGATCCCCGCGCGGACTTTGTGTGGCAAAAGCACCCTCCGAGGCAGGACCCTCCGGTGGAGACTTCTTCTCCCGTTTGGAAGCCTTGGTTTCCAGATCTTCAGAGGCAGTCCTCTTCCTTCCCCGAAGCGAGAGAAGGTCAGATTCTTCCCCTTGGTTATCCTCCTTCACGGAGGCGCTCATTCCCTCGGTTGGAATTGGTAGCGATGGGGGCCCGCTTTCGCCCTCATTATTCCCCCCTTTATCTTCCTTTGAGGGCTCTGGGCAAGGTGCTAGCTCGAGCATCTTTACCAGTACCAGATTGTCCAAACCCTCAGGAAGGGGGGCCGAACACCGAATCATCCTCGCCTTTGTTAGCCAGTCCTGGTCAAAGAGAGATTTCTCAGAATGACGTCATGATAAAGGAAAGATGGTGTGTTCGGCTAGAGGATTACTTACTTGGTCGGTGGTGCGGTTGCTGCTCAGGCCCACGTCCTCGGTAGAATCCGGACACTCTATTTGGGGTCCGAAGAATGATTTATACATCTCCTCGTGCGTCAGGCCGACGAAATTCTGAATAGTGTGTGGTCCTTCTGGGTTGAACTCACACATGCGAAGGGGCCGGCGTTTGCAAGGCTGGACTCGACGAACCAGCATGACTTGCACCACCATAACCAGATGAAATCTCCTTCGAAGAGATCTTGAATGCGGCTCTGCAGTATAGGCACATCCTTGGCTAGACCCCAGCTCAGCCCTCTGCTAATCCATGACATCAGTTGTGGTGGAGGGCCCGAGAGGAAAGTAGGGGAAGCCACCCACTTGGCACTTCTGGGAGCTGTGACGTAAAACCACTCCCGTTGCCATAATCCGGATACCTCTGGAAAGGAACCCTTTGGCCATGGAGCTCCAGCGATTTTGCTTATTAATGCGCCTCCGCACGCTACATGCTGCCCCTCGACCATCTTCGGCTTCACGCCAAAGGTCTTGAGCCCTAGGCCGAAGTGAGGGGTAATGCGGAGGAAGGCCTCACATACGACAATAAATGCCGAGATGTGGAGAAAGGAGTCCGGGGCTAGATCGTGGAAATCTAGCCCGTAATAGAACATCAAACCCCTAATGAAGGGATCCAGAGTGAGGCCTAGACCTCGGAGGAAGTGGGAGATGAACACAACATTCTTGTTGGGTTCGGGAGTAGGGACGACCTGCCCTCGGGCAGGCAGCCGATGCGAAACCTCAGCGGTCAGGTATCTGGCCTCCCTCAACTTCTTGATATCCTCTTCCGTAACGGAGGAGGGCATCCACCGGCCTTGAAGGCTAGATCCGGACATGATTGAAGGTCCGAAGCACCTGACCTGGGCTTTGGGTGTTAGAACTCGAGGCGGGGGAAGGATTCGATTGAGCGCGGGAGGGAAAAAAGTAAAAGCCTTGTCCCTTTATAAAGAGGGTGAATATCAAGCGTCTAGTGGCTGTTTGGGACTTGCCTAAAATCTAGGAGTCCTAGGCACGGTTGGGTTACCCACGACCGTATTGATGAGAATCCCGTAATTAGGGGAACACGATCTCTGCTTTGACAAGACGTGTCAAGAAACCGCCTCGCATTATGTGTGGAGCTGGTTGAAGAAAAACGGTTCGAATAATCACCGAGCCATGGCCTGATGTCATGTTGCCAAAGCGTGTCAGCAGATTAAGATTTGTGGAAATATTATTCTCTCTACGGTGGTATGTGGAATTTATTTTGCAGGGTCGGACACTATCCTGGTATTCAAACTCTTATGTGATGTGTTTGGAGGAGGAACCCGCCTTGCAATGCCGAAGACAACACTGCGCGCCGGACTCATCGTCATTGAAGCCTGGTTCAGGGGCTACTGAGGGAGTCCTGGATTAGGGGGTCTCCGGACAGCCGGACTATATCCTTTGGCCGGACTGTTGGACTATGAAGATACAAGATTGAAGACTTCGTCCCGTGTCCGGATAGGACTCTACTTGGCGTGGAAGGCAAGCTAGGCAGTACGGATATGGATATCTCCTCCTTTGTAACCGACCTTGTGTAACCCTAGCCCCCTCCGGTGTCTATATAAACCGGAGGGTTTTAGTCCGTAGGACAACATACAATCATACCATAGGCTAGCTTCTAGGGTTTAGCTTCTCAGATCTTGTGGTAGATCAACTCTTGTAATACCCATATCATCAAGAATAAATCGAGCAGGACGTAGGGTTTTACCTCCATCAAGAGGGCCCGAACCTGGGTAAAACATCGTGTCCCTTGCCTTCTGTTACCATCCGCCTTAGACGCACAGTTCGGGACCCCCTACCCGAGATCCGCCGGTTTTGACACCGACAATGGGCTTCCTCAAAATGCCCTAGGTCTTCGTCAAAGCGAGTTGGATGCACACCCACTTAGTTTCTTTTGTTGAGCTTTCATACACTTATAGCTCTAGTGAATTCGTTGCATGGCAATCCCTACTCACTCACATTGATATCTATTGGTGGGCATCTCCATAGCCCGTTGATACGCCTAGTTGATGTGAGAATATCTTCGCCTTTTTGTCCTCTCCACGACCACCATTCTATTCCACCTATAGTGCTATGTCCATGGCTCACGCTCATGTATTGCGTGAAGATTGAAAAAGTTTGAGAACATCAAAAGTATGAAACAATTGCTTGGCTTGTCATCAGGGTTGTGCATGATTTAAATATTTTGTGTGATGAAGATAGAGCATAGCCAGACTATATGATTTTGTAGGGATAGCTTTCTTTGGCCATGTTATTTTGAGAAGACATGATTACTTTGTTAGTATGCTTGAAGTATTATTGTTTTTATGTCAATATTAAACTTTTGTCTTGAATCTTATGGATATGAATATTCTTGCCACAATAAAGAAGATTACATGGATAAATATGTTAGGTAGCATTCCACATCAAAAATTCTGTTTTTATCATTTACCTACTCGAGGACAAGCAGTAATTAAGATTGGGGATGCTTGATAGGTCTCTAATGTATCCATAATTTTTTATTGTTCTATGATGTTATATTATCTGTTTTGGATGCTTATGGGCTTTATTAAAAACTTTTATATTATTTTTGGGACTAACCTATTAACCCAGAGCCCAGTGCCAGTTTCTGTTTTTCCCATGTTTTAGTGTTTCGCAGAAAAGAAATATCAAAAGGAGTCCAAACGGAATGAAACCTTCGGGAGCGTGATTTTTGGAACAAACGTGATCCGGGAGACTTGGAGTTGAAGTCAAGGAAGCTTCAAGGTGGCCACAAGGCAGGGAGGCGCGCCTGCCCCCTAGGCGCGCCCCCCGGCCTTGTGGGCCCCTCGTGGCTCCCCTGACCGACTTCTTTCGCCTATATATATCCATATACCCTAAAAACTTCCAAGAGCAGAATAGATCGGGAGTTCTGCCGCTAGAAGAATCCGTAGCCACCGAAAACCAATCTAGACCCGTTCTGGCACCCTGCCGGAGGGGGAATCCCTCTCCGGTGGCCATCTTCATCATCCCGGCGCTCTCCATGACGAGGAGGGAGTAGTCCACCCTCGGGGCTGAGGGTATGTACCAGTAGTTATGTGTTTGATCTCTCTCTCTTGTGTTCTTGAGGTGGTTAGATTTTGATGTATCGTGAGCTTTGCTATTATAGTTGGATCTTATGATGTTTCTCCCCCTCTACTATCTTGTGATGGATTGAGTTTTCCCTTTGAATTTACCCTATAGAATTGAGTCTTTAAGGATTTGAGAACACTTGATGTATGTCTTGCATGTGCTTATCTGTGGTGACAATGGGATATCACGTGATCCACTTGATGTATGTTTTGGTGATCAACTTGCGAGTTCTGTGACCTCGTGAACTTATGCATAGGGGTTGGCACACATTTTCGTCTTGACTCTCCGGTAGAAACTTTGGGGCACTCTTTGAAGTTCTTTGTGTTGGTTGAATAGATGAATCTGAGATTGTGTGATGCATATCGTATAATCATACCCACGGATACTTGAGGTGACATCGGAGTATCTAGGTGACATTAGGGTTTTGGTTGATTTGTGTCTTAAGGTGTTATTCTAGTACGATCTCTATGATAGATTGAACGGAAAGAATATCTTCGTGTTATTTTACTACGGACTCTTGAATAGATCGATCAGAAAGGATAACTTTGAGGTGGTTTCGTACCCTACAATAATCTCTTTGTTTGTTCTCCGCTATTAGTGACTTTGGAGTGACTCTTTGTTGCATGTTGAGGGATAGTTATATGATCCAATTATGTTATTATTGTTGAGAGAACTTGCACTAGTGAAAGTATGAACCCAAGCCTTGTTTCAACGCATTGCAATACCGTTTTTGCTCACTTTTATCATTAGTTACCTTGCTGTTTTTATATTTTCAGATTACAAAAACCATTATCTACTATCCATATTGCACTTGTATCACCATCTCTTCACCGAACTAGTGCACCTATACAATTTACCATTGTATTGGGTGTGTTGGGGACACAAGAGACTCTTTGTTATTTGGTTGCAGGGTTGCTTGAGAGAGACCATCTTCATCCTACACCTCCCACGGATTGATAAAACTTAGGTCATCCACTTGAGGGAAATTTCCTACTGTCCTACAAACCTCTGCACTTGGAGACCCAACAACGTCTACAAGAAGAAGGTTGTGTAGTAGACATCAGTGGCGAAGACACCGTGTGCAGGAAATCGCCGGGTCCAGCGACACGAGCAGAGCCGGATCTGGCCGGCTTGGCGAGTTGGTTGAGGCGGTCCTGCTGCGCATTAGCCGCAGCGAGGAGGTCGTTCACCCTCTTGAGGCGATCCTGCAGCTCTTCGCCCGTGAGCTGATCCATGCCAGCCGTGGCCGCCTGAGCGAGGCGCATGTTCTTCGCGGGAGTCTTGTAGACGGGATGGAGGGCACAGAAAGCGCGCCCGATTGCGCCACCCCGGGCACGCACGTCGGTGACCCGGCTTGGCTCGGGGGCAGCAAGCGTGAAGCCTTAGGTGGCGTTGCGCTCCAGATGGGCGGAGTCGAGGCGACGTTGCGTGGCGGTGAGTGTCTCGGTGAGGTCCAGCAAGCACTGGCGATCGTCGTTGAGGCGACTCCGGACCTCGGCGATGTTGGAGGCATCGATGTCGGTGCCGATGGGAACACGAAGGCTCTATATCATGGCGCGCAGTGGGTTGGGAGAGCTTCCCCTATTCGTCGCGGCCTTAGCATCGGCGGCCTTCCTTGCCGCGCTCGACGATGAGGAGGCGTCGATGTCGGTGACGAAAATCTCCACGCAGAGGTCCATTGCGCCGGTGGGAGCATCATCGCTGATGGAGAGCGGGGAGTCGGAAAAGCTAAGTACCTCGCGGGGGTACTCGTCATCCGTAGGTGCGTCGGAGATGTGCAACGTGGCGAAGGAGGCAGTGAGCGCGTCGATGACGTCGTCCGCCAGCGTGACAGGCTCATCGGAGTCGGAGAAGATCCCCGTCTGAAGCATGCTCTCAGCCAAGACCTCGAGTCGCCCCATGGTGGGCACCAACTGTCGTGGTGGGTGCACGACAGATGCCATGGGATGGATAAAGAGAGGAGGAGGCTCGAGGGCATTGGTGGGCTCCAGAGGAGAGGTCGGCATGAGTGAGCGTGGGACGCAAGACATACCCAGGTTCGGGGCTCTCCGGAGAGATAACACCCCTAGTCCTGCCGAGTGTGGTTTATATGTAACAGTACAGAGTTGCTACTAGAGCTGTATGGAGGAAGAAGGAGGTCTGGCCAAGGCTTAGGCTGCTCCCTCTCCTCGGGTGTTGCTTCGCTGGGTGTGTATGATCGATTGTGCGAATGAAGTGGGTTCTCTTTGTATGCATGGGGGTCCAGGGGGTTTTATAGGTCAACCCCCCAGGCATACAAGGGTTATATTACAAGGCCGTAGGGCCGGGTTGTCAGTGTCCAGGAACCCGGTGCTAGGACCCACCGGGTTCTCCGGGCGTGGGCCACATGCGCCTAGGGGCACTGTGTACTGTCTTGTCGATCGTCAGGGCATGGCCGGGTCGAGTCGGCTATAGTGGCGCTCCGTCAGGTCGCCGCTTGCGGGCGTCATTGGTCACGCCGGGGCACTGTTGCCACGCCAGGCCTGGCCAGCAGGTAGGCGTAGGGCACTATAGCCACGCCGGCCCTAGTTAGCAGGTAGGTGGAGGGCAATGTTGCCCCGTCCGGCTGACTAGAGGCCTGGGCGGGGTACTGCGGCGTTGATCATTAGCTGGCGGAGACTCGTCACATCGTATGGCTGGGATGGGACGGCCGCTGACCCTTGGCTGAGTTTGGAGAACACGCTAAGGGCGGTGCTGGCTTGTTGGAGAAGTCTCGAGCTTGGTTGTTGGGGCCGAGTCGAAGAGCCTGGACGGGTCGGCCTGCTTGGCCGGATCGAGCGACCTGGCCGAGTCGAGCAACTCGGCCAAGGTCGGGCCGGATTGAGGAGCGATGCAGGCCCCATTGTTTTTGAAAAGGTTCCAGGTTCCGTTGCCTGCCTGGGGTTCATCCCCCCCCCTCGACAACGGGGGCACCATTGATTGCCGGCAAAACATTGAGATGCCTGGTTTTTAAATTCTAGTAAATCCAAAACTCGTCTGAAATTCATGAAACTTGGCATGCTATCATGGAGCGGTATCAACATGTCGTGGTACAAATTTTGTCCCATTTGGGGCAGGTTTAGGTATATGTGTCTCACAAACGGGAGCTTCTCACAACAAGCATGATGGTTTTCGGTAGGGAGCGTCCCACCTTTGTGGACGAAATGATATCCATCGCCTCTTATTGCTTTCAATTTTTTTTCTCATGTCAACATAGAACAACATGAATGTGTGTGATTTTTCGGGGCTCGTTTGGACATTTTTATGCATTAACTGAGTTTTCAATGCATTTTATGTGCATAACTCAAATTTGAACTACATGCACATGCTCCAATGCATAGAAATTGGTTGAAAATCAGATATGTCTCCTTGGGTGCATGCTTAGGTCACATGCAAGAAATGGGAATGAATTTCAAACACTGGGGCACCATTGATTGCCGGCAAAACATTGAGATGCATGGTTTTTAAATTCTAGTAAATCCAAAACTCATTTGAAATTCATGAAACTTGGCATGCTATCATGGAGCGGCATCAATATGTCATGGTACAAATTTTGTCCCATTTGGGGCAGGTGTGGGTATATGCTTCTCACAAACCGGAGCTTCTCACAACAAGCATGATGGTTTTTGGTAGGGAACGTCCCACCTTTGTGGATGAAGCGATATACATTGCCTCTTATTGTTTTCAAATTTTTTTCTCGTGTCAACATAGAACAACAGGAGTGTTGTGTCAATTTTTGTGATTTTTCGGGGTTCGTTTGGACATTTTTATGCATCAACTGAGTTTTCAATGCATTTATGTGCATAATTCAAATTTGAACAACATGCACATGCTCCAGTGCATATAAATTGGTTGAAAAATCAAATATGTGTCCTTGGGTGCATGCTTAGGTCCCATGCAAGAAATGGGAATGAGTTTCAAACATCGAGGCACCGTTGATTGCCGGCAAAACATTGAGATGCATGGTTTTTAAATTCTAGTAAATCCAAAACTTGTCTGAAATTCATGAAACTTGGCATGCTATCATGGAGCGGCACCAACGTGTCGTGGTACAAATTTTGTCCAATTTGGGGTAGGTTTGGGTATATGCTTCTCACAAACCGGAGCTTCTCACAACAAGCATGATGGTTTTCGATAGGGAACGTCCCACCTTTGTGGACGAAACGATATCCATTGCCTCTTATTGCTTTCAATTTTTTTTCTCATGTCAACATAGAACAACAGGAGTGTTGTGTGAATTTTTGTGATTTTTCGGGGTTCGTTTGGACATTTTTATGCATGAACTGAGTTTTCAATGCATTTATGTGCATAATTCAAATTTGAACTACATGCACATGCTACAGTGCATATAAATTGGTTGGAAAATCAAATATGTGTCCTTGGGTGCATGCTTAGGTCCCATGCAAGAAATGGGAATGAATTTCAAACACCAGGGCACCGTTGATTGCCGGCAAAACATTGAGATGACTGGTTTTTAAATTCTAGTAAATCCAAAATTCTGTTAACCATTCACGTGATGCCACGTGTCTTGGTTTTACTGGCTGTAGGAGGTGCCGTGCGGACAGCTGCTTGACCTTGACTGAACGGGAGGTGTGCGAGCGCCGTCCAGTGCGCAGGCTGACGAGAGGCGTGCAAGCTGTCCTTGAGTGCGCAGGCTCACCGGGAAGCGTGCGAGCTATACGCTGCGCAGGCTCACTGGGAAGCGAGCCCTTTGACTTCCATGGCCGCCCGCCTTGCTCGCATCCTCTCCATTAATAGCACCCAAGCCGCAGTTCAATTCACTTTTTAAATATAAAACACTCATCCGCAAACGTTTTAGTTAGAACACCCATATGCAAACCAGCAGCTTCCCCAGGAAGCCAAGAGAAAATGTGTCGATCAGGATTTCTGCAGCTCTTGACCGCAAACATTTTAGATAGAACACCTGTATGCAAAGTGAGAGCAGCGCAGGATTTGTGCATCCCTTCAATGCAAACGGTTGTTTTGGATGACCCGTGTAGAACCACGTACAAACAATTCGGTAAGATTTGTTAATCCTTGTAACACTGCGATTTGTCTAAATATGAAGCTAAAAATCACTAGCAGTATCTAATTTTTGCAACTAAAATTTAGTAATTAAGCATAGATTTCAATCATAGATTAAGCAGTCATTCTTAATTTATACAAACAGTTCAACTCAACAACTAAACCGACCAAACTTTTCCCCAATTGTTGCCAACCACGTACTGAAATAGCTAGTTCAACTATATATACTAGCTAATTTTAAGTACGTTGTACAGTTCCACCACATCTATAGTCAGATGAACTAAACAAAATAGCCCCTAAATACTACTACTACTGCGGGGGCGCTTTGTACTACTTCCGGCTGCCTCTCCTCTGCTGAGCGCGCTCAGTAAGAGCGGAGGAGGAGGAGCCTACCGACAAGCTAGGCAACCGCAATGCGGTGCCTGCCACTAATGCAACTTCAGCGATGCTCGACTCGCACACCCTATGCCGCTCCAGACGACCCCTCTCGAAGCGGTGGTTCTCCTCGTAGATCTCCTGATTCCTCGCCTCTGAGGCAGCATGTGCCGCTGCCACTACGGCGGTAATGCTCTTTGCATGCTCGACGAGGCGCTCGTCCTCCCCCCGTAGGAACTCGGTGTAGCGCGGAAAGTCGATGTCGCACGTGCGGGCATCCACCTCCTCCTCCCGCCTTCGGGCGGCGGTGGCGGAGCGGGTGATGACCCCAACGGTCGACGGTGGGCTGGCGGCCACGGCGATCAACGACGGGGTGGTAGCCACGACCACCACCTCCCGCCTTCAGGCTGTGGTGGCGGAGCGGGTGATGGCCAAAGTGGCCGGGAGTGGGGTGGCGGCCACGACGGCCATCTCCCGCTTTCAGGCCGCGGCGACGGAGCGGGTGCTGGCCCTGTCTTTCAACGGTGGTGTGGCGGCAACGGTGGCTGGCAACAGCTGCCGACGGGTACCGGCGGCGGAGTGTGTGTGTCACAACCCTAGCTTACCCTAGCTTAGGCCTTGCCTGTCACTGCATAAGCTTCCCTACATCATGTTTAAGTTTTATGAAACTTTGAAATGGGGACTGATAAAGCCTAGCAGCAAATGAAATTCAACTAGGTTCAAATAAAAATATTTTCAACGAACCCAAAATGCCCTTTAGAAAAGTTCATGATTTTTGATAAAGGTGAAAACCTGTGCCAAAAGTGATGCACATATTTCTAGGCCATCCTGGATTTTTGAATTAAATCTTTTGTACTTGACTTTGGGCATTTAAATACTATAAATAATTTAAATGCTCAAATAATGTTGGAACTATTTGTGGGCCACTGAAATAATTCAGCAAGTGTCCAGGAATATTTGCAGGATTTTAGGAAATGCCTTGGTATTTTTCCTAAGCTCAAAACTACAGCAAAAAATAGAAAAACAGAAACACAAAGGAAAGAAACCTTACCTGGCCTGCTACTGTAGCAAAGGCCGACCTTTGTGCAGCACACGGCCCAGCTGCCAGTCATCTTCTTCATTGGACAGAAGGACTGGAGCGCGTGGCCGCGGCACGCCGGCACGCGCCAGCCACCTCCTGCTTGCCGCTCCCCCCTCGACGCCATGGAGATGCCACACGAACCCCCTGGAGCCGTATGGAACCCCCTCCCACTCTCCTCCATGCTCATCCCCTCCTCTGGCTCCCTCTCTCTCCCACTAAGCGGAGCTCAGCGCCGCCCCTTGCTGTCCCCGTGGCCACCGCGCATCCCGAGCCTCACCAACCTGTCCCCGAGAGCCACCGTCATCTCCTATGTCGTCCACACCAATCCGTTCGACGCCGGAAGCCCCACTTCGACCTCACCGTCGTCATCTTCAAGCTCGAACGACCGAGATCGACCCCACCACTCCGTCCGCTCCAGGCCTCCCCCGAGCCCACTAATCACCATGCCAACCTCGCTGTGAGACCCGCCGTCTTTCCCCTCTTTTCTCTCGGTCGAATGCGTGCTCTAGCCTCCATAACCGCTGGAGCCATGAGCTCCTCGCTGCTGGCAATGACGCAGTCATGGCCTTAGTTGCTGCAGCTCGCGTACGAGCACAGCAATGTGCTTAGTGCCTCCCCGGGAAGTTGTAGAACTCACCAACTCGTCCTGTGGATCACCGTAGCACCGAACCCATCGATCTCGTAGCTCCGGCCGCCGCCATAGCTCGTCGCCGGCAAGATTCCGGCCACCCCGCGCCCTCCAGCTTCTTTGGTTGGATGCAGGCGAGCAAGGGCTATGCCCTGGTGCCCTCAACGCGCCAAACCGCCGCTCGTAGCGCGTTCCCAAGCTTCGCTGCCGCATTTGTGCGCTCGCCGGCATACAACTCTGGCGTGCTGACATGGCACGTCATTACCTACTGATGACCCCCCTAATTAAACCCCTCTCTCACTGACATATGGGCCCCATGCCCAAATTAACCCTGGGATTTGTTCCCTATTTAGTTTAGATTAAACCAGCTAGCCCCAAAGGTCAGCCTCTGTTCCTGCCCTGTTACACTGACGTGCGGGCCCCACTAGTCAGGTTTGACCTGGACCGACCCGTTGACCTACCGACGTCACTAGGACGTCATGCTAATGCAGTAAATGATTTTCTGGATTTAAAATAATTCAAGAAATTTTAGAAATTAGCTAAAACTTCTAAAATTCATAGAAAATAATCAATAACTCCAATGAAAATAATTTTTATATGAAATATTATCAAAAAATCCAATCTATCCATCTGTACCATTTTCATGCATGTTAGAACAACTTATAGCTACTGAATTGGACAAATCAACTAAATGATATTTGAATGATCACATATGGAGTTTAAATTTGAATTTAGTATTCAAGCCAACTCCATTTAAATCATTGCTAGCTGCATTAGCTCATATTGCAGCATATAGGGATGGCAATTTTGCCCATGGGTATGGGTACCCGCGGGTACCCTACCCGAAAACAATGGGTATGGGCAAGACTTGAAGAGATTTTCTACCCACGGGTAATGGGTACCCATACCCACAAAATATATGGGTAGGGCATGGGTAAGAAATTGTGCCCATGGGTAACCCAATGTATACCCAGCAAAAATTAATAAATGAAAATAACTCCTATAACATGTGGGGTTAACATCCAACTCATATGGTCCAACCCTAAATCTCGTATTCCTTAAACAAGTCATAGCTCATAGGCTCATAATCACCTGCTCGCCACTCCTCAAACGTCATATGTGACTCTTCAAAAGATGAAATATCGACTCTTAGCTACCAGACTCTTGTCGAACACTCGATCTAGTGATCCCCAATTCCCACCACCGCCTTCCACTACGTCGGCCTTCCACCAACCGCTGCTCATACTCCCATAATGCCTCCAAGAGGCCACCCACTGGAGGAGGCCACATATGTGCTATACTACTCTACCATGATCACTTGAATTTTGAACTCATTTCTCTACCTCGTAAGAATTTGACTGCTATATATTGTACCCAATGGATACCCATTGGGTATAGGATACCCGATGGGTATGGGCATGGGTGTCAGTTTATACCCATGGGTATTGAAGTGGGTGGGTATAAAAAGTTCCTGTGGGTATGGGTTTGGGTAGAAGGAGGTTGTACCCGCCCATACCCTACCCATTGCCATCCCTACAGCATATTGCCATGTCATGAGCATGCATCATATTGTCGCATTGCATTGATTGCGTTCTTTCTGTGTTGCCGGTGTTTGTCCCCTCTAAGTAGACGTTGTTTCAACAATGAGTTCGGTGACATCTATGAAGAGCTATACTATCTTCAGAAGTGCCAGGCAAGCAAAACCCCCTTCTTCATTCCGATACAATCCCACTCTCTCGCTCTTGCTCTCTTTCACTACATTAGGAAAACAACGATTCAACTCTTACATGCTGTGGTAGTTGAACCCCTTTTCCTCTGCATGACCTGTCATTGCCACAGTAAATAGCTGCAAACCACTAGCATGAGTAGGAGTTGTTTGAGCCCTGATGTGCCTACTCATTCATGCTTGTTTGTCATGCCTGCTACTGCTCAGAGTTGAGTCGGGTCTTCTTCATCGGGGATGAATTGGAATGGTGATGAACATGTCCTACTGTGTGTGACCTAAGTGTGTGAACACGATTTGCTAAAGGTAGCGGTGAGAGGCCATGTAGGAGTACATGGTGGGTTGTCTCATTGAAACCGTCCTCAGGAACTGAGTTCTGTGTTTGTGATCCATGAACAGTTACTACCACACATTGGGTTCCGGTAACTCGACCCCTCTCGGCTTATTAATCGCCTCGATATCTGTCCAGGAGTTGCAACTAGTTTCTGGTGTTTGTAGGATATGTGTTGGGGGCCGTGCGTAGCGCTGACCCTAGGGGTGGGCTATGATGCGGTAGAGACACGAGGCACAGTGTTCTGGGACGCCCGTTTGGTGCCTCGGGAACCCTGCTCTCATCGTTTGGGGCCGTGAGCGAAACCCCGTCCGGATCACCTTGCGGATGGAAACTGAATAGGCGATAAACCTAGACTAGAGACTTGTGTGGTTAGTTAGGTCGTGGCCGACTCCCTCGCCAGGCTTCCGCTTGAAGGTTGCCGAGATACACGACGTGTACATGGTGGTAAGTGGCGAGAGCGTGTGTGAAGAAGTACACCCCTGCAGGGTAAACATGATCTATTTGAATAGCTGTGTCCACGGTAAATGACTTCTGGGTTGCCTGTACAGTTCATAGACAAGTGAAAGTGGATACTCTAAAATGCGCAAGATAAGCGTGAGTGCTATGGATGGCGTTCTTGTAGGGAGACGGGAGCGGATCCATAGTGGTGTATTGATATGGTGAATATGTGGAATCGTGTGTGCCACCTCAAAAGAGTTACTTGCAGTCGTAGTTTAGGATAGCCACCGAGTCAAAGCTGGCTTGCTGCAGTTAAACTCCACCACCCCCTTTGTTGATACCGATGCATATGTAGTTAGTTCTGATGTAAGTCTTGCTGGGTACATTTGTACTCACGTTTGCTTAATTTATGTTTTTGCAGAGAGACTTCAGTCTCACTAGTAGTTCCGCGTGGACTTCGATGTCTAGCTTGTTACCTCAGCTACGATCTTATGCCCTCGGCAGGATCTTGTAGATAGTCAGGCTTCTCAGCCTTTTTCATTTGTAGTTGTCTGTAGTCATACAAGTTAATCTTCCGCATGTGCTTGTTGCTTCTATGCTCTGTATGTAGGGTCATGAGACCCATGTTTATAATACTTGGCTCCTAGGAGCCTAATGAATAAATACTTTGAGTTGTAGAGTTTTGTTGTGATGCCATGTTGTATTTGCACATATCGAGCATATTGTGTGTATGATTTGAAATGCTTGGTATGTGTGGGATCCGACAACCTAGTTGTCTATCCTTGGTAGCCTCTCTTATGGGGAAATGTAGTCTAGTGCTTCCACTGAGCCATGGTAGTCTGCTATAGCCCGGTTTACCGGAGTCCTGTTAGCCCAGTTGCTACTGCTCTGGAACACTTAGACTGGCCGGCATGTGTCCTTCTTCGATCATGTGTCTGTCCCTTCGGGGAAATGTCACGGTGTCTTTCGGAGTCCTATTAGCCTGCTACAACCCGGAATTTCGGAGTCCTGCTAGCCCAGTTGCTACAGCCCGAAATCACTCGCTGATGACCGACACGTTCGTCGTTGGGTCATGTATGCCTGTCTCTATAAGTTAGTGCCACTTTGGGTTCATGAATAGTCATGTCGGCCCGGGTTCTCTGTAACATGGATGCTAGCAACACTGTCATATACGTGAGCCAAAAGGCGCAAACGGTCCCAGGCCAGGTAAGGTGGCACCCGTGGGAATACCGTGCGTGAGGCCGCAAAGCGATATGATGTGTTACATGCTAGATCGATGTGGCTTAGGATCGGGATCCTAACAGCTTTGGTATCAGAGCCTGACTGCCTGTAAGATTACCAAGCCAAACTGGTCGAAGTTGAGTCTAGAAATGCTTTAGTTATATTTAGGGGAATTGATTGTGGGAGGGAACGTAAGGCTCTTTTTACTCCTTTACCTTATGTCCTTCTAATCTGAGTCATCCTCTTCTCTTCTACGGGGGTTAAGAAACTAGGCTTTCTCATCTATCCATCGGGATCATGTGTTACTATTCCATAGACTTATAGGATTGATGGATTCAAGCCTCCGTTCACTTCCTACTACTTCCATGTGTTGACAATTGATCTCAGAACCTTGATATTGTGATATTAAGTGGTTATGCCACCAATGTGCAGGATGTCTCAAATATTTTAAGCATCTACAGCCTTATGCTGTCCGAGTCATTCCAGGTTTCTAAATAGTCTGATGCACTTGCAAATCATTCCTCCATGTTCCCGATGTTCCTTTGGGCCAGTTCAACTACACTAATCGGTGAGTTGAGGTACTCTATTACCTCGACATATATGTTGGAGCTATTATTATGACCCTAGGTGTTTTAGGGAGTCACCTAGTAATCTAGCCATGTTTTGTGTTCCCAGTGTGATGATTCTGGCCACCATTCTCGAAAGCATCCCGTGATGCCATTTAGTTAGTAGGCCTTCTATTTCTGGGTTCTTAGGCCCAAGATTCACTCTACTTACCTCGTGTTGATAGTGTTGCTCGTACCTTAGGATATTAGTAACCTTTGCGATAGTCCTCGAGGTCCGTGGTATTTCCTTCTTCCAAGTACCATGAACTACTTATGGCAGAAGTTCTTTCGAACCAAAAGATCACAACCAGAGTGCCCTTGATGAGTTCTCCATTCTACATTGTGAATCTTCCAGTTCTACCTTTCTGCATGGGTTATCCGGAAGAAATGTTGAGCTTTGATCAACATACTAATCTATGCATCCACAACTCAGAAAGATATATGTTCCTTGGAGTTGTCTCTCTCTTTAGTTGTATCCTGATCTCCGTCTATCATTTGATAATCAAGAGCATGTCATGCATTCATGCTCATCGATACCTCATATCCTTGTGGTCTGTCAAGCCATTCTATTCTGGAATGATTAGGAGAAACAAACTCCAGTACCTTGTCCACTTCGAGGATTGGGTCAAAGTAGTTGTATTCCATGGATCAAAATGCCAATCGAGCTTTTGCTCTGTTCTACCTTGGAGTGTTACTATCTTTATGTCAAGAATGTCATGAGAATTGCACCACCTCTTATGAATTCTTGACACAGTGATACTTCTCGCCATCATTATTCATTCCTCGGTCCCGAGTTGTTGAAGCCGGAATGCTGACAAGTGAACTGTGATGTGTGAAATCAATACTCCTAGCAACTCTGTTGCTTGGTAGTTAATGGACAATAATTCATTCTTAGTGCGTTGGTTGTTAAGTTATCATTCTAAGATTAATCATGCTACCTAGTCCTTATTTCTGGTGCACTCTTCGGTCAATGAGTTAGGATTGTGTCAATCCCTCACTCTTTTGATCATATCGTCTTTCCCTGAAAAGAAAGATTGTTCTCGAGCTAAATAACATACCGGTGGTTCATGATTTTCCGAATATCTTCACGGAAGTATTACCAGGTTGTTCCCTGACCTCTATGTTGTAACGCCCCGGATGTAACTTACCATATTTGTACTCCAACATTTGCCATTTTCGGCTCTAAGTTATGAGGTTTCCCCGTGGTTGGGTTTTTTCTTCGTTTTGCATTTTGTCCATGTCATCATGTGCATCTCATTTGCATACGTGTTCGTCTCATGCATCCGAGCATTTTTCCCGTTGTCCATTTCGCGATCCGACACTCCTACGTCCTCCGGCGCCCCCTTTTGCCTCTTTTCGTGTGCGAGTGTTAAACGTCCTCGGTTTGGACTGAGGTTTGCCAAGAGGCCTTGGTACACCACCGGTAGACCGCCTATCAAGTTTCGTGTCATTTGGAGTCCGTTTGATACCCCAACGGTTAACCGGGGAACCGTAAAGGCCTCGTGTATGTTGCAGCCCAACACCCCTCCAAAGTGGCCCAATAACCCATCCAAAACCCCTCCATCCTCTCGGTCATTCGATCATGATCGCGTGGCCGAAAACCGCACCTCATTTGGACACTCCCACCTCCTTCTATGTATAAATATGTGCACCCCTCTCCAAAATCCCGGATGAAACCCTAGCAACTTCCCCTCTCCGCCGCCGGACGAAACCCCCACCGACGGACGTGTCCAGCTCCCTCACTGCCTCCATGTGTCGCCTCCTGATTCGCCGCTGCCCGCACCCACTTCCCCGCACCGCCGCGTCCGCCCTCCCGGCCCGCGCGTCCGCCCGCGCCCGCTCCCATGGCTCCTCCACGCCGCCGCCTCCCGGAGCACCTCGATGCTAACCTTCTTCGCTCCGGCCGCCGCCGCCCTCTGGCAGCAACGGCAGCTCCGCCGCCCGCCGCCGCGTCAAGCCCCGCCGCCCGCAATGCCGGTCACCGCGCGCGCCACCGCAGCTCGCCGGCCACCGCGCGTGCCTCCTTGCTGGATCCGCCCTCCCCGGCCACTCCGGCGACCTCGTCAACTCCAGCCGCCACCCTCTGCATCCTCTCCGGCGACGAACTACGACATACCTCGGGTCCCGCGAACCCTAGATCTGAGAGAGGTTGAACCCCCAGTTTTCTCTAAGTCTTTTCCCCCTAGCATTTCCAGCCCCTTTCATCGTGTCATAACTTGTTGCATACTGCTCCGTTTTATGTGTGCTATATATTAAAATGTTCATCAGGATGTGCTCTTCATTTTGTTCCATTGTTCCATGCTTGTTTGAGTCCATCTTGATGCCCAAATCGTTGATGCAAGAGTGCTATAAAATGTTGGGTGCTGATTCTTAGCAGAGTATGAGCATTTGTCATTTTTGCTACAATTATTGTGTGCTGCATATGGGCATGAGCTCTACATGTGTTTTGGGCTATGCCATGCCATCTTTACAGGGGTGTATTCCATGTATTTTTGTGATCAATGTGGTGACTAGCACAAGCATGCAAAGTAGCTCTCGTGATATTGCTAATTTCAAGGACTTAGAATTTCACTAAGTCATTTCCCTGCTATTATTTTTATGCCATATATTCATGTTACTACAGTGAGATCCATAATTCTTTTGAGTATGTTCAGTAAGGATGATTTGGGAATATGGTTGTGCTCTATCCATCCATGCCCCTGTTTGCATTTATGGAGTGCCCTATCATGACTCAATCTTGCTCTCCTTTTGCTATAAAATGTTCCTGGCAAATTGTTTACGTGTTAATCAATTTTGCCAAGGTTTTTGTAGTTGATCCAAGCATGCTTTAAACTTGTTCTTGCCATGGTTAGCCTTATGATCATGTCTTCTTGCTGGTAGTATGCTTAGTTTGTCATGCAATGCCTTGTGGTGAGTGAATCGAGCTAGCAAAGAGGCCTTCATAATTCTATTTTTGCCATGTCCAGTTTTCTGCTAAGTCTGAATCTGTTAACGAAACTTGCTATGTTTACATGGGTGCCATCATATTTCCTGTGCCCTTTTGGCTTATGGTCAGTAAGGGACTTTTGTTATATGCTTTGAGTAGATTCATGCCATGCCTTGTTTTGCCATGATATGTTCCTGTAGGATGTTTTATCTTGCTCTAAACATTGCTTCCTGATGTTAATTCTTGACATGTTAGTATTTTCACTGTCTATGAAGCTGATATCTTTTGCACGTTTGTCATGCTTGTTTGAACCTGCTCTTGTGTGATTTAGTCATAGCTCATTGTTCATATTTTGTCAAGCATATTGAGTAGATCACTGCCATGTGCTTTGTTGTTATGTTGGAGTGCAGTAGCTTAGTTTCTTGTTGCATTCTAGATGGCGTCGTGCTGTTAATCGCAGAATTGTGCCATTCTTGTTTTGCTTGCCATTTGCAAACCGTGCATCCGATTTTGGTGATCTTTATATCGGTTTCGACCAAATCATCTCATCTTTCCAGCGGCACACTTGGTTTGCCAAGTTGATGACTGGTTCAATCTTTTCCTTCCGGAGCTCGCATATGCATTGCATATCACATCCCGCATATCATGCCATGTTTTGCATCATGTTGCTTGCGCATTGTACCGTGATTGATTGTTGGTCCTTTGCTTGTGTTCTTGCCTTGGGTAGAGCTGGGAGACGATTACGTGATCGAGGAACCCGTTGAGTACGCTTACGAGGATCAAGCTTTCATCAACTCAGAGAACTTTGCAGGCAAGATGACCATACCCTCGAAATCACTTCTATATTTGCTTGCTAGTTGCTCGCTCTATTGCTATGTTGCGATACGTACCACTTGTTATATCATGCCTCCCATATTGCCATGCCAAGCCTCTAACCCACCTGTCCTAGCAAACCGTTGTTTGGCTATGTTACCGCTTTGCTCAGCCCCTCTTATAGCGTTGCTAGTTGCAGGTGAAGATGAAGTTTGTTCCTTGTTGGAACATGTTTATTTTTGGGATATCATTATTGTATCTTGTTACTTTAATGCACCTATATACTTGGTAAAGGGTGGAAGGCTCGGCCTTATGCCTAGTGTTTTGTTCCACTCTTGCCGCCCTAGTTTCCGTCATACCGGTGTTATGTTCCTTGATTTTTCATTCCTTACGCGGTTGGGTTATAATGGGAACCCCTTGACAGTTCGCCTTGAATAAAACTCCTCCAGCAAGGCCCGACCTTGGTTTACCATTTGCCACTTAGCGTTTTTCCCTTGGGTTCCGCGGACTCAAGGGTCATCTTTATTTTAAACCCCCGGGCTAGTGATCCTCTGAGTGTTGGTCCAAACTAGAGCACCGTGCGGGGCCGTCCTTTGGCAACTTGGGTTACATTGGCTCCTGTACGCTTAGCTTATCCGGTGTGCCCTGAGAACGAGATATGTGCAGCTCCTATCGGGATTTGTCGGCTCAGCGGGTGGTTTTGCTGGATTTGTTTTACCATTGTCGAGATGTCTTGTAACCGGGATTCCGAGTCTGATCGGGTCTTCCTGGGAGAAGGAATATCCTTCGTTGACTGTGAGAGCTTGTGATGGGCTTAGTTGGGACACCCCTGCAGGGTTTTGAACTTTCGAAAGCCGTGCCCGCGGTTATGGGCAGATGGGAATTTGTTAATGTCCGGTTGTAGAAAACTTGAAACTTAACTTAATTAAAATGAATGAACCGTGTGTGTAGCCGTGATGGTCTCTTTTGGGCGGAGTCCGGGAAGAGAACACGGTCTCGTGTTATGCTTGAACATAAGTAGTTTCAGGATCACTTCTTGATCATGATAGCTTCTCGATCGTGCTTTGCTTCTCTTCTCGCTCTCATTTGCGTAAGTTAGCCACCATATATGCTAGTGCTTGCTGCAGCTCCACCTCACTACCCCTTTTCCTACCTTAAGCTTAAATAGTCTTGATCGCGAGGGTGTGAGATTGCTGAGTCCCCGTGACTCACAGATTACTTCCAAAACCAGATGCAGGTGCCGACGATGCCAGTGCAAGGCACGCGACCGAACTCAAGTGGGAGTTCGACGAGGATTCAGGACGTTACTGTGTTTCCTTTCCGGACGATCAGTAGTAGAGCCCAGTTGGGGCGATCGGGGATCTAGCATTTGGGGTTGTCTTTATTTATGTTGGTTCCGTAGTCGGACCTTGATTATATTCTGGATGATGTAATGCTATATTTATGTATTGTGTGAAGTGACGATTGTAAGCCAACTCTTTATCCCTTTCTTATTCAGTACATGGGATGTGTAAAGATTACCCCTCTTGCGACATGCCTACTATGCGGTTATGCCTCTAAGTCGTGCTCCGACACGTGGGAGATATAGCCACATCATGGGTGTTACAAGTTGGTAATCAGAGCCTTCCCCGACTTAGGAGCCCCCTGCTTGATCGAATCGCTGACGTTGTTGTGTCTAGAAAAATGTTTTGAGTCTTATAGGACTATATATATCGGAGAGTAGGATTCTTTTTACTCCTCAGTCCCTTCGTCGCTCTGGTGAGGCTTCCTGACGTAGAGTTTTGACTATTCTCTCCTCAAATTTCATGAAAAAAAATTAGGATCATGCGGGTATCTTGGACTCGTTCGGATGGTTTTGTGACGAGAACATTGTTCTTGGTGCCTCCTGACATTTAGGGGTTGTGGCAGTGTCCTGGGGAGTTGATCTCTGAGGTGTTTTCATCACAATTTTATCGTTGCAGTTCTGGAATACCTGAGTTCGCCGACATCGAAAATCTCCTTTATGCAGTTGTTGGTGAGATAACCTCGACGTCACCCAGTACTGGGGTGAGAGTTCGGAAGTATTGCCATAACTCGTATAACGGATGCTTTTTGAAGGTTGAGGTAAATGATTTCTGAAGGTTTCTTGGTTATGTGTTGAAGGATGGATACAGCTGGATGTAGGATTTGCTAGTTTTGGGTGAGATATTATGCTTCCCCTGTATCCCCAAGACCTGATTGCATAACCAGAAAGTTTCACGAGTTTTGTAGGTGGGAATTCAAGTAGCTCTAGTATTTCTTCCCGCGGATATTTGGTTTGTGATTGGGTAATCCTTACCAATTATTTGTTCATATCCGTACCTTGTGGATTTATTATTCTACCTTTATCTAAGTGGCTTCTCAAGTTATGGCAGTGTGATCATTTACTTTGGAATTCATTCGTTCATTCTTGTTCGAATGTTAAGGCTATATGTTGCAATTTCGATCCATTGATTCAGCTTGAATATATGTCTTTCAAGATGCTAACGGATGTCAACCTCTTCAGGATGGCTCCTCCAACGCGTCAGAACCCGGAACCTCTGCCACCACCTCCACCTCCGGAGGCATGGCAAGCTTTCATGGCCGCCACCAACACCAACACGCAGATGCTTTTGCAACTCTTGCAGGAGCGCAACCAAGGAAATCAAGGCCAAGGCAACAATCAAGCTCAGTTTGCTACCCTCAATCAGTTCCTCGCAAACCAACCGAAGTCCTTCAGTAATTGTGTCGAGGTCACAGACGCTGACGATTGGCTCATGGATATCTGCAAACATTTTGAGTGTAGCAATGTCAGGCCTAAGGACTTTGTCAAGTTTGCTTCGTTCCAACTCAAAGACCAAGCCGCTGAGTGGTATCAACAATACAATGATTCCAGAGGAGGTCGTGTGATTACCTGGGATGATTTCCGCCGGGACTTCAAAGCTCACCACATTCCTCAAAGTGTTGCTGAGAGTAAGCGCGAGGAGTTCCGCAATCTGAAGCAAGGCAGCATGTCTGTTTACCAATACAACATCCTGTTCCAGAGGCTCGCTCGCTTCGCCAAACAAGACGTCCCTGATGAGAAGAGCATGATTTATCAATTCAAAGGTGGCCTCAGAGAAGATCTGCAACTAGCTCTCGTGCTTTTTGAGTATGATGATTTCTACAACATGGCACTAAAGCAAGAAGCTGCTCAGATCAAGTGCGATGCTTCCAAGAAGAGAGTCAGGGATGCAGCTCCTTCTTCTTCTTCAACTCAAGTGGCAGCTAAGCAACAGAAGTTCTGGTTGCCTCCTCCTCCTCCGTTCTATCAGCCTTGTCAGCAGAAGAGTAAAGGGGGCAATGGATCTTCCCACCCACCCAACCCAGGCTATCAGAACAAAGCGCAGTCTCATGCTCCAAGGTCAAGTGCTCTGTATCACCGTCCGCTCTCAGAGGTTACTTGCAACAAGTGTCAGCAGAAAGGGTACTATGCAAACAAATGCTTCAAGCAAAGGTGCCTTCCACCTCCTCCTCCTGTGAGATCTGCCAGCAATGCAGTGGTCAAGCATAATTCCAAGTTTGCAAAGGTCAACATGACGAACGCAGCTCAGGCAGAGGACTCGTCAGAAGTGATCATGGGTAACTTTCCAGTTAACTCTACTCCTGCAAAAGTTCTTTTTGACACCGGTGCATCGCATTGTTTCATGTCAAGATCATTTGTTTCAAAGCATGACTTCGTTTCGGAAATGTTGGGTAAACCCATGGGAGTGGTTTCTCCGGCCAAGTCTATGAGGGCTACCACGATGATCCCGAATGTTTCTATCGAGATGGGTGATTATAGATTTCTGTATTCTCCAATGGTCCTTGGTGACTCGGATATTGATCTAAATCTCGGCATGGACTGGCTTTCTAAGCACAAGGCTCAGCTTGATTGTGCTGCCAGGCAGATTCAATTGACACACTCGTCTGAGGATGTGATCATCTATGCCGCTCGTGATGATACCATTCGGCTGTTTTCTCTCAATGAGAAGGTCGAGTTGAATGCCATCTCTCAGATTCCAGTCGTTTGTGAATATCAAGACGTCTTTCCAGAAGAGCTTCCAGGAATGCCTCCTCACCGACCAGTTGAATTCGTCATTGATCTTGAGCCTGACACGGAACCTGTTTGCAAACGTCCTTACAAGCTTGGACCAGAAGAGTTGAAGGAGCTGAAGAAACAACTCGATGAACAAGAGCGTATGGGTCTGATCCGACCGAGTTCTTCTCCATGGGGTTGTGGTGTTCTTTTTGTCAAGAAGAAGGATGGCACGGACCAACTTTGTGTCGACTACCATCCATTGAACAAGAAGACCATAAAGAACAAGTACCCACTTCCCAACATCAATGAGCTATTCAAGCAACTCAAAGGTGCCCAAGTATTCTCCAAACTTGACCTCTGTATGGGTTATCATCAGATTCGCATTCGTGAATAAGATATCCCCAAGACAGCATTCAGAACAAGCTATGGTTCTTATGAATATATTGTCATGTCTTTTGGCCTTGTCAATGCTCCTCCAACGTTCTCTCGCATGATGAACTTCATCTTCAACTCTTACACAAATGATTTTGTCTTGGTGTATCTCGATGATATTTTGGTCTTTTCCAAGAACAAGGAGGATCATGCCAAGCATTTGAGATTGGTGTTGGACAAAGTCAGAGAACATCAGTTCTATGCAAAGTTTTCAAAGTGCAAGTTTTGGCTCGATGAGGTTCTCTACCTTGGGCATATCATCTCCGCCAAGGGCATAGCTGTTAATCTTGAGAAGGTGTCTACAATTGTGAATTGGGAACCGCCTCAGAATGTGAAGCAGCTCCGCAGTTTCCTTGGGCTTGCAAGCTATTGTCGAATATTCGTTGAGAATTTCTCTAAGATGCAAAGCCTCTTTCCAACCTCCTCCAGAAGCATGTGAAGTATGTCTGCACGCCTGAATGTGGCATCGCTTTCAACACCCTGAAAGAGAAGCTAGTCATAGCTCCAGTTTTGACTCCTCCTGATGAATCCAAACCATTCGAAGTTTTCTGTGATGCTTCCCTTCAAGGTCTCGGTGCTATGTTAATGCAAGAGAAGAAAGTTGTGGCCTATACCTCTTGCTAGTTGAAGCCCAATGAAAAGAACTACCCCACTCATGACCTCGATTTGGCGGCAGTTGTCCATGCTCTTTTAACATGGAGACATCTCTTGTTGGGAAGGAAAGTGGACATCTTCACTGATCATAAGAGCCTCAAGTACATCTTCACTCAGCCCAACCTCAACCTCAGGCAGACTCGTTGGGTCGAAATGATTCAAGAGTATAACCCGAGTATTGAATATACTCCAGGCAAGGCCAACGTCATTGCAGACGCTTTGAGCAGAAAGGCTGACTACAACAGTTTGATTCTCAAGCCCTTCTAACCGGATCTTTGTGCAGCTTTCCGCAAACTTAATCTCCAAGTTGTTCCTCAAGGATTTCTTGCCAACCTCCAAGTCTCTCCTACTTTGGAAGATCAAATTCGTGAGGCACAACTTCTTGATGCAATGGTGAAGAAGGTGAAGAATGGGATTGCCAAGAGCCAACCCAAGTTCAAGTGCTATCGCCTTGATGACAAAGATACTCTATTCTTCGAGGATCGAATTGTTGTTCCTAAAGGTGACCTTTGTAAAGTCTTTATGAACGAGGCTCACAATTCCCTTCTATCCATTCATCCTGGAAGTACGAAGATGTACCATGACCTGAAGCAGTCGTATTGGTGGACTCGAATGAAGCGAGAAATTGCTCAGTTCGTGAATGAATGTGATGTCTGCAGAAGAGTGAAAGTAGAACACCAACGGCCAGCTGGTCTCCTCCAACCTCTTGCCATTCTAGAATGGAAGTTTAACCATATTGAGATGGACTTCATGACTGGATTTCCCAAGTCCAAGCGTGGCAATGCTGCTATCTTGGTTGTCATCGGCAAGCTTACTAAAGTGGCTCATTTTCTTCCTATCAAAGAATCTATCACAGCAGCTCAGTTGGCAGAGCTATATACCTCTAGGATTGTCTCCTTGCACGGCATTCTGCAGTTGATATCTTCAGATCATGGAAGCATCTTTACTTCTAAGTTCTGGGACTCCTTTCAGAAGGCCATGGGCACCAACATTCGCTTCAGCACAGCTTTCCATCCTCAAACTAGTGGTCAAGTCGAGCGGGTAAATCAAATTCTTGAAGATATGCTCAGGGCTTGTGTCATTTCCTTCGGTATGAAGTGGGAAGATTGTCTTCCATATGCCGAGTTCTCCTACAACAACAGATGCCAAGCGAGTTCGGGCAAGGACCCTTTCAAGATTCTCTTTGGCAGAAAGTGTCGTACTCCTCTTAATTGGTCAGAGACTGGTGAACGCCAACTTCTTGGCAATGACTTAATCACAGAAGCTAAAGAAATGTGCAAAGTCGTCCGTGAAAATCTCAAAGCCGCGCAATCGCGCCAGAAGAGTTACTATGATAGCAAGCATCGTGACTTGGCTTTCAAAATAGGAGACCATGTCTACCTCCGCGTCTCTCCAATGAAAGGTACTCGTCGCTTCGGTATCAAAGGGAAGCTTGCCCCTAGATACGTGGGTCCTTTCAAGATCATTAGCAAAAGAGGCGATCTCGCCTATCAACTTGAGCTTTCGTCCAACTTTGCAAACGTGCACGATGTGTTTCACGTGTCACAGCTTCGCAAGTGTTTCAAGACTCCTGACCGCACCATCAACTTCGAAGAGATTGATCTCCAAGAAGACATGTCTTATCGTAAGCAACCCGTTGCTATCCTTGGAGAAACCGAGCACAAGACTCGCAACAGGTCTATCAAATTCCTGAAAGTGAAGTGGTCACACCATTCCGACCGAGAAGCCACCTGGGAACGCGAGGACCACCTCCATTCCGAATATCTAGAATTATTTCAGTCCTAGATCTCGGGACGAGATCCTTTCGTAGTGGTGGAGTGTTGTAACGCCCCGGATGTAACTTACCATATTTGTACTCCAACTCTTGACATTTTTGGCTCTAAGTTATGATATTTCCCCATGGTTGGGTTTTGTCTTTGTTTTGCATTTTGTCCATGTCATCATGTGCATCTCATTTGCATACGTGTTCGTCTCATGCATCCGAGCATTTTCCCTGTTGTCCGTTTTGCGATCCGACACTCCTACGTCCTCCGGCGCCCCCTTTTGCCTCTTTTTGTGTGCGGGTGTTAAACTTCCTCGGTTTGGACCGATATTTGCCAAGCTGGTACACCACCGGTAGACCGCCTGTCAAGTTTCGTGCCATTTGGAGTCCGTTTGATACCCTAACGGTTAACCGGGGAACTGTAAAGGCCTCGTGTGTGTTGCAGCCCAACACCCCTCCAAAGTGGCCCAATAACCCATCCAAAACCCTTCCATCCTCTTGGTCATTCAATCACGATCGCGTGGCCGAAAATCGCACCTTATTTGGACACTCCCACCTCCTTCTATGTATAAATATGTGCACCCCTCTCCAAAATCCCGGATGAAACCCTAGCAACTTCCCCTCTCCGCCGCCGGACGAAACCCCCACCGACGGACGTGTCCAGCTCCCTCGCCGCCGCCACGTGTCGCCTCCTGATTCTCCACTACCCGCGCCCACTTCCCCGCAACGCCGCCCGCGCGCCGGCCCGCCGGGGCCCAGGCGGGGCCCTCCCGGCCCGCGCGTCCGCCCGCACGCCCGCTCTCGTGGCTCCTCCGCGCCGCCACCTCCCGGAGCACCTCGATGCCGACCTTCTTCGCTCTAGCCACCGCCGCCCTCCCGCAGCAACGCGCAGCTCCGTCGCCCGCCGTCGCGTCAAGCCCCGCCGCCTGCAACGCCGGTCACCGCGCGTGCCACCGCAGCTCGCCGGCCACCGCGCGCGCCTCCTTGTTGGATCCGCCCTCCCTGGCCCACTCTGGCAACCTCGTCAACTCCGGCCGCCACCCTCTGCATCCTCTCCGGCGACAAACTACGACGTACCTCGGGTCCCGCGAACCCTAGATCTGAGAGAGGTTGAACCCCCAGTTTTCTCCAAGTCTTTTACCCCTAGCATTTTCAGCCCCTGTTCATCGTCTCATAACTTGTTGCATACTGCTCCGTTTTGTGCGTGCTATATATCAAAATGTTCATCAGTATGTGCTCTTCATTTTGTTCCATTGTTCCATGCTTGTTTGAGTCCATCTTGATGCCCAAATCATTGATGCAGGAGTGCTATAAAATGTTGGGTGCTGATTCTTAGCAGAGTATGAGCATTTGTCATTTTTGCTACAATTATTGTGTGCTGCATATGGGCATGAGCTCTACATGTGTTTTGGGCTATGCCATGCCATCTTTACAGGGGTGTATGCCATGTATTTTTGTGATCAATGTGGTGACTAGCACAAGCATGCAAAGTAGCTCTCGTGATATTGCTGATTTCAGGGACTTAGAATTTCACTAAGTCGTTTCCCTGCTGTTATTTTTATGCCATATATTCATGTTGCTACAGTGAGATCCATAATTCTTTTGAGTATGTTCAGTAAGGATGATTTTGGAATATGGTTGTGCTCTATCCATCCATGCCCCTGTTTGCATTTATGGAGTGCCCTATCATGACTCAATCTTGCTCTACTTTTGCTATAAAATGTTCCTGGCAGATTGTTTATGTGTTAATCAATTTTGCCAAGGTTGTTGTAGTTGATCCAAGCATGCTTTAAACTTGTTCTTGCCATGGTTAGCCTTATGATCATGTCTTCTTGCTGGTAGTATGCTTAGTTTGTCATGCAATTCCTTGTGGTGAGTGAATCAAGCTCACAAAGAGGCCTTCATAATTCTGTTTTTGCCATGTCCAGTTTTCTGCTAAGTCTGAATCTGTTAACGAAACTTGCTATGTTTACATGGGTGCCATCATATTTCCTGTGCCCTTTTGGCTTATGGTCAGTAAGGGACTTTTGTTATATGCTTTGAGTAGATTCATTCCATGCCTTGTTTTGCCATGATATGTTCCTGTAGCATGTTTTTATCTTGCTCTAAACATTGCTTCCTGATGTTAATTCTTGACATGTTAGTATTTTCACTGTCTGCGAAGCTGATATCTTTTGCACTTTTGCCATGCTTGTTTGAACCTGCTCTTGTGTGATTTAGCCGTAGCTCATTGTTCATCTTTTGTGAAGCATATTGAGTAGATCACTGCCATGTGCTTTGTTGTTATGTTGGAGTGCAGTAGCTTAGTTTCTTGTTGCATTCTAGATGGCATCGTGCTGTTAATCGCAGAATTGTGCCATTCTTGTTTTGCTTGCCATTTGCAAACCGTGCATCCAATTCTGGTGATCTTTATATCGATTTCGACCGAAATCATCTCATCTTTCCAGCGGCACACTTGGTTTGCCAAGTTGATGCCTGGTTCAATCTTTTCCTTCCGGAGCTCGCATATGCATTACATATCACATCCCACATATCATGCCATGTTTTGCATCATGTTGCTTGCGCATTGCACCGTGATTGATTGTTGGTCCTTTGCTTGTGTTCTTGCCTTGGGTAGAGCCAGGAGACGAGTACATGATCGAGGAACCCATTGAGTACGCTTATGTGGATCAAGCTTTCGTCAACTCGGAGGACTTTACAAGCAAGATGACCATACCCTCGAAATCACTTCTATCTTTGCTTGCTAGTTGCTCGCTCTATTGCTATGCCACGATACCTACCACTTGCTATATCATGCCTCCCATATTGCCATGCGAAGCCTCTAACCCACCTGTCCTAGCAAACCGTTGTTTGGCTATGTTACCGCTTTGCTCAGCCCCTCTTATAGCGTTACTAGTTGCAGGTGAAGATGAAGTTTGTTTTGTTGGAACATGTTTATTTTTGGGATATCATTATTATATATTGTTACTTTAATGCACCTATATACTTGGTAAAGGGTGGAAGGCTCGGCCTTATGCCTGGTGTTTTGTTCCACTCTTGCCGCCCTAGTTTCCGTCATACCAGTGTTATGTTCCTTGATTTTGTGTTCCTTACGCGGTTGGGTTATAATGGGAACCCCTTGACAGTTCACCTTGAATAAAACTCCTCCGGCAAGGCGCAACCTTGGTTTTACCATTTGCCACCTAAGCCTTTTTCCCTTGGGTTCCGCGGACTCAAGGGTCATCTTTATTTTAAACCCCTGGGCCAGTGCTCCTCTGAGTGTTGGTCCAAACTAGAGCACCGTGCAGGGCTGTCCCTTGGCAACTTGGGTTACGTTGGCTCCTGTACGCTTAGCTTATCCGTTGTGCCCTGAGAACGAGATATGTGCAGCTCCTATCGGGATTTGTCGGCTCAGTGGGTGGTTTTGCTGGACTTGTTTTACCATTGTCGAGATGTCTTGTAACCGGGATTCCGAGTCTGGTCGGGTCTTCCTAGGAGAAGAAATATCCTTCGTTAACCGTGAGAGCTTGTGATGGGCTTAGTTGGGACACCCCTGCAGGGTTTTGAACTTTCGAAAGTCATGCCCGCGGTTATGGGCAGATGGGAATTTGTTAATGTCCGGTTGTAGAAAACTTGAAACTTAACTTAATTAAAATGAGTGAACCGCGTGTGTAGCCGTGATGGTCTCTTTTCGGCGGAGTCCGGGAAGAGAACACGGTCTCATGTTATGCTTGAACGTAAGTAGTTTCAGGATCACTTCTTGATCATGATAGCTTCTCGACCGTGCTTTGCTTCTCTTCTCGCTCTCATTTGCGTAAGTTAGCCACCATATATGCTAGTGCTTGCTGCAGCTCCACCTCACTACCCCTTTCCCTACCTTAAGCTTAAATAGTCTTGATGGTGAGGGTGTGAGATTGCTGAGTCCCCGTGACTCACAGATTACTTCCAAAACTAGATGCAGGTGCCGACGATGCCAGTGCAGGGGACGCGACCGAACTCAAGTGGGAGTTCGACGAGGATTCAGGACGTTACTACGTTTCCTTTCCGGACGATCAGTAGTGGAGCCTGGTTGGGGCGATCGGGGATCTAGCATTTGGGGTTGTCTTTATTTATGTTGGTTCCGTAGTCGGACCTTTGATTGTATTCTGGATGATGTAATGTTATATTTATGTATTGTGTGAAGTGGCGATTGTAAGCCAACTCTTTATCCCTTTCTTATTCAGTACATGGGATGTGTAAAGATTACCCCTCTTGAGATATGCCTACTATGCGGTTATGCCTCTAAGTCGTGCTCCGACACGTGGGAGATATAGCCGCATCGTGGGTGTTACATATGTTGAGTTTGTGATCATGTTGGTTTTTCTCTAAATCAGCCATTCTCCAAGAATCTGTGTTGGATACCCCTGAGCTAGTTGGTTAAGTTAAACAACAACTTGGAGAGTTGGAAGATAAAAGCTTTGCCTAACTTAGTTCATTATGAAGGGATATCTTTGCGTTTGTGTGTGTGTGTTGAAGAAAGATGATATCTTCATTGATTGATCCTCGTGATCAATTGTTGGATCTATTGTCTTGTCCAAACTTTGATTTGAGTATGGGCTATCGTCAAATCAAATTAGAACCAACGATGCTCGTAATGTTGTCTTAGTCGTGGTTGATCCTCGAGCATACACCATTATATCTTTTGTTCTGACCAATGCTATTGCTTTGTTCACATAGTTGTGGAATTCCATCTTCATGGAAATCTGTATGATTTGTTGTTGATCCCATCAGCAGCATTTTATCTTCTCCATGATTTATGTTGAACATTAAGCCAGTGCTGGAAACTTTTTTAACCATTATCTTCGTGCCCGTTCATGAAGAATATGTTTGGATGAAAGAAGTGACTTCCTCTAGTTCATGTGCATTTGAAGCAAGTTGTCGCCGTGAATTCGAGAAAGTTTGTTTTTGCTTCCCGTGGAATCACCCCAAGTCAGTCATGCATATGTGCGAAGTACTCTGTGGTCTGGAGACTTGCAACCTTCATTCTATATGTATCCCTAGCACACCAGGCCACTGATTGAATTGTTCAAGGAGAAGAAGTTCCTTCCTAAGAGCAAGACTTATGCAAGGACTTCGATATCCTCGATGATAGTTCCCCACCTGAACCCGGTAGTGTTTTGTTGTAAGACTTCTACGTGGTCATGCTTGTCTTGGACAACTTGTTCACATGTATGTAGCAGAACCACCTCATGTTTTGGAGCTTTCTATCATAGTTCATTTCCCGAGAATCTCGCAACGTCATCTCTTTAGTTTGTGTTGCAAACTTTCTTTTCTAGACATGTTCTCTGAAATATCCTATTACCAACCAGATCTGAATCTCAGGCAAATATGATGGTTGAAACTTTTCCAAGATCTATGAGGCAGGCTCCAGCAAGGTTGATGTTTTGGCCGACACACCTAGCCGGAAGATCTATTATTGTAGCATCTTGATTGAGCAATTTGACCATCTTCTCCATGAGGATGTTGCGCGACTTATTTTAGAAGTTGTTCCTTATGGATCCTTTGTTCTCCCAAAGTCAGACCTTTACTTGATGTTCCAGATACCGAATGGTATTGGGTTAAGCTGGTACATCAAGGAGAACATTAGAAGCGGAGTGATAAATGTCTCTTGGTCGATCATCCAGATTTCGTTTCCTTGGCATCGCTAAGGTGAAATTTGAGAAAGTGTTGTCTTCCTTTGCATCTGCGTCATCCATCACTATTCATCATGGTAGTATGATGTGTTGCCAGGATCCTTGCTACGGATGCTGGTAAGACCTTGATGAGTAAGGAGATGCTCAAGTTCTTGAGAGCACGCTCAGTCACTGGGTTATATCCTCGGCATCATTTGGAATGTGCTTTCCATTTGTTGAGTTGTCTTATAACTCTAGTTTCTTTTCAAACTGAGTATGCCATTTCTCCGAACTCCTTCAAGCGATCATTTGTGATTTTCCTTGGGCTGGTTTAGAGAGTTTCAATGATTTCTATATCAGAAGTAATTCGTTTTGCCACTCAAGGGAATAGTTCTACGAGTCACCTCCCCCAAGGTGTCCCATTATGGAATCATGGCAACTAACTCCTCATTACTTAGACCCCGTCCACCATCTTCTTCAGCATGGAATTGTTGCCTACCAAATTGAACTTCGTCATTTGTTTCTTCCATCCCTCTCGATGTGTGTTTTGTGTTTCAACTCAAGAGATGTTTCAACATCTCATTCCACAAGTTGATCTTGAGTAGCTCGATCTTCGAGAAGATCAATTCTAGTAGAGTTGCTTTCTACCGTCATCGCATGGGTGAAGATCTCAAAAGAGAGGATGTCAAGATCAACGTGATGCAACAAATCAATGCCCTTATGAAGTGCAACCTGGATCGTGAAGATTGTGTTAGTTTGTGTTCCCCCTTCATCTTACCCTACGATTGAATCTCGGGACGAGATTCTTGTTTAGTGGGGATGAGTTGTCACAACCCTAGCTTACCCTAGCTTAGGGCATCTCCAGCCGTTGGCCCCCCAGGGGGCATCTAAAAGCGCCGCCTGGGGGTGAGCCGGTGCAAAAAATGGCCCTGGGGGCGAGTCGGTCCCCAGCCGTCGGCCCCCAGGGCCGCCCCCAGGCGCGTATTAAAATAAAAAAAGAAAGACCGTTTGGTAAAGTTATGATAAAAAGTAGTTAAATTTCGGCCAAACATGGCAAATTTCGGTGAAATTCGCGCATTTTCATTACATTAACCTAATCTAAAAAAGAAAGGAGCTGAAGTCGTCGCCGCCGTTGCCGCCATCGTCGTCGTCGGCCTTATCCTCCTTGACGCGGGCGCCCCTGCTGGACCACTGCCCGGCGTCGCCATGGCGGACTGGCGGTGACGCGTCGTCGTCGTCATCGTCACTGTCGCATAAGACGACGACCCCGTCTTCATCGCGGCAGCGTCGGCGCTCCTCGAAGCGGCGCAGGGCGGCGCGCTGGTGCTCCTTCTCCTTCTCCCGGCGCGCCTTCTCCATCGCAACGGAGTCCTGGCGCGCCCATTCTAGGGCCGCGTCGTCATCATCGAACTCCGCCTTCACCAGCGCCAGCCCCGGCTCCGTCTTCACCGGCGCCAGCCCCGGCTCCATCTTTGGCTTAATGAAGCGCGGAGGAGCCGACGAGGAGGAGGCACGCCGGCCGCCCTCGTTGATGACGATGCCGACGCTGCGAGTGCACCGACCAATTGGCGTCTCTGCCGCGGGCTCGTCCTTGACGCTGAGAAGCGCCGGAGAACCGGAGAAGTGGGAAGATGAGCGAGAGGAGGAAGACGAGGAGGAGGCGAACCTCCTTGGCGCCCATGCGCGTCGGTGTTGCGACAGGGCGGCCCCCGTTGCAAGATAGGTCAACGGCGGGTTGTTGCCGCCGTTGAGGTACGCCAGCACGCCATCCAGCATGCGGCCGGGGACGCCCCACCACAGGTGGCGCCCCTCGCTGTTCTTCATGCCGCCGACCTCCGACCACCGACGCGTCGTTGGTGGAGGCCAGGCGCTGCTGCTGGCGGCGCCGGAAGTATGCCGCCCAAGCCGCGTGATTGCCGGCGGCATACTGGGGGAGGGAGCGCTCATCGTCGGTCAGGGAGGCGCGCGCGACCTTGACCTCCTCGGTGAAGTACCTGGGCTTCGCCACGGTGTCGGGGAACGGGCACTCCCCCGTCGCTGAGCCGCCACCCCGTCGGCCCAGCGCGCATGTCCGGCGGCGCCGGGATGTTCGCCTGGAACAGGAGCCAGGACTCCTGTTCGCGGAGCGAACGGCGGCCGAAGCCGTTCACCGCCGCCTCGTCTCTGGGGAAGCGCTCTGCCATGGGGACGGGCTCGGCGGTGGTAGAGAGGGAGAGAGAGGGGCTGCCGGTGGAGCTCGGGAGAGGAAGACGGAGACGGAGAGAGAGGGGCTGGGCGGCGGCGAGGGGCGAGTCTGGTGTGGGCACAGGTGACCGCCGGCTTTTATAGCCGCTCCGCACCCGTGTGTACGCGTGCGAGAGAGGGAAGGCGTCGACGCGCCGTCCCGTGACGCGCCGCCCGTGAGGCAAGGCTGACCGGCAGCAGCCTTGCCATTGATTCCCCGCGGGAACCGAGGCAGTTGGGGGAAGACGAGTCGTCATGTCCCTAACGCGGCTGGCCCGCGGCTTTTTCGCGCCAAAACAGTTCGCCCCGGTGCCCCCCAGCGCGCCGGGTTCGGCCTGGGTCCGTCGGCACTGTTTTCTGCCTAGGCCGGTGAAAATCAGGCTCCTGGGGGCGCGACTGGGCCGTTTTTTCGGTGTCGATGCAAAAAAACGCCTGGGGAGGCCTTCCTGGGGGCGCGGCTGGAGATGCCCTTAGGCCTTGCCTGTCACTACATAAGCTTCGCTGCATCATGTTCAAATTTTATGAAACTTTGAAATGGGGACTGATAAACCCTAGAAGCAAATGAAATTCAACTAGGTTCAAATAAAAATATTTTCAATGAACCCAAAATTCCCTTTAGAAAAGTTCATGATTTTTGATAAAGGTGAAAACCTCTGCCAATAATGATGCACATATTTCTAGGCCATTCTGGATTTTTGAATTAAATCTTTTGTACTTGACTTTGGGCATTTAAATACTATAAATAATTTAAATGCTCAAATAATGTTGGAACTATTTGTGGGCCACTAAAATAATTTAGCAAGTGTCCATGAATATTTTCAGGATTTTAGGAAATGCCTTGGTATTTTTCCTAAGCTCAAAACTACAGCAGAAAATAGAAAAACAGAAACACAAAAGAGAGAAACCTTACCTAGCCTGCTTGTAGCAGTGATCGACCTTTGTGTAGCCCACGGCCCAGCTGCCAGTCATCTTCTTCGTTGGACAGAAGGACTGGAGCGTGTGGCCGTGGCACGCCGGCACGCGCCAGCCACCTCCTGCTTCCCGCTTTCCCCCTCGACGCCCTGGAGATGCCACACGAACCCCCTAGAGCCGTATGGAACCCCGTCCCACTCTCTTCCATGCTCATCCCCTCCTCTGGCTCCCTCTCTCTCCCACCGAGCGGAGCTCGTCACCGCCCCTTGCTGTCCCCGTGGCCACCGCGCATCCCGAGCCTCACCAACCTGTCCCCGAGAGCCACCGTCGTCTCCTATGTCGTCCACACCAATCTGTTCGACGCCGGAAGCCCCACTTCGACCTCACCATCGTCATCTTCAAGCTCGGACGACCGAGATCGACCCTGCCGCTCCGTCCACTCCAGGCCTCCCTCGAGCCCACTCATCACCCTGCCGACCTTGCTGTGAGACCCGTCGTCTTTCCCCTCTTTTCCCTTGGCCGAATGCGTGCTCTAGCCTCCATAACCGCCGGAGCCGTGAGCTCCTCGCTGCCGGCAATGACGCATTCATGGCCTTAGTCGCTGCAGCTCGCGTACGAGCACACCAATGTGCTCAGCGCCTCCCCGGGAAGTTGTAGAACTCACCAACTCGTCCTGTGGATCACCGTAGCGCCGAACCCGTCGATCCCGTAGCTCCGGCCGCCGCCATAGCTCATCGCCGGCAAGATTCCAGCCACCCCGCACCCTCCAGCTTCTTCGGTTGGATGCGGGCGAGCAAGGGCTAGCCCTGGTGCCCTCAGCGCGCCAAACCACCGCCTATAGCACGTTCCCGAGCGTCGCCGCTGCGTTTGTGTGATCGTCGGCGTACAACTCGGGCGTGCTGACGTGGCACGTCATTAGCCACTGATGACCCCCCTAATTAAACCCCTCTCTCACTGACATATGGGCCCCATGCCCAAATTATCCCTGGGATTTGTTCCCTATTTAGTTTAGATTAAACCAGGTGGCCCCACAGGTCAGCCTATGTTCCTGCCCTGTTCCACTGACGTGCGGGCCCCACTGGTCAGGTTTGACCTGGACCGACCCATTGACCTACTGACGTCACTCGGACGTCATGCTGACGCAGTAAATTATTTTTTGGATTTAAAATAATTTAGGAAATTTCAGAAATTAGCTAAAACTTCTAAAATTCATAGAAAATAATCTATAACTCCAATGAAAATAATTTATATGTGAAAAATTATCAGAAAATTTCAATCTATCCATACGTACCATTTTCATGCATGTTAGAACAACTTATAGCTGCTGAATTGGACAAATCAAATAAATGATATTTGAATGATCACATATGGAGTTTAAATTTGAATTTAGTGTTCAAACCAACTCCATTTAAATCATTGCTAGCTGCATTAGCTCATATCACAGCATATTGCCATGCCATAATCATGCATTATATTGCCGCATTGCATTGATTGCGTTCTTTCTGTGTTGCCGGTGTTTGTCCCCTCTGAGTAGACGTGGTTTCAACGATGAGTTCGATGACATCGATGAAGAGCTATACTATGTTCAGAAGTGCCAGGCAAGCAAAAACCCCTTGTTCATTCTGATACAATCCCACTCTCTCGCTCTTGCTCTCTTTCACTGCATTAGACAACAACGATTCAACTCTTACATGTTGCGGTAGTTGAACCCCTTTTCCTCTACATGACATGTCATTGCCACAGTAAATACATGAAACCCACTAGCATGAGTAGGAGTTGTTTGAGCCCTGATGTGCCTACTCATTCATGCTTGTTTGTCATGCATGCTACTGCTCAGAGTTGAGTCAGGTCTGATTCATCGGGGATGAATTGGAATGGTGATGAACATGTCCTACTGTGTGTGAGCTAAGTGTGTGAACATGATTTGGTAAAGGTAGCGGTGAGAGGCCATGTAGGAGTACATGGTGAGTTGTCTCATTGAAACCGTCCTCAGGAACTGAGTTCTGTGTTTGTGATCCATGAACAGTTACTACCACACATTGGGTTCTGGTAACTCGACCCCTCTCGGCTTATTAATCACCTCGATCTCTGTCCAGGAGTTGCAACTAGTTTTTGGTGTTTGTAGGATATGTGTTGGGGGCTGTGCATAGTGCTGACACTAGGGTGGGCTATGATGCGGTAGAGACATGAGGCACGGTGTACTGAGACGCCTGTTCGGTGCCTCGGGAACCCTGCTCTCATCGTTTGGGGTCGTGAGCGAAACCCCGGCTGGATCTCCTTGCGAATGGAACCCTAATAGGCGATAAACCTGGAGTACAGACTTGTGTGGTTAGTCAGGTCATGGCCGACTCCCTCGCCAGGCTTCCGCTTGAAGGTTGCCGAGATACACGACGTGTACATGGTGGTAAGTGGCGAGAGCGTGTGTGAAGAAGTACACCCCTGCAGGGTAAACATGATCTATTCGAATAGTCGTGTCCGCGGTAAAGGACTTCTGGGTTGCCTGTACAGTTCATAGACAAGTGAAAGTGGATACTCTAAAATGCGCAACATAAGTGTGAGTGCTATGGGTGGCGTTCTCGTAGGGAGACGGGAGCGGATCCATAGTGGTGTATTGATATGGTGAATATGTGGACTCGTGTGCGCCACCTCAAAAGAGTTACTTGTAGTCGTAGTTTAGGATAGCCGCCAAGTCAAAGCTGGCTTGCTGCAGTTAAACTCCACCACCCCCTTTGTTGACACTGATGCATATGTAGTTAGTTCTGATGTAAGTCTTGCTGGGTACATTTGTACTCACGTTTGCTTAATTTATGTTTCTGAAGTGAGACTTCAGTCTCACTAGTAGTTCCATGTGGACTTCGACGTTTAGCTTGTTACCTCAGCTACGATCTTGTGCCCTCAGCAGGATCTTGTAGATAGTCAGGCTTCTGAGCCTTTTTCATTTGTAGTTGTCTGTAGTCAGACAAGTTAAGCTTCCGCATGTGCTTGTTTCTTGTATGCTCTGTATGTAGGGTCATGAGACCCATGTTTGTAATACTTGGGTCCTCGGAGCCTAATGAATAAATACTTTGAGTTGTAGAGTTTTGTTGTGATGCCATGTTGTATTTGCACATATTTAGCATATTGTGTGTATGATTTGAAATGCTTGGTATGTGTGGGATCCGACAACCTAGTTGTCTATCCTTGGTAGCCTCTCTTATGGGGAAATGTAGTCTAGTGCTTCCACTGAGCCATGGAAGTATGCTACAGCCCGGTTTACCAGAGTCCTGTTAGCCCAGTTGCTACTGCTCCGAAACACTTAGACTGGCCAGCATGTGTCCTTCTTCAATCTTGTGTTTGTCCCTTCGGGGAAATGTCACGCGGTGTCTTTCGGAGTCCTATTAGCCTGCTACAGCCCGGAATCCCAGAGTCCTGTTAGCCCAGTTGCTACAGCCCGAAATCACTCGCTGATGACTAACACGTTCGTCGCTAGGTCATGTATGCATGTCCCTATAAGTTAGTGCCACTTTGGGTTCATGACTAGTCATGTCGGCCCGGGTTCTCTGTCATATGGATGCTAGCGACACTATCATATACGTGAGCCAAAAGGCGCAAACGGTCCCAGGCCAGGTAAGGTGGCACCCGTGGGAATACCATGTGTGAGGATGCAAAGCGATATGATGTGTTACATGCTAGATCAATGTGGCTTAGGATCGGGGTCCTGACAGTGTGGTGGGTGTTCGCGCACACCCAACAGGGACGCCTCGCGCACTACACTATGTCGGGGACTGCACCGCCGCCGCGGTGTAGCCTCCCAGCTGGAGCTGTCCTCTGATGACGGCGGAGTGGCTGAGCGACGACGATGGACCGGTGCCATTGGCGAATGTGGGAGAAGCAGACAAGATAAGCTACAGGGATGGAGGGGAAAATGCCATGCGGGACTCGCTATCCGTGAGGGTTTTTATAGCTAGCAGGTAAGCATTGGGATTTTGGGGGTTTCACCGAGTCGGGCGGGAAACTTGCGCGGGAACCTGCGAGGTTGCGCGGGAACGGGCTCACCAACGATTCATTGGCGCCACCGTTTGGCAAAAAGAGTGCCCCCGCATGCTGCGCAAGCTTGCGCTGTAAGCCGTCTGCGGTAGCGGGGTGACAAGACATGCGATAGGAGGACGAAAGGCCACGTGCACATATGGTTAATAAGAAAATGTTTGCGATTTAATTACCTACTATACCACCGTCCTGGTTCATAAGTATGATTTAACTAATAAAATACGAATGCATATCGCCAAAGATTATATAGTTGGATTTGTATTTGAACATAGTTTTCAATTATATAATTTTTAAAACATGCATTAACATTTTGTTGGTTAGATTTGAGGGCAAAGTATGGCACGGAATATAAAGGAGACTATAGACTAGACTAGACGGAGATAGTACCACACGACCGCTCTCTACGCAGCAATGCAACTGTCGGCCGGCTTGTAGGCGACCATTTGTTGCGTGTTCAATTGTTCCATGCATGTGGTTGCTTGCGGTTTAGGCGGCCGCAGCGCGCTCTGCTCGCGTCCTGCCGCGCGCGCTCTGCTCTCGCATCCCTCTGGGTGCTCTGCCCTCGCCCCTCCACGCACGCTGCCCGTGTTTTGGGATGGCGCAAAATCACGCATGTTTGTGTGCAAGCGGTTGCCCCGGGCGCGGCGCGGCGATGCAGTTACCCGCTGCAAAAGCTGCCATGTGAACGCGCCGAGAATCCATGCCGCCTGGGCCCCTTTTATTCCTGCGGACATTTACCTTCATCTCTCATCTCACACATCACAATAAGCACACTCACAAGGACACATATAGAGAGGACACCCAGCGGTTCCAATGGTGCTCCCCGTGGCTCCAATGGCGCTCCCAGCGGCCGACGATGACAACGGCGGGCAGTTCACCACGCATCATGTAGTGGATACCCACGTGAGGGGGAAGGCTCTCTCGGTGGTGTACACAAATGATCCGGTCTCGGTGGAGAGATCCATCCAAATATGGAGCAGTTCCTTGTCGAGGACAAGTATCGAGTGGTCGGCTTCGACCTCGAGTACACCATCGGTCGTGCCGGGCACGATTAGAAGGTTGTCGTCGCCCAGTTGTGCATGCGACATGACGTCCTTGTCTACCACTTCCACCTTGCCACAAGGCCTTGCGAGCGTTTCTCCAGGTTTATCAAGAGCTCCGACTACAGTTTCGCTACAGTGGACACCACCAACGATCTAAAAGCGCTCAAGGTTTCGGACTTGAAATGCCTGAATCTTGTCAACATCCAGCACCACTACAAGGTCTGGGGCACCGACAAAAGCAAACTGAACTCCCTGGTTGACCTCGCCTCGGCCATCATCGACCCCTACTTCACGAAGATGAAGCAAGAGAGCAATAAGGACAAGAACGCGTGGCACAGTGTGTGGCATAAGAGACTGGATGAACAACATGTCAAGTACGTGGCCATGGACGCGTACACAAGTTACAAGATGTACAAGCAGATCATTGACATGAGGAACTGTCTTCTTCCTAACCCATACGAGGGATCGAGCCACATAGCAGTGGCCGGAGCGTCACAAGAAGTAGATGACTAGACGATCGTTTCTCCTACTTTAGAATGCATGCAATTGTTTATTGAGGTGTGTGCGAATGATCTTTATAGTCACTTATGTAATTGGATGTTTATTTCACTTATATATATACATGTTATTCTACTATAGACAGAGCAATTCACACGGCTTATTAGTAGCAATCATGTGTGTTATTATTGGTCTTCGCACACATTTCAGATTACAGACCTGTTTGCCGCGTATCACACACATCTTGGTCAATTGAACCGTTTCCATTGTGTTGCCTAATCACACACAGTTCATCCCAGTGAACCGTATGCTATATATCGCACACGCCTTCATCTGGCTGCCCATTTCTTTTGTGCCTCCTCATCACAAACAATTCATTGAGCTGAACCGTATGCCCTGCATTGCACACGCAACTAAATTATGAACCGTGTTTGATGCATCTGTCATCGCAAACGTTTTGCACCCTTTTGACGGTTTTTACACCACCATTTGCAATTACAGCATCACACACAGTTTCGTCGAAGGGTCTCTGATTCGACTGTCGCATTTGGACCATCCCGCTGTAGTGTGTGCAAACGCAATTGGAGACACAGAGATTTTTGGCGTGGTTCTGATAGGTGGTGCTATCATACATCCATGTTGATGGAGACTTCAACCCACGAAGGGTAACGGTTGCGCGAGTCCACGGAGGGCTCCACCCATGAAGGGTCCACGAAGAAGCACTACTGCAGGATGCTGCCAACGCGACACTACAATCAGAGACCCTTCGACGAAACTGTGTGCATTGCAATAATCACAAATGGTGGTGTAAAAGAACCGTCAAAAAAGATGCAAAAGATTTGCGATAGCGGAGCCATCACACACGGTTTAGATTTTAGTTGTTGTGTGATCCAGGGCATACGGTTCCAATGAACTGTTTGCGATGAGGCAGAACAAAAGAAACGGGCAGCCTGATGAAGGCATGTGCGATATAGAGCATACGATTCACTCGGATGAACTGTTTGTGATTAGGCAACACAAAAGAAACGGTCAGTCAGATCAAGGTGTGTGTGTTGAGGGCATACTGAAAGTGCGTTATATCGACTAGAGGGGAGGTGAATAGGCAATTTTTATGAAAGTCTTCAAAACGTGGAAGTTTCGAAGACAAACGATAGAAATAAACCTATAACCATGCAGCGGAAGGTAGACTACACTAGGTAAACCACAGTCATGTATTCAATGAAGTGAAAGCACAATGACTAATAGCAGCTAGGTAGTAAGGATCAGGTAGGAAGATATTAAGAAGCCAAACAGAACATGCAGTCACTCAGTGAAGACAAAAGATAGTGCAATCATACAATGACTTCACAAGGACCAACAGTAAGTAAAGGGAAGGGAAGGATGAAACCAGTGACTCATTGAAGAAAATGATTTGTTGGACCAGTTCCAGTTGCTGTGACAACTGTACGTCTGGTTAGGGCGGCTAGGTATTTAAACCTGAGGACACATAGTCCCGGACACCCAGTCCTGAACATGCAGCTCAGGACACCCAGTCCTCACCGTATTCCCCTTGAGCTAAGGTCACACAGACCTTGCCCAATCACTCTGGTAAGTCTTCAAGGTAGACTCCCAAACCTTCACAGACTTTGTTCACCGGCGATCCACAATGTCTCTTGGACGCTCAGAACGCGACGCCTAACCGGCTGGAGGATTCACGGTCCTCAAGTGTAATAAGTCTTCAGATCACACAGACAAGAAGACTTAAGTGATGCCTAATTCTCTTTGGCTCTGGGTGGTTAGGGCTTTATCCTCGCAAGGAATTCTCTCTCAAAGGCTTCGAGGTGGGTTGCTCTCAAACGACAAAAGCCGTACACTAACTCTGAGCAGCCAACCATTTATGGTTGTAGGGGGTGGGCTATTTATAGCCACTAGGCAACCCGACCTGATTTGTCCAAAATGACCCTGGGTCACTAAGGAACTGACGCGTGTTCCAACGGTCAGATTTCAAACTCACACGGCAAATTTACTTGGGCTACAAGCAAAGCTGACTTGTCCGACTCTGGACAAGATTCGCTCTCACAGTCTTCACTCGAAGACATAGGTTTTGGTTAAGCATCACTTCAGTCATTCTGACTGGTTCTCTTGGACCCCACTTAACAGTACGGTGGTTCCTATGACTCAATAAAGAAGAAAAAGAACTACGAAAGATCTAAGTCTTCGAGCTCCATATGCTTCATGTCACGTCTTCTCTTGTCATAGTCTTCAATGTGAATATCTTCATATACCACCTTTGCCATCGATGTCTTCATACATTTTTAGGGGCCATCTCTGGTAGGAAAACCGAATCAATGAGGGACTTCTACCTATGTTATCCTGCAATTCTCACAAACACATTAGTCCCTCGACTAGGTTTGTCGTCAATACTCCAAAACCAACTAGGGGTGGCACTAGATGCACTTACACATACGCTTCAGAATAATTAACTATTTGCAATTAGGCAATAGAACAGAAACGGGTCAGCCAGATCAAAGTGTCCGTGATTGATGGCATACACTTCACATGGATGAACTATTTGCGATTAGCCACAACAAACTGAAACAGTTAGATAGATCAACGTGTGTGTGCTAGACGGGCACACACATTCTAATTAAAAGAAGCATGCGCGATGGTAATAACGAGCACGCACGGTTGTTGGAACAAGAAGTGTGCTAACATTGCCTATTGTGGTGCACCCTATGGTGCAAACGCCATGTACGCGGTCGAGAAGGCGTACGTGCCCACGTTACGCCTTCCGGGAATAGTGTCGCACTTATAACCGTCGGTAAATTTTGAGCATGCGCCCCGTCACAATTTTTTTAGAAGAACAGGGAGGCCGCGTCCCATCACATTCTAAATTGCAAACCTGTTCACACCAATCAAATCCTAAATGGTTTCCCACTTAGGAGTGTATTACTACGCGGTTATAAATACTACTACTCCAAGATGACTGCACATTCCTCCTCAACTCCTCATCCACAAAAAGTCAAAAACAAACAAGTCATTCATCATCGTTCCCTTGCGTCCGCCATGGCCAGCGTGAGTTCTGGGTCAAGAGATTGCTACCAGGGAGAGGCAAGCCTAGAAGCGAAAGCACGAGAGATGTCCCACCTCGCCGCGAAAGCAGCCAACATGTCCCGCCGCACGGCCCTAGCAACAGAGAGGTCCCGCCGCGCCGTCGATGCAGCAGACTGGTCTGGCCGCGCTGCGGAAGCAGAAGAGATGTCCCGCCGCGCTGCGAATGCAGCAGAGATGTCCTCCCGTGTTGTGACGGCATGGGAAAATGCCTCGCAGGCAGGTGAGGAATCTTACAGGCGCATGCGTGCCCTCGTCCTAAGGAAGATGGACCGGATCTCCAGGTGGGCGAGCTTACAAGATGACCTGAAAGCCTCATTTGAACAGTCTACCAACGTCATCCGGCAACTAAATGAGAGCAATGTGAAGCTCCAAGCCGAGCGCGACCTGCTGAGGGCGAAGATCGTCAGAAGTGCGGAGCAACAGGAGCAGACCACTGCCTTGTTGAAGAGGACCGGCGTCATCGTCGAGAAACTTATGGACGAGAATGTCATGCTGCGCATCGAGCGCAGAAGGCTGGTAGAGGAATCCGTGGATGCTCTCAAGCAGCATCTAGAGGACAAGAAAGAGCTCATCGCCGCTCGCCGCGGAGACTAGATCCTGCGTCCTACAGCAACGCATCAAGAAAGTAGAGATTAGCGAGCCAGATAGTTGTCTTCCTTCTTCTTTTGCCCTTGTGTATTTCGGGCATTGCCGCATGTGGCTTTTTTTAATTATGTTTCTAAATATGTAAGACAATTATTATCCATTACCATCGTCCTTATATTCATCGTGCTTGCTATAAGTCGTAGTCGATTCTATATAGATCCGTTGGATCTTACATCAAGATCTGTGCAAAACTTTCTTTTTAGATTTTTATTTTTCTCTCTTAAATCTCACTCCAGTGAGACATACAGCCACGCCGTAGAACAGGTGCTCGTGCGCCATTAATGGAGACGTTGAGAGGGAGGTGCACGGCTGGTAGTGGTCAAAGGGCTCTCCTCCTGATGAGCACGTGTAGGGGTCTGATCATGCGCCTCCCGTACTCAAATAGCTACCCTGCACGGCACCTCCTAGCCAATAAAAAAAGAGGACGTGTGGCCCCACATAATTGGTAAGTAGAACGCCCACGGTTTCAATAATAATTGCCTTCCCGATTTGTAACGTGACAGCACTTGTTCCAAAATGGCTTTGTTGATTGTTAATGTGTGCGCCTTCGCAAATCGGACAGAAAAATTACCATAGCATGTTGGTGCCATGTCATGACACCATGCCAAGTTTCATAATTTTCAGACATGTTTTGGATTTACAGGAATTAAAAAACCAAGTTTCTTAATCTTTTCGGTCGAGCCACGACGCCCAGATGTTTGAATTTCACTCTCATCTCTTGCATGGGACCTAGAAATTCACCCAAGTACACACATGTGATTTTTCAAACAACTTTGGTGCAGTAGAGCATGTGCTTGTAGTTAAAATTTGAATTATGCACATTAAATGCACAAAAACTCAATTAATGTATAAAAGGCCAAATGAACCCGGAATAATTCCAAAATTTAGCATGGTACTTCTATTTGGTCTAATATGTCTATGTAAAAAATTAAGGTGGGAGAAGGCAGTGTACATATGTCGTTTCGCACAAGGAGGTGACACGTTCCCTCTCGGGACCACGAGCCTTCTTGAGGGAAGCTTCGGTTTGCAAGAAGCTTACACCAAAGTTTGTCCCAATTCGGCCAAAAAATTACCGCTGCATGTTGGTGCCATGTCATGACACCATGCCAAGTTTCATGATTTTCAGGCGTGTTTTGGATTTACAGGAATTAAAAAACAAGTTTCTCAATCTTTTCGGGCGAGCCACGACGCCCAGATGTTTGAATTTCACTCTCATCTCTTGCATGGGATCTAGAAATTCACCTAAGGACACACATGTGATTTTTTAAACAACTTTGGTGCACTGCAGCATGTGCTTGTAGTTCAAATTTGAATTATGCACATTAAATGCACAGAAACTCAATTAATGTATAAAAAAGGCCAAACGAACCCGGAATAATTCCAAAATTTAGCACGGTACTTCTATTTGGTCTAATATGCCTATGTAAAAAAATTAAGGCAGGAGAAGGCAGTGTACGTATGTCGTTTCGCACACAAAGGTGACACGTTCCCTTTCGGAACCACGAGCCTTCTTGAGAGAAGCTTCGGTTTGCAAGAAGCTTACACCAAAGCTTGTCCCAATTCGGCCAAAAATATTACCGCGGCATGTTGGTGCCATGTCATGACACCATGCCAAGTTTCATGATTTTCAGGCGTGTTTTGGATTTAGAGGAATTAAAAAACCAAGTTTCTCAATCTTTCCGGCCGAGCCACGATGCCTAGATGTTTGAATTTCACTCTCATCTCTTGCATGGGACCTAGAAATTCACCCAAGAACACACATGTGATTTTCAAACAACTTTGGTGCACTGGAGCATGTGCTTGTAGTTCAAATTTGAATTATGCGCATTAAATGTCCAGAAACTCAATTAATGTATAAAAAAGGCCAAACGAACACGGAATAATTCCAAAATTTAGCATGATACTTCTATTTAGTCTAATCTGCCAGTGTACAAAAATTAAGGCGGGAGAAGGCAGTGTACGTATGTCGTTTCGCACACGGAGGTGACACATTCCTTCTCGGAACCAAGAGCCTTCTTGAGGGAAGTTCCGGTTTGCAAGAAGCTTACACCAAAGCTTGTCCCAATTCGGCCAAAAAAAATTACTGCAGCATGTTGGTGCCATGTCATGACACCATGCCAAGTTTCATGATTTTCAGCCGTGTTTTGGATTTACGGGAATTAAAAAACCAAGTTTCTCAATCATTCCGGTCAAGCCACGACACCCAGATGTTTGAATTTTATTCTCATTTCTTGCATGGGACCTATAAATTCACCCAAAGACACACATGTGATTTTTCAGCAAAATTTGGTGCACTGCAGCATGTGCTTGTAGTTCGAATTTGAATCATGCACATTAAATGCTCAGAAACTCAATTAATGCATAAAAATACCAAACAAACCCGGAATAATTCTAAATTTAAACATGACACTCATGTACTAGTTGCATGTTCATTGTACGTAAATGTTCTAGCAATTCAAACACCATCCTTTCCCTCCATAACACCATTTTGTCTTTCAAAACATAATGAAAAAAATCAGGTATACCACAAACAGTTTACTAGAAAGAATCGTCTTGTCTGGCTTACGCAGGAAGCTTCGTGGTCTACAGTCCACCGTCCCCACTTGAACCACACTTGCGTGCCAGTTTCTTGCGGCACCGAGCGAAATTTTTTAGCCACCGCAGAAATATCTATCTCCCTGCCCCGTCCCTCCTACCAAAAGCCACATTTCCACTGTTCCTCCTTGCTTTCCAAGTTCAAACCTTCACTGTTGCTTACTGGTAGTTCAGCCTCCTCACCGGCGACCCTTCTTCTTGCAGCGTCGCCTCCTCACCAGCTACCCTTCTTCTAGTAGCGACGCCTCCTCGCCGGCGACCCTTCTTCTTGCAGCGCCGCCTCCTCGCCGGCAACCCTTCTTCTTGTTGTGCGGCCTCCTCACCGCCGCCCCTTCTTCTTGCTGCGCGGCCTCGTCGATATGGTCAGGTAATCCACACCCCACCCACACCATCCTCCTCCTTTCCCATCCCACATGCCCTGACCATCGGAGCGACACCTTCCACCGAAATCACTGCCCCCCTCCTTCAATTAAGCGCCGCCCACAACCATTTTACACACAGTATAATGTGGAGCCGAGTAGCATGCGACCGCACGCGCAAACGAGGTCGCTATGGCTGCCATGTGTGTCGACCACCAGATCTTGGAGGAGCACCTCGTCTCCGAGGCCACCGTCGACACCGCCACGCGGTTGTCTCTACTATAAAATACAGTTCATGATGTTTTCTCGAGGCCACCGCTAGTGCCTTCTAGTGATTTTTCCTCTATAATGTGAATATGCAATCTGATGTTCAGTTAAAAGTTTGGTCCTCTAAAATGAAATGTTCAGTTAACACTTTGGTCCAACAATTGCTACATTTCGTAGTACTGTTCTCAAGCATTCTTTATTTTGTTAACTGTCTTATCTTCTAGTACATGTTTCTATTCTGCAATGTCGTGCTCAGTTAACTATTTTGGTTCATTTGGTCTGTTGTCCATTTAACTGTTTGGTTCAGTTCTGCAATTTGATTTTCATTTGCTATGGGTATAATTTTGTATTGTTATGCATGTGACACCAATCGAATTTGGATGTACTCAATACATATTCTACTGATAGTATGGCAACTCTCAGTTAACCTGATCAAGATCTTTCTTATGTGTGTTGCAGGGAAACAATGGGAGACACTACGGTTTACCATCGAGGTTTGTTCAAGCAGGGTCCTTTGGCTAATAGCACGTTATTATGCAGTTGCAGGAATCATTCTAATATTTAGGTTTCTTACAATTTTGTCTTGCACATGTAGGTCATGTTGTCAGAGGCTTAGACCCACTGTTCGACCCATTTTGCATATGGGGAAATGAGATGTCCATGAATATCAATCAAGTCAAGAAACTCAGAAAGATTGTTAGGATGAAGAAACTTGCGACGAATAATAGCAAGATCTTTGTTTGCACAATGAAGAAGACATCAGTCAACTATAGGATGCTACCAACTCTTTTACCTTGTTTTTACCCCTTGCGCCAATTCAAAATTCACAACAGTGATTTATGCATACCTTTGTTTTTGGTACTTTTCAAAGCAGTTCACCGATGATTACCTCTCAAACCAATGCATGGTCAAGAGGCGAGGAAGGTATTCATTCAACACCCACGGTACAATATTAAAGTCTTGTTGAAGAGGACGAAGGTTGGGCGGGCAATTATCCGTAGCCACTGGCCTAAAGTTGCAAGGACATTCAACATCACTGAAGGCTCAATATTTGCCTTCCGCTTCTGCAGTTTCCCAGATGAGATTCATGTGTCTATTTACCGTGTATGATGCTACTTTCCCAATGTTTTTGATGCTGCATGTGAAACTTGGTGTTGTTGTGTAATGGCGTAACTGAGTGCCGAAGCTATCTGATGTAATTCAATTATGAAATCCTGGTTGCTTTTATACAGATATGAAATATCTGGCATGTTCTATAAGAAATATCAGTTTGATTAGTACATGGATTATCAATAATAGGCTAATTACCCTGCTTATTGGGGTTTTCTATTGCAGACGGTTACTCAGACAGCACCATGGGCGATGAACTCAAATAACCCGCACGGTTTCTAGAAAGTAGGCGTGTTCGATCAACTAACAATTACACACGGCTTCCGGCAGTGAACTGTTTGCGTTAGGCCACCTTACACAAACGTTTCCACACAAAGAACTGTGTGTGATATACATACGAACGGAAACGTTTTCCCTGGATTGACTATGTGGGATGTACGTAAGAACATAAACGAATTCCTCAGATTGATTGTGTGTGATATACATACCTACGAAAATGTTTTTCTGGGATTCACCGTGTGGGATGTACATAGCTACGGAAATGATTTTCTCGGATTACCGTGTGGGATGTACATACCTACGGAAATGATTGGGTTTCGATGCCTCGCCTGATCGCACACGGCCCCAGCCTGGGTCCCAGGAGGGCCTATCCCCGACGATTTCTGGGTCGTGTGGGAAGGACACCCTATCGCACACACTCACTTCGCGATGGTTCCAAATGCCGTCGGGGGAAGGGGTTAAAAACCGTTTGTTTAGCACGTCGATGTACTAGTGAGGCAACCTTGTCTATCCCACCATGGCCATCGCCCACGAAGGACTTGCCTCACTTGGGTAGATCTTCACGAAGTAGGTGATCTCCTTGCCCTTACAAACTCCTTGGTTCAACTTCACAATCTTGTCGGAGGCTCCCAAGTGACACCTAACCAATCTAGGAGACACCACTCTTCAAAAGGTAATAGATGGTGTGTTGATGATGAACTCCTTGCTCTTGTGCTTCAAATGATAGTCTCCCCAACACTCAACTCTCTCTCTCTCACACAGATTTGGATTTGGTGGAAAGATGATTTGAATGGAAAGCAACTTGGGGAAGGCTAGAGATCAAGATTCTTATGGTTGGAATGGAATATCTTGGTCTCAACACATGAGTAGGTGGTTCTCTCTCAGAAAATGTATGCTGGAAGTATAGGCACGTTCTGATGGCTCTCTCCATGAATGAAGAGTGGGTGGAGGGGTATATATAGCCTCCACATAAAATCTAACCATTGTACACAATTTACCAAACTCAGTGGGACCGAATCGAGAAACTCGGTCAGACCAATTTAGTTCAAAATGTGAACGTTAGGAATTTCGATGGGACCGATATAATCAACTCGGTGGGACCGATGTGATAGGGTTAGGGTAAAACCTCAACTCGGTTTGACCGATTACACAAACTCAGTGGGACCAATTTTGGTAATAAGCAAAACAGAGAGTTGGTCAAGCAAACTCGGTGGGACCGATTGCATATCTCGGTGAGACCGAAATAGATGCAACAGACAACAGACAGTTTGCAAGCCCATCTCGATGAGACCGAGATCCCGTCGGTGAGACCAAACTGATTATGGTTTCTGGTAGTGGCTATGTCAAGTGAACTTGGTGGCGCCGGATAGATCAAATCGGTGGGGCCGAGTTTGACTTTTGGTTTGGGACATATGTGGAAATGAGAAAGTGGTTGAGGGATTTGGAGCATATCACTAAGCACTTTGAGCAAGCAAGCCATTAAGCAACGCATCATTCCCTTTTAATAGTATTGGCTTTTCCTATGGACTAAATGTGATCTTGGATCACTTAAATAAACATGTAGAGTCTTGAGCTTGGGCCAATCTTTGTCCTTAGCATCTTTAAGGGATTCCACATCCTCTTGTCCACGCCACTCCACTGTTGAACTCATCTGAAATATACTAGATAAAAGTATTAGTCCAACAAGAGATATGTTGACATTAATTATCAAAATCACGTAGGGAGCACTTGTGCTTTCAAGTTGGCATGGGGGTTTTCATACCTTTGATTTCTTGCATGTTGAACTTTTTGTATATGTCCTTGGTATAGTTTGTTTGTGATACAAATGTACCATGCCTATTTTGCTTGATTTTCAAACCGAGGAAGAATTTGAGTTCACACATCATAGACATCTCAAACTTTTCCGGCATCAACCTTCCAAATTTTTCACTAAAGAGAGGGTTAGTATAACCAAAGATAATATCATCAACATGTATTTGACACACAAATAATTCACAATTCACTCTCTTAGTAATCAAGGTTAAATCAATTTTACCAATCTCAAAGCCTTTTTCAAGAAAAAACTTTGTTAAGCATTTATACCGAGCTCTTGGGGCTTGTTTGGGACCATAGAGAGCTTTATGAAGTTTGTAAACATGGTCTGGTTTCTTAGGATTTTCAAAGCCGGGAGGTTGTTTAACATAAACTTCCTCCTTAATTTCACCATTTAAAAAAACACTTTTAATACCCATTTGATAGAGGGTGATATCATGGTGATTGGCATAAGCAAGTAAAATGCGAATTGACTCAAGTCTAGCAACAGGGGCATAGGTCTCACCATAGTCCATACCTTCGACTTGAGTGTAGCCTTTAGCAATGAGACAAGCCTTGTTGCGTATGATTTTTCCATCCTCATCTTACTTGTTCCGAAACACACATTTGGTTTCGATGACATTTTGTTCATCCTTGGGCTTCTCAACCAATGTCCACACTTGATTCCTCTTGAAGTTGGGTAGTTCTTCGTGCATAGCATTGACCCAATCGGGGTCTTCGTGGGCTTCATCAACCTTCATAGGCTCAATACTAGAGATGAATGAGTAATGCTCACAAAAGTTAGCTAAACAAGATTTAGAGTGAGTGATTCTCCTAGATTTGATGTCGCCAAGAATTTGTTTGACAGGATGATACTTGTCAATTCTTACTCTAACTCGAGGTAACTTTTGCTTGGGTTGTGGTGAAGCATCTTCATCATCATCTTCTTCTTCATTGTTGTTGGTGTCGTTGTTCGCTTGAGGAGGTGGAGAAGGAGGTCGAGGTGGATCATCTTGTTGTACTTCCTCATTTCCTTCGTCTTGACGCGTTTCACTTGTAGATGCCTTCATGTCAACTTGTGGTTCACCTTGATGTGAAGTTGAGGCTACCACTTGAATAGACGAAGTGCTCTCCTTCACCTCTGTTGGACGGATCTTGTCAATAGACAAGTCTTGAATTATTTTCGAGGGATCTTTGTCTCCTACATCAATTGGCAATTGCTCGACTTGCGAGCCATTAGATTCATCAAACTTCACGTCTACCGTCTCTTTAACTTTTCGAGTGAAGTTATTGTAGACACGGTAGGTGTGAGAGTTCGATCCATAACCGAGTAGGAAACCGGTGAGATTTAGGAGCAAATTTTGAACGATGATACTTGTCAAGAATGTAACACTTTGAGCCAAATACTCAAAAGTATCCAATTTGAGGCTTGTTACCGGTGAGTAGCTTGTATTTCGTTTTAGCGAGGATGTTGAATCAGAAGTTCAGAACTACTTAGTAAATGCTCAAGCCTCCCGGTCTGCATACTTGCCAGACTTCCAGAAAACAGCTCGCTGAAAATTGGATGATCCCAATATCAATATGCCCAACATTTAATGATTTTGTACAAGTATAGTCCTTCTACAAGTATAGTCCCAACAATTAATGATTTTCTACAAGTACATTGAGCATGTGGAATTTGCACCAAGTAAGCGATCAAATCTTCCATTCCCCGCAAAAAAAAAAGCGATCAAATCTTCCAAGCCTCCGTGCCAAACTTCCTAGGTACGGTAACACTGTCCACTTTGAAAAGAGCCAACTCCAAACTTGGAACCATTCAACGATTCGTCCCTATAAATGGTACCCACAATACCTCTTCATCGCCAAGCAAATCACGTACTACAAAGTATTCGTAAAAGCTTGACCATCTGGTGCGTCGCTGTGACTAACAATGGCTTGTGAACTCAAATGGTCTCCTCTCCTCCCCATTCTCCTACTCGCCGGCATGGTTGGCATCTCCCACGCCGGCAACATCGCCGTCTACTGGGGCCAGAACGGTAACGAGGGCACGCTCGCCGACGCCTGCAACTCCGGCCTCTACGCGTACGTCATGGTCTCCTTCCTCAGCACCTTCGGCAATGGCCAGACCCCCGCCATCAACCTCGCCGGACACTGCGATCCGCTCTCCGGCAACTGCAACGTCTTCAGCTCCGACATCACGACGTGCCAGTCCAACGGCGTCAAGGTGCTCCTCTCTCTCGGCGGCGGCGCCGGCAGCTACGGCCTTTCCTCCAGCGAGGACGCCCAGAGCGTCGCCACCTACCTGTGGGACAACTTCCTCGGCGGCAGCTCGTCGTCCCGCCCGCTCGGCGACGCCGTCCTGGACGGCATCGACTTCGACATCGAGACGGGCAACTCGGCGCACTACGACGAGCTGGCCACGTTCCTGTCACAGTACAGCGCGCAGGGCAGGAAGGTGTACCTGACGGCGGCGCCGCAGTGCCCGTACCCGGACGCGTCGCTGGGGCCGGCGCTGCAGACGGGGCTGTTCGACAACGTGTGGGTGCAGTTCTACAACAACCCGCCGTGCCAGTACGCGAGCGGGGACGCGAGCAACCTGCTGAGCGCGTGGAACACGTGGACGAGCAGCGTGAAGGTGTCCGGGGGCTTCTACCTCGGCGTGCCGGCCTCGACGGCCGCGGCCGGGAGCGGGTACGTGTCGCCTGGCGACCTCACGTCGGCGGTGCTCCCCGGCGTGAAGGGCGCCAGCAACTACGGTGGGATCATGGTGTGGGACCGCTACAACGACGTGCAGAACAGCTACAGCAGCCAGGTGAAGGATAGCGTCTGAGTCTTCGCGCGCGCGCGGGGGAAGTGCGACCATGCACTACACAATAAATCACATACAGGAGTATAAATAATACTTCTACTACATATTACGTACATGCCCATGAAGTGGCTAAGTTGATTTGGGGCTGGATAATAAGAGCGGGCGAGCTTGGGTCGTAGCAGAAATGATATGGATGCTTGGTGTACACTTGCAACACATGCCCTGAGATAAATAAAGTAATTTGGTATCCATCCGGGTTACTATTACACTGTTACTACATTCGAAAATAAAGGATTTCAATACAAATCTGACGTTGGATATTTTAGGGCTAAAAATCTGACGCCCTCAGGTACGTCAAATCCAGGTCGAACATATGGCAATTAATCGCTGTAGCATGGTAATTTTTCTGTTGATTTTTTACGTTACATGGGCATTTTTACTGTAGAACATGGCAAATCCTATGCACAAAGCATGGTAATTTTATCTTTTTTGCATGGCAAATCTGGCCGTTACTTTTAGCGTTTAAAACCTTGTGGATACATATCGTGCGCACTAATCAGCGAGATGCAAAGTTAGGGTAAAAAAAACATCAACCAATATTTTGACCCAAATGATAAGTGTCACACGTGTAGCAAGAAGCAATCCGGCCCTGACATTTTTTTTAACTAAAGTTGTCATTCAAAAAGAAAAAAAATCTTTAAAAACTGAAGCTTGCCATCCGAATAAGAAATTTATCATGCTTAACAACTAAAGTTATCATCCTCGCGTCACTAAATTGCCATAGAAAACATTCAGAATTGCCATGCACTTTTCAGGGGGTCCTATTTTGATGACTAATCAGAATTTTCACATCAACTAATAAGACAGTTTGATCGACTGAAATATTCGGTCATCAGTCTCACGACGACTAAGCGTAAGCGTTAAAGACTGCATGATGGACGTGCCCCAACAGTATTCGGTCGCAGGTCAAGATTTCAAGAACTGGGAGCACCAGAGCACTAATTGCAATCTCCTCGAGTCCTAATTGACGGTTTCGCTGGCTCTACGTAGGGCTGTGGTGTCGTGGTTTGCTGCGGGCCGGGCATGTCTGCCTTGGCTGCTCATCTGCAGCGTTCCCTTTTGTGTTGGCGGTGTCGATGGGGTGCCTCAAGCCGAAAATACACTATTTGTTGCTTTAATAATCATGTCATGTCAGGCTTAATTTTCATCTCGTGGGCATGCCTATGCGGCATAGGCTATGCCTCCCTCTCGGGCAACATCCTCCTCCACGCTGAACTAGTTAACAAAGGCAAAAATTGATAACGGCCTCTCAGTCTTGTGCCAGTTCTCGAATTCAAGGCAAACACATTTTGCAACAAAGTTCCTGTCGAACAAATCTTTGTAATGTATTAATACATAAATTGTTTTACAAAATAAAGAACCCTACAGCACTCCCAAGCTACAGCTAAAAACAGATGGAGGAAATGATTGGTCTGAATCATTTTACACACAAGAGTAGTAAACAGCAAGAGAGAATAGAATCACAACACTCTCTCAAACAACAAATATACGTAGTACACATGCTATCAAGCTCATGGCTCAAGGCCAGTAATGCCGGCATGGCATCATAACCGGACCTTTGTGTTTGCCTCAATCACAGCAAATACCTCGGTTACTGGTCGTGCAAATGGGCATTCCTCATCAAACCTTCCTAACCTGAATATTGTGGGTGGACTGCGACCTCCAGATGGGTTGTCTGCCACTCTGAACGAGTGCAACCTCCTCACCTTCCTTCACCATACCATGCTTCTGTGAAATGTAGCATATCATGTTAGACGACATATTCTCATGTTATAATAAAAAGAAATGGCACCAAAACGTATGTGGAAATGGAATAGTGTGAACATGCATGTTGCCGCGAAAATCATGTAACTTCTCCAGCTAATTTCCCCGCCCTTCTAATTAAGCACACAGATCAAGGTCACATGCGCTTACTTGTTTAGTTTTACTATTTCTTAAAGAAGCTTCAGGACGATTCTAGATTTAATATGCTGCCGAGTACCACGTATTTCCCTATTTCCTATATGCATTTATGTCCGTTTGATTTGAAATCAGACGGTGCAGAGAGAAAAAAGATGAATGTTATGCACCCGGCTTTCAGTATAGATCAAAGTTGGGAACGTAATGGCTTTACCATGATACTCCCTCTGTCCCAAAATAAGTGTCTCAACTTTGTTCTAACTTTAGTACAAAGTTGTGCTAAGCTTGAGACATTTATTTTGGGACGGAGGGAATATATGTTTGGGAGCAACGAATGCAGTTAGTAGCTGCAGTTTGCGGGCCAAAGTATGTGAACACGCTAAATTTTTGCACATTTCATAACTGAAGAACAATATTTTAGTGGACAGTGCGATATCACATGTATTAGCCCCAGAAACTTGCCAAAAGAAGAATGCATCATCATCATTTGTGACCACAATCGAGTGAATTGTCCGTCCCTGTAAAAGGCCCATTTTGTCTTCCATAAGGTCAATATATTTCCTAGTCTGTTAATTGTTATGGTTCTACACCTATTTTGCGCAGAAAGTAGTTCCAATTCCACGATCATATATTTAGCATCAACTTGTTTATAGAGCACCGATTTAGTTAGCGTTTGGTAGATCATGCCTCAGGAATGTGTTCTGCAACTTTTTGCGGGGCATTTCAGGTTTGCGAATATCATGAGCACCCGATGAGTAGGAACATCTGATACATCCTCTATACCCACGCTCCAAAAAGCCTTCCAAGTTTCGAAGGCAATATAGCCTAACTAATTTCAACACTTAGTGCAGGCTCTTTTAGGGTATTTTAACGGTTTCATCATGTACTGCAACCACAATGGTAGATACGTAAGCTAATGCCAGCAAAAAAAATACTAGAAGGGATGGGGTATGTCAGTGATTACCAGCAAGTAAGATAAAGCATCAGCAAATGTCTTCTCAGCACAATCAGAAAATTCCATGTGAACTGGACATACACCTTGGTACAAAGCCAGTCGTTGTCTAACTATCTCCCTATAAACAGTAACCAACATCAATAACACTAAGAAATACTTTTAAAAAGAAAATATGAACAAAGGGGCAACAATATTATGCTTCCAGAAATAATAGATCCAATCTTCAGATCAGTTCTCCCACAACAGTAGGATAAAAAGCATGTACCGCCACAACATTATCTAAATTCAGTTTCATTAGTGATAACCTCTTCTCCTAGGATATACTAGTTTCAATAATCAAATAACTTGCATGAGGCAAATAGTTCCTAGGAATGACTTCATGCACATGTTAGGGATACGGTGTTCACCAAGTAGAAAAGCACAGCTGGTTTTCAGCCCACGTATGTTGGTGAATAAGCAGCTAAGCGCATCATTTGCTATTGCTTGTCAAGGTTATCATTATGACTGGATGACAAGGCAAGAAAATGTATTGGTAATTAATGTATTGCACATGATTAACATTGAATATCTTAGCAGCATCGGTGATTTTGTTTCTTAACATGTTAAGATAGGAATTTCATTTTATTGATGACATAACATTGGAGCAAAAGCAGAGAAATCTTACTGATCTGTGAAGGCAAATATGGTGCCAGATGGCCGGTAATGGCTAAGTAGGATAGACATAAATCCCGTCCTTGTGAAAACCACAATTGATGTACCAAGTGTATTGGACATCATTGTTGAATGGTAGGCAAACATTTCGCTCATGTGGTTCTACAGGGAAGAAAGTAAATAGGAAAGATAAAAACTGGGTTAAAGTGAAGAAAAAGACATGCAGTGTCAGTTGGGATATTGCAGTTCAGACCTTGAACACCTGACCAAGGTTAGACGGTGTTTCCCCGCCAATAATAGTTGCTTCAGTTCTTAGTGCAACAGTATGCATGACCTTGACAGCTTTCAAGGGAAATCTGTCCGGCATCAAGTGGTAAAGCTTAGTCATGTATCCATCTTAAATGCACGTCATAAATAGCAAGCATCTTTTAAACAAACCAAAAGGGCAACAAAAAGAGTGCAACTAAACATCAACATGCCCACTCCTTTATTCATGATCTATTACAACAAAATCGAGCAATCCATGATCCATGTGGCAGTTCAGTAAGTCTAACACAACAAAAACGTTCGAAATGAGCTAACTTAGATGGAAACCAAAACAACATGATACCACAAATTCAGAGCAGACATATTGAAAGTAGAGTTAGATATCATAGTTTACTCAGGATAAATAATAGGACAAGAGCAAAATCACCAACAATTACAAATAACAGCTTATAGCTGATGAACACACATTAGTAGTCCTAACAATTTCTGGAACATTTAAAGAATACAATCACAAAAATAACATCCTATAGTACTGCAGAAATATTACTTAGTAATAAAATCAGCTGGCTTTTGTTAGTTAAATTATTAACAATAGACTGTGGGTGCACATATAGTTTGCTGGGAATATATAAACAATATTTTGTTATGCATAAGAAAACAAAAACACATACTTTCCATGTGCAGTTTCCCCAGAAAGCATAACTGCATCAGCACCTTCCCGAACAGCTATAGCAATGTCTGAAACTTCTGCACGGGTTGGAGTTGGATGAACGATCATGCTTTCCAGCATATTAGTGGCGACAATGACAGCTTTTCCCATGCTTCTGCACATTCTAATAATTTCTTCCTGCATCGGGACATGAAATTCTAACCATATCATGTATATCCTATATCGAATCAACTAATGGAAGCACAGAAAGTTCAGTGCCAGGTTTCAAATTGGATAGCTACCTAGATGTATATACAAACAAGTGCAAAGCGGCCCTCAGTTAATAATTATTTCCTTCCAAGCGTAAATTGTGTAGTTGATATTGTACAGAGCACAACCAAGTTTGTAGCTTTTCGCTTAAACAAATAACTAAGCAGGGAAGTGGGCATTTAGTGCAATGGACTTGTTGACAGTGCGCAATAAACTAGATCATACCTGCAGCAATGGTACCTCCTCGATAGGAAGTTCAGCCCCCAAATCACCCCTGGCAACCATAGCCTACAGAACTCGACAATTTATACATCAGTACTTCAAAACTAAAATCAACAATGACACACTCTGTAGAAAAAGATTAAATAGAGAAGAAGCCCTTTTCATGATGCCCATACAACTTAAGATCTTTCATGGTTAAGATATATTTTATAGTGCATCTTGCTAAACTCAAGAAACAATGAATATCAACCTCTTACCCCATCAGATGCTGTAATGATTGAATGTAAGTTTGGAATAGAATCTGCACTTTCAATTTTCACAATTACGTGTATATCCGCATTCGAGCCTGAGTCAAAATAAAAAGGAAACATGGTCAAGACATACTCAAAACGACGCCCACGCTGTTTATAAAGTCCGGAATAATTATTACTTCTGAGATAATCCTTCAATTCATGCACAACTTGAGCATCTTTGACGAAAGAAACAGCATAGTAGTCAACCTGATTTTCCACCCCAAACTTAATATCATCCCAGTCCTTATCTGAAAGTTTGGAAAGTGTGCATGAGACAAGAGCATATTTATTATTCAATGAAACATATGATGACTATTACCGGTGATTGATGGCAAGGTTGCGCTCTTGCCACGGACATTCAGGTGACGCCTGGATTTTAATTCACCTCCATCAATAACTTCACATTTTACAGAATCTTCGGTTTTTGATTTGACCAGAAATGACATCATTCCTCCTAAATAACCAATAGAATGATCATTAAACACAACATAAATCACTTTAATGTCAAAGTTACGTAATCAAAAAATATAATCATCCTTACAAGCATAAAAAAATACAGAGAACAAAGGTAGAAGGATGTTAGATGGGTATCTGATGTTCTAATTCAATTGTTAATCAGTTGTGCACACTAAGCAAGACCACCTGCAAATAAAAGTGCTGGTAAACTCCATCTCAGAAAGCTGACTCAAGTACCAAAAGACAAAAACAGATGTAGGTGTTAATGCTCTCAAAACTGCAGGGTAATGTTGAAAACACTGTGTCTCCACATGCATAAACGATTGATGCATCATGACTCCATGCTAGTAGGCAGTAGTTAGCCACACAATGTGTTCCAGGAAAGCAATAAAATTAAGTGTCAGCAGAGAAAACATAGAATATCATTACGATGGACAAAACCAGAAGATTTTAAACAACATGTGACAGCTTAGCTTAGCCATGTTAACAAAGACCAGCTCTTCATGAGCCTATCCAATTCACTATATACAGTTATGTGCCGCAATACAAATTTATTCAATCACTAGCTAAAAGTAAGTGTTAGACTATTTCAGATAAACTGATTTGCTGCATCCGCACATTCTGTAAACAATCATGTGTCACCAATAAAGATCAAATAATCAAATACCAGAACAGGAATAGAACGTGCACATACCATCCACAAGGAGCATGTCACCGGCTTCTACATCATTAACAAAGTCATCATAGTTAACACTAACACATGTCTCAGTCCCAACCCCCCTCTTAATTGTGAAGGTGAATTCCTGGCCAGTTTCCAAGAATATAGGCTGAGGCAAATCTCCACTCCTAACTTCTGGGCCCTGAAGATGTAAAATCTAGCTTCAATCATAGAAATCAAGGTGCAATATGATGAAAGAAGCGCAGCATCAAAAGGTTTAACTACAGTATTTATTAACAGAGCAAATCATGCGCTAGCATGGGCATGACAGACTTATAAAGACTAGCACAAATAGAGCATCTTCTGAGGACGAGATTGCTCATCCATCAGAGTGTATCTATAAGCTCTGAAAAAAGGAATACAAACCTTGGTGTCAACCATAAGCGCAATCACATTGTCCTTCGTTTGAGCATTATACTCCTTCACCAAGTCAATAACTTTCTGGTGTGATGCATGGTCTCCATGTGACATATTAAGCCGAGCCACATTCATGCCAGCCTCGGCAAGGTTCCAGATCATCTCTCTCGTGTTAGTTGAGGGACCAATTGTGCACACAATCTTTGTCTTGCGCCTAACATTTGGTTTAGACCACACACCATTGGCTGCTGTTGCTAGTTGCTGGACAGCCTTAAGATGCTGGAAATTTTCTTCTTCCTGTCAAGAAGTATTATTGACAGTAAGTTTCAGTTCATAAGGTTGCTTCCAAAATAGAAATACACCTTACTATTATGAATAACTGCAGCACGCGAGCCCGAAAATATGTCATGTTAAATAACCTCCTATCATAGAGAAAATTAGAAAACAACAATATATGTCACGTTCATCATAAGCGTTCATAGCTTACTGTATAAGTGGCTTAGAGAAGACTCACAATTGTGATTTAACAGAAGTGATCAGAAGGTAGCACATCCATATTTAAAATAGTTCATCCATTTTGAGCTATTCTCAGTAAGACTAAGGGGTTCTGTCCGTTTCAGTGGCAGGAAATAAGCTAAGCAATACAGATTCTGCTGAGAATTATTCCCGCAAACGATTTTTAAAAGGGGCTGTTACAAAGTATACCAATTATTTATACTTTTCGGATGCATTCCTTAATTATATTCAATGATTCCAATGTCAATTATGCACACAGTAACATAATTAATAGCTATCCTCTCAGTTCAAACTTTGAGCCAGATAATTAATAGCTATCCTCTCAGTTCAAACTTAAGCCACATAATTAATAGCTATCCTCTCAGTTAAAACTTAAGCCAGATGAAAAATAGCCTGTTAATCAGAAATATACGCTTTACAACAGTCAAAAGGACGGACAGAATTTGGTGTACCAGACAAGCAGCTCTTATGGATGCATATATAAACATAAAAGAGCACAAACAGACGCCAAAATTCAAGCAACAACGCATGGAGGAGAATTTTGAGAAAATGACATCACCAACAGTCCAGGAGTCTAAATTCCACCGTCACGCGCACGAAAATGATGCCCCAGGACGTGACAAATCCGATTTCACCGTCACGGAAAGCCAATTTCATGCCCCGAAAGTAACCGGAGACCACAAAAACCGCGGTTCCCGAGCTAGCGAGCAGCTGAGGTAGCAGTCAGGTACGAGGAAGCGCTACCTTGACGACCGCGTCGTCGTCGGGCGACACCGGCAGCACCTCGGCGTCGGCGCTAATCACCGAGGCGACCGGGTGCTCACGTCGACCCCTGGAGGCCACGCTCCCGCTCCATCTCTCCCTCAAGTCGCGCGGGCCGAAGGGCAGCCTCGCCACGGGCCGGAGCGAGTCGGCCCCAGATGCGCCGCCGAGCGGCCTGGCCGCTCCCGCCGCGCCCGCTGCCGCCACCACCTGCGCCATCTGGATTCAGAGTTGGAGATGAGGTAGTGAGGCGTGCGAGTCGTGTGCCTGTGCCGTGAGCAGTGCAGATGGCAGACGGGTTTGGGTTTAAGCTGATGCGCCTCTGCTTCGTTTGTATCGAAAGGGGAACGAGGTGGGCGTGGGCCTATTGGTGTGACCGCGGGTGAGCTGGCTTTGCATTTCGCGTCGCCACGCTAGTACGCCGCGCTCGCTCGCCCCGCCCAGCCCGGCTCACTCGCGCCTTGCCTTGGAGCCTCCGTTGTGAGCTTGTCTAGTTGGCGGGGATAGAACCTTGGAAAATGCAGGCGAGTTCGTCGCATCCAGTATGGCGTGACTTTGCAAGTATTGAACCGGCATCTTCAATAGATCCTAGTAGAACTTACTCCCTCAGTTCGTAAATATAATTAAGATGTTCTGATATTTTTCTAAATCGAGTGTATATAGACTTGTTCATTCCAGTCCCTATGTAGTTTATATTAAAATATTCAAAACATCTTCTATTTATGAACCGAAGGAGTACTTGTCATGTCGATTATTCTTTCTCAAAAAAACGTGTCACACCGATGAGGTATTGGGGTATATAGCCATGTGAAAGACAGACCACCATACATAAAAGTATCTCCAATCGTTCGGGGCCCTAGAGAGCTCAAATATCACCGCTTGGGGGTCAACCGGCGGTAATTTCGACGTGGAGGGCTCGGGTTTCCAGCCGACTCCCCGAGTTCACCCCCCAGCCGCCGATTCAACTCAATTTCAGCACAAATTCGGCCTAAATTCAGCGTGCTTCGCCGCAAATTCAACATAAACTAATTTTTATCACATAGTTCATCGCAGAAATCAATACAAATCAAATAGTTCAACGAAGCAAACTCATAATTCAAACACAAATTAAAACTCATAGTTCATCACATGTCGAACTAGACGTTGCCCTTGAGCCTCCATAGGTGCTCCATCAGATCGTGTTGTAGTTCTTGATGCACCTGTGGGTCTCGGATCTCCTGACGCATATTAAGGAAGGCAGCCCATGATGCTGGTAGCTGATGATCAACTTGGGCAAGAGGACCCTGCATGTAATATGGTTCAGTGTAAAACACTGGCTCTTCCTGCTCGCTCTCCAATGATCATGTTGTGCAAGATGACACGACAAGTCATGACTTCCCACATTTGATCTTTCGACCAGGTCAGAGCGGGGTACCGGACAACAACAAATCGAGATTGGAGCACACCAAATACTCGCTCGACATCCTTCCTGCAAGCCTCCTGGCACTTGGCAAAGTAGGAATTCTTACCTCTTGGCACAGGATTTGAGATACTCTTCACAAATGTGGACCATCTAGGATAGATGCCATCTAGTATCCCTTGTTGTACTGACGCCCATTGACCTTGAAGTTCACCAGAGGAGCATAACATTCAACAAGCTTGGCAAAGACATTCGAGCACTGCAGTATGTTGATGTCATTGTGAGTTCCTGGCATACCAGAGTGCCAAATCCAGAGGTCATGTGCTGCCACTACCTCAAGTACCACACTGCAAGCTCCTCTGGCGTCTTTGTACATCCCCTGCCAAGCAAATGGACAGTTTTCCATGCCCAATGCATGCAGTCGATGCTTCCAAGTATCCCAGGAATTCCTCTTGTTGCATTCTGTGCTAGGATCCGGACAGTGTCTTCAGCATTGGGTGATCGCAAGTATTGTGGTCCAAACACTGCCACCACTGCCCTGCAAAACTTGTACAAACACTCAATGGTGGTGGACTCGGCCATGCGTCCATAGTCTTCCAGTATATCACCGGGAGCTCTGTATGCAAGCATCCTCATAGCTGTCATGCACTTATAGAGTGAGGTGAATCCAAGTGTGTCGGTGCAATCCTTCTTGCACTTGAAGTATCTGTCGAACTCCTGGATGGAATTCACAATCCTGAGGAAGAGCTTTCGCCTCATGCGATAACGACGCCGAAATACTTTCTCGCTGTGCAGCAGAGCGTTGGCGAAGTAGTCGGCGTAGAGAAGGCAATAGCCCTCCCGTCGATGCCTCTGCTTGCTCTTACGGCGAACCGTCGCCGTGCCATCTTGTCGCGGCTTTGCATTGCTCGTGAACAGGCCAGCCAGAGCGGCGAGGATCATGAGGTGATCTTCATCGTGGGTGTTGGCCTCGGCTTCCTCCTCCAGCAGCGCCGCGAACACTCTCGTCGTCGTCGGAATCCGTCGCTGATCAGGCAAACAGCCGAACACCTGGCGGGCATGGTTGGTGCGTAGCCGCCGGTACCCCCCGCCTACATGGCCGGAGCACTGGAATGCTCGCCCAGGAGCGGGATGGAGGCTGCCACGGTGAAGCCTCCTCTTTTCGGTGGGGAAATGGCCTTTCTAGTGGCAGACCAGCGGATGTGGGCAGGTGGGCGGCGTCGGATCGGCACGGCTGCGAAAGGGCAAGTGTCGTCCTACATTGCGCGAGGCGAATCTGGGCTAGAAAAGTCATTTTTCGCCTGATAGTGGTGGCCCACACACCACTTTTCCTTCGTCGGAGCCCCCAAGCACCCCAGTGCGTTGGGTTCGGCCTGAGATCGCCGAGCCAAAAAATGGGCCAAACCAGCGCAATTCGGCGTCGTGGAGGGTGACTAGGGTTTTTTTGGCGCCGACGGAAAAAATCACGTCCTGGGGGAGCTGTTGGGAGCGTGAGTGGCACTACAAAAAAGACACATCCGTGACATTTTGGGTCGAACAATTTTTTTCCTGTCATGCTTATGGCACTTCTATGATGATAATTGTGAAAAAAATCCGGTATCATCATAGATGTGATGGGCTCCTACTTCTATGACAAATCATGACAGAAAATGGGCTTGTCGTCCTGGGCGGGCCGGAGACGCAGCTGCATGACATTCTTTGGGCCGTCCATGACAAAAAAACGTGCTAGAAGCGAGGGCGAGCAAAATATCAGGGAGTTCGAGGTTACGGTGGGTGGTCGGGGGCCGAGTGATGCGCGTTTCTCTCATACACTTACGCGCGTGGGTGTGAGGCGTTGGGCTCTAACTGAACCCGAGCGAGGCATTCGCCCACTGAACCCGAGCGATTGCACTGCAGGTTACACGTTACTGAACCTGAGCGGTCGATCGATCTGGCTGTTAACTGAACCCGATCGAGCGATTCCTTCGCTACTGCTGCTAACTGGAGTCGATCGAACCTGGTGCCTCTTGACGAATAGTGAGCGTTGTTGGGGGGCTTGGATGAACAGTTCCCGGTGGGGGGTTGGATGAACAGGACCCCGTGGTAGTAGAGGCCGTTGCCGCTGGATCAACAGGACCCCGATCGATCGAGCCGGTTGGGGTGGATGAACAGGACTGAGGGAGTCCTGGATTAGGGGGTGTTCGGGTAGCGGACTATACCTTCAGCCGGACTCCAGGACTATGAAGATACAAGGTTGAAGACTTCGTCCCGTGTCCGCATGGGACTTACCTTGGCGTGGAAGGCAAGCTTGGCGATGCGGATATTCAAGATCTCCTACCATTGTAACTGACTTTGTGTAACCCTAACCCTCTCCGGTGTCTATATAAACCGGAGGGTTTTAGTCCGTAGGACAACTTCATCATACGACAATCATACCATAGGCTAGCTTCTAGGATTTAGCCTCCTTGATCTCGTGGTAGATCTACTCTTGTACTACCCATATCATCAATATTAATCAAGCAGGACGTAGGGTTTTACCTCCATCAAGAGGGCCCGAACCTGGGTAACACATCGTGTTCCTTGCCTCCTGTTACCATCCGCCTAGACGCACAGTTCGGGACCCCCTACCCGAGATCCGCCGGTTTTGACACCGACATTGGTGCTTTCATTGAGAGTTCCTCTGTGTCGTCGCTTTTAGGCCCGATGGCTCCTTCGATCGTCAACAACGATGCAGTCCAGGGTGAGACTTTTCTTCCCGGGCAGATCTTCGTCTTCGGCGGCTTCGCACTGTGGGCCAATTCGCTTGGCCACCTTGAGCAGATCGAAAGCTACGCCCCTGGCCATAAGGTCAGGTTTGAAAGCCTAAACTACACGGCTGACATCCGCGGGGACTTGATCTTTGACGGATTCGAGCCACAGCCAAGCGCGCCGCACTGTCTCGATGGGCATGATATAGCTCTGCCGCCGAACAGTGCCTTGGAGGCCGCACACGCATCGGTTTCGACCATTGATTCGGAGCCTACTGCGCCGATCGAGGATCAGCGGTTGGACGCTGCCTTAGGGGCTGCGATCTCAGAGGCGATCGAGCCGAACTCCAGCCCCGCACTTCGCATGGCCCGTGACTCTGAGAAGCCGTATTCCTTTCTAAACTCCGAGCCCCCCACGCCCCTGCCGATCGAATCCGATTGGGCGCCGATAATGGAGTTCACCGCCGCAGACATCTTTCAGCACTCGCCCTTCGGCGACATCCTGAATTCGCTAAAGTCTCTCTCTTTATCAGGAGAGCCCTGGCCAGACTACGGTCAGCAAGGATGGGATTCGGATGATGAAGAAATTCAAAACCCACCCACCACCCACTTCGTAGCCACTGTCGACGACTTAACCGACATGCTCGACTTCGACTCCGAAGACATCGACGGTATGGACGACGATGCAGGAGACAACCAAGAACCAACGCCTATAGGGCATCGGACAGCCACCTCATCTCACGATGTGTACATGGTGGATACCCCTAAAGGAAGCAACAACGAGGAAAACGGGGATGGAAAGAGGGATCGATCTCTCGAAAAACAATCAAAGCGTCGGCGTAAACGCCGACCCAAGCCCCGCCTCGATAAAGACCCGGTCATAGAGCAGGATGAGCCGGTAGACGATGAGCATGCCTTAGAGCAACCGGCCCAACAGGACAACCCGGATAGAGAAACCGAACATCCCTCCGCCGGTGAAAATGGCATTCCGGACGACCCTACACCAGACAAGCCCACGAAGTAGAAGAACCTCCACAAACGGCTCGTTGCAACCGCACGCAGCCTGAAAAAGCAGAAGCGGAAGCTAAAAACTGTGGAAGATGCACTCAGGATCAGATGGAGTAAAGTAATCAATACCGCAGACAAATACGGCGACATTCGCCGCACTAAAAGGTATCCGAAGAGAAAGCTACTGCCTAAATTCGACGAGGAGGCCTTAGAGCTCTCGCATTCCAAAAGTGAGAAAGCCACACGGTCGGATAGACGGCCCCATGGCCAGCATAAAGCGGCAAGCAGCGCCGCACTTAAGCCAGCATGCGACCCACTTAAGGATTCGCATCATGGCCCAGCCAGGTCCATTTACGGGCCAAGAAAGCAAGCTCTCATAAGCAATGCAATAAAGCCATTATCAGAATCCGGCACACCCAAATACAGGGGTGCCGCACACCCCCTATGTTTCACCGATGAGGTCCTGGATTATGAATTTCCAGTGGGATTCAAACCTGTAAACATAGAGGCATGTGATGGAACAATAGACCCTGGAGTCTGGATCGAGGATTATATCCTCCACATACATATGGCTAGAGGAGATGACCTCCACGCCATAAAATACTTACCCCTCAAGCTTAAAGGGCCAGCCCGGCATTGGCTTAAAAGCCTTCCTGAAAACACAATCAGAAGTTGGGAAGAGCTCGAGGACGCTTTCCGAGCAAATTTTCAAGGGACCTATGTCCGCCCTCCGGATGCAGACAATCTTAGTCACATAACTCAACAGCCTGGAGAGTCAGCTCGGCAATTCTGGAATAGATTTCTTACTAAAAAGAATCAGATAGTCGACTGTCCGGACGCTGAAGCCTTAGCAGCTTTCAGGCATAATGTCCGAGACGAATGGCTCGCCAGACACCTCGGCCAAGAAAAACCAAGAACAATGGCCGCATTAACAAGCCTCATGACCCGCTTTTGCGCAGGAAGGACAGCTGGTTGGCAAGATGCAGCACCAGTGACCCAAGTACATCCGAAACTAGGGATGGAAACGGAAAACCGCGACGCAATAAGGATCATCGCCGGACTAAGGAAAAAAGTCTGAAGAGCACGACAGTCAACGCCAGATTCAAAAGCTCATGACAGAATCAGAAAAAGCCGCCCCTCCAAGATAACAGGGACGACCTATCCAACCTAAACAAAATCTTGGATAGGATATGTCAAATACACAGTACTCCCGGAAAGCCTGCTAACCATACCCACAGAGATTGTTGGGTTTTCAAACAATCCGGCAGACTCAACGCCGAACACAAGGGGCTCGACACACCAAGCGAAGACGAGGACGAACCCCAAAAGCAGAGTACCAGGAAACAAAAGAATTTCCCACAAGAAGTAAAAACAGTAAACTTACTCCACATAACAAAACGTGCGGCGCCCATAAAGGTACGCGCCCCATGGCCTATCCCAAAGGAATCCCGCCACTGGTTGTCAAAACCAATCATCTTCGATCATCTGGATTATTCTAAAAGTATCAGGAAGCCAGGCTGGACTGCCCTGGTACTCGATCCAATAATTGGCGGACTCCAGTTTTCAAATGTCCTTATGGACGGTGGCAGCGTACTCAACCTGATATATCAGGACTCAATCCGCCACATGGGGATCGACCCAAAAAGAATTTGCCGCAACAAAACCTCCTTTCAAGGAGTAACGCCAGGTCCGGACACCCATTGCATGGGTTTTCTCCAGCTCGAGGTTATTTTTGGCTCTGCTGATAACTTCCGTCGCGAAAAGCTGACTTTCCACATTGTCCCATTCTCAAGTCGCTACCAAGCACTACTGGGACGCGAAGCTTTCGCCCGCTTTAACGCAATACCGCATTATGCATCTCTTACGCTTAAGATGCCCAGTCCACGCGGCATCATCTCCTTAAAGGGGAAGCAGTGAGAACACCTCCACCAAGCGGAGGATTGTGCGGCCGCTTTAACAGCCCAACAATACAATGGATTCACCAGCCAGAACATCAGAACAGGTCATTAAGACCACAGACACGGATAGACGAGTCCAGCACAAAAGTATCATTGATAAAGGCTTAGTGGCCATATACCCCTGCACTAGGGGCTTCACACGTATAAAATAAGAGACAATAAAGCTCAATTTTCCATATTTTACTTTACACTTTGTTTATTTCATATAACTTTTGTTCGGCACGCCCCTTTTTCAACTTAGTTGCTCTCTTTTTACAGATGAACGTCGTCCTACGCCCGTCCAGGATACGGCACAATGGAGACACAGGCGCAGACGTGCAGTAGGGACCCGTTCCAAGGATTCTTTTCAGATTAAGACCCTACGTAAACCTTTTTTACTGTCTCTTGTTGATACACATCCCCTAGTTCTATGACCAAGGAGGAGGCTGGCGTTTTGGCATGTGGCCACGTCAGAATTCTTGCGCTTACCTGGACACTAGGGGCTTATACCTCAGGGCGTTACCTCGCCCGCTCTCATAAAGACCGAACACCTTAGGGAGTGTTTGGCGTCGCGAGTTTGGCCTTATATGCATCAGCTCCGAGTCATGATTTTGGTCAAATATTGGGTTGCCCGGCTCCTGTGTTCGGCCGCCTTACGTTCCGCTCTATCGGCTAAGGCGGCACCAGGAGAACTACTACGATTGTGCCCTGGTTCGGCCAGGCGAGCACCTCAGTAGAGAAAGCCGAAAACTGACTGTCATGATATGGCGTGAGACTGGTCAACCACTCGATGACTCTCCAGAATCTGTAGGATTCCTCTGCATTAATGAAGGGCCATTTCCCGGCCAGGCACATACACGCCCCGAATTCGGGTGAGCGCAGTCACCACCAAGGGGCTACCTAAATAGTCCCATTGTCAAGCTCCTATGGCTAAGTGAAAGTGTTAAAGCATTATAGTCCGGTTGCCTAGCTTGCTGCGCTATCACCTCCTTTGTAGGACCAAGACGTTGGATTAAGTGTGAAAATGCGCCTTCTGCGAGCACCCCCGCACTATGTGCGTGGGGGCTGAAGCCCACGACTGCCATCTTTCAGATTTTGTATATATACCTTAAAATGGCCGCACAGGAGGTGTTCCCAAAACTTGAAGGCACAAGTATAAAAGGCTACTACAATTCATTAAAATATTGCTTTATAATTACATATGCTATCAGAACATAGCATCCTTCGAGCACTTCGTCTCTATTACATGAGCGCCTTCAAGGACTTCCTGAAAATAGTGCTCGGAGGGTACTTGGCTTTTGTCCGAATCTCGGGATGCAACAACGGTGGCCTCCATCTCTGCCCAGTATGTCTTGACACAGGCAAGAGCCATCCGTGCGCCCTCTATGCATGCTGACCTCTTCATCGCATTGATACGTGGCATGGCGCCAAGGAATTGCTGCACCAAGCTGAAATAACTCTTCGGCTCCGATCTCCCCGGCCACAGATGACCCATGACGTACTTCATGGCGAGTCCGAACAATCTATTCAGTTCGGCCCATTGAGCCAGACGATCGTCCACTGCCAGTGGACGCTTTGGATTGTGAAACTGCGACCAGAAAAGCCTTTCCACTTCGCGATCTTCTTAATCTCGAAAGTGTTCGGTCGCATCAGCAGCACTCGCTGCCAAATCCAGATAGGTGTCCTCCACACTCCACATATGGTCCAACGGAGCAAACTTCGGATCGCAAAACTTCCTTCGCAGCATAAAGGGCTTTCCGGCCGCAATCTGTCCAGCCTGACGTAGCTCCTCCTTCGCAGCTCTCATCGCAGAGCGAGCGTCCTTGGCATCAGCAACGGCCTTCTCTAAATCCGTCTATCTCGCCCGGTCTTCTTTCTAAAGAAGCTTGCAACGGTCAGCAGCGCTTTTTAACTTCATGACCATCTTAGCCATCTCCTTCTTGCTTCGGCAGTGAGCAGCTTGTTTGGCTCTCAGCTCTTCAAGGGCCTTCTCGGCAGCCGCATCACTTTTCCTGGCTTGTTCCTTAGCTCGGGCAAGTTCCGCCCGAAGACTCTCCACGGCAGCCGCACCATCCGCGTCAAGCACACACATTGTAAGATACTGGCATAAAGCTCCTCTTACCAGATGCCGCCCGAGGAATTTCATACCTTGAGCCTCATCAAGCCGCTCGTTGACGAGCGCGATGTCGGCATCTGCCACGTCAAGTTGTCGCTTTAGTTTGGCAAAATCATTAGTTTGGCTCGATTCCGGACACTTCGCCGCCTGTATACAAAGGCGACATTTTAGACCTGGGATTATGATCCTCTGCGCACCGTCACTTTTGACAACGCACAGAGTCTCAGGGGCTACTATCTACACAGGGCGCATCTTGTTTATGTGCAACTGACAAACAAGTACATTATCAAACGTACCTCAAAACCCGTCAGCAAACTTCTGACGGCCTCATGCAATCCGCTTTCCGCAGACGAAATCCTTCCAATCACCGTACCCATCAATGCACGGTGCTCCTCTGAGATAGAAGCTCGCCCCAGCAGAATCATCAGCTCCTCCGACCGCGCATCGGACGGTGCTGGACTCGTCCTATGACCTCCATCGAAGGCCGGACGCGGAGAACCTCGGGGGGCCATATGGCTACCTTCCACCCCTGCCGGATTCGGAGAAACCCTCCGCGACGACACCTCAAGGTCGCCCACCTCGCCAGGCGGTACGGCAGGGGGAGGCGTTCCACTCTCCATCATCTCCGAAAGAAGATCCCCCGAAGACGAGCTCTGCTAGAAGGGCTGAGGTCCGAGCTACAAAGTAAAATTTTGGTTAATCTTCTCAGATAAAAAGCAAGGATTTCTCTCATCCCTTTAAAGGAAAATCTTTCTCTACTTACGGCTCGCTGGAGGGCTGATCCCTTTGAGGGCCTAGTTCGGCCGAAGATCTCCCCGGCGTCGGACCCTCTGACGAGGACTTTCCCCCCCGCTTTGAGGCCATGGCCTCCGGGTCGTCAGAGGCGGCCCTCTTCTTCCCCTTAGGAGAGGAATTGTCGGTTCCTCCCTTCGGAGCAGCCTCCTTCGAGGAGGCCATAGTTTCCTTGTCCTCCCCCTCACTTCCCTCCAAAGGCATGATCTTCAACATCCTGACTAGCACGAGATCCGGCCTGGTCTCAGGAAGGGGAGCCGGACACCTGATCAGCTTTGCCTTCGCTATCCACTCCTGTTTAAAGGGACAGCTCTTTTAGGGGCAAGTTTATGACAATCTTACGGGTAACGAGTCTGGGCACAAGGTTACTTACTTGAGTATCCGGGCGATTGCAGCTTAAACCTGCGTCCTCGGTCAAATCCGGACACATCGCTTGTGATCCGAAGAACATTTTATACATCTCCACGGGTGTTGCACCCATAAAATGCTGGAGAGCTCGTGGGCCCTCCGGATTAAACTCCCACAGACGGAGAGAGCGACGTTTGCCGGGCAGTGTTCAGCGAATCAGCATGACCTGCGTCACCTTGACCAGGTTGAGGTCTCTTTCTAAGAGATCCCTAATATGGCCCTGCAACAAGGGCACGTCTTTGGATAACCCCCAATCTAATCCTTTGTTGACCCATGACTCTAGTCGTGGTTGGGGACCCGAGCGAAAGGCAGGAGGCGCCACCCACTTGGTGCTCCTAGGAACGGTAATATAGAACCACTCTCGTTGCCACAAGCCGAGCTCCTCTTTAAAGGAGCCCTCGGGCCATGGAGCATTAGCACTCTTACTTATGACAGCGCCTCCGCACTCTGCGTGTCGTCCCTTGATCGTCTTCGGCTCCACTCCAAAAGTCTTGAGCCATAATCCGAAGTGAGGAGTAACACGGAGGAACACTTCGCACACAACGATGAATGAGGAAATGTGGAGGATGGACTCCGGAGCTAAGTCATGAAATTCCAGCCCATAATAGAACATCAGCCCCCTCACGAAGGGATCCATCAGGAAGCCTGACCCCTGAAGGAAGTGAGACATGAACACCACGCTCTCACCGGGCTGGGGACTGGGAATAGCCTGCCTTTGAGCAGGCAACCTATGCGAAATTTCGGCAGTCAAGAACTTAGCCTCTCTCAACTTTAGCACATCCTCCTCCGTGACGGAGGAGGGCATCCATCGGCCTTGAAGGTCGGAATCGGACATTGTCGAAGGTCCGAAGCACCTGGAATCTGGAGCCTAGGGTGTTGGAACTCGAGGCGATGGGCGAACTTGTTTCGAGATTGGAGAAAAGGAGTAAGACCTTGGTCTCTTTATAAGAGGTTGAATACCAGGAGCCCTCCCCGTAACCGTTTGGGACTCGCCTTTAATCGAGAAGACATGCTAACGGGCACGATTGGGTTACCCTCGTCCGTATTGATGAGAATCCCGTAAGTAAAGGGGACACGATCTCTGCTTTGACAAGACGTGCCAAGGAAACTGCCTCGCAAAACACGCTGAGGTGGAGAAGTGGAAACGATTCGAATAAAGGCTTGGCCGTAGTGTGATGTCACGCTACGGAATACGTCAGCAGATTAGATTTGTGTTAATATTATTCTCTCTATGGCAATACGTGGAAACTTATTTTGCAGAGCCAGACACTACTCTTGGTGCTTACAAACTTTTATGAAGAATTTGGAGGAGGAACCCGCCTTGCAATGCCGAAGACAATCTACGCGCCGGACTCGTCGTCATTGAAGCCTGGTTCAGGGGCTACTGAGGGAGTCCTGGATTAGGGGGTGTTCGGGTAGCCGGACTATACCTTCAGCCGGACTCCAGGACTATGAGGATACAAGATTGAAGACTTCGTCCCGTGTCCGGATGGGACTTTCCTTGGCGTGGAAGGCAAGCTTGGCGATGCGGATATTCAAGATCTCCTACCATTGTAACCGACTTTGTGTAACCCTAACCCTCTCCGGTGTCTATATAAACCGGAGGGTTTTAGTCCGTAGGACAACTTCATCATACGACAATCATACCATAGGCTAGCTTCTAGGGTTTAGCCTCCTTGATCTCGTGGTAGATCTACTCTTGTACTACCCATATCATCAATATTAATCAAGCGGGACATAGGGTTTTACCTCCATCAAGAGGGCCCGAACCTGGGTAAAACATTGTGTTCCTTGCCTCCTGTTACCATCCGCCTAGACGCACAGTTCGGGACCCCCTACCCGAGATCCGCCGGTTTTGACACCGACAAGGACCCCGTGGAGGACTAGATGAACAGGACGACCCCGTGGAGGGCTGGTTGAACAATAGCCGGTGGAGGGCTGGATGAACAGTAGCCCGTGGAGGGGTGGTTGAACAGGACCCCGTGGAGAGGGTTGGTTGAACAGTAGCCGGTGGGGAAGTGGTGGAGGCTGGATGAACAGGAGGCCGTGGATGAACAGTCGTAGGTGGAGGCTAGAGGAGGTCGGCGGTGGATGAACAGTAGCCCATGGAGGCTGGAGGAGGTTGATGGTGGAGATGAACAGTATCCCGTGGAGTCCCGTTTTGCGGTATGCCACACCCCTCCTGATGAACAGGACCCCCGTTTCAACCGTAGCGCTCCAACACAAGTCTGTTTCCTTCGTTTTGCAGTACGCCACACTCCTCCCGATCAACAGGACCCCGTTTCAACTGTAGGAGGTCCAAGAGAAGTCTGTTTTCTCTGTTTTGCGGTATGCCAGACCCCTCCCGATGAACAGGATCCCGTTTCAACCGTGGCCGGTCGAACACAAGGTTGTTTCCTCCGTTCTACGGTACGCCATGCATCATTTCAATCGGTTGTTCCATCCAAGCCGGTTGGCTCCTGATGAACACGGCGCATTTTGTTGCCTCCTGATGAACATGACGACGCAGTTTCTTTGTTCCGACCCAGCCGGTTGGCTGCTGATGAACACGGCGCCATCACTGCCTCTCCATGTACACGAGTGAGGGAGACCTGGTTTCGGGGGTCCTCAGGTGTCTGGCCTATTCAAGCATGGGTCGGGCTGATGGGCCGTGAAGATAGAATGGAAGATTGTTCCCCATGTTCAGATAGGACTCCTGGATGCGTGGAGGGCAAGATTGGAGACCGGATGTATTGTTTCCTTCTCGTGTTTACCACCTCTGTACCCCTCTGGTGTATATATAAACCAGAGGGTTTTAGTCCATATGCATCATCAGAATTCATATAGGCTAGACATCTAGGGTTTAGCCGTTACTATCTAGGGTTTAGCCGTTACTCTCTCGAGGTAGATCGACTCTTGTAACCCCTATACTCATCAAATAAAATCAAGCGGGATGTAGGGTTTTACCTCCATTAAGAGGGTCCGAACCTGGGTAAACATCATGTTCCCTATGTCCCTTGTTACCTTCGATCCTCAGACGCACAGTTCGGGACCCCCTACCCGAGATCGGCCGGTTTTGACACCAACATTGGTGATTTCATTGAGAGTTCATTCGTGTTGTCGACAGGAGGATTGATGGCTCGTCTTGTCATTAACGATAATATTACTTCTGGAGGGGCCCTAACTCTAGGACAGGTCCTCCAGCTCGGCGGTTTTACCATAGGCACTCGCTCGGCCATCAAGCCAATGGCGGCCCCCGCAATCGCCAAACATCATCTCCATATCAGCCTCGAACACTCCAAAAAGATGGACCCGTTAGATGTCTCGTCCTTGAACGAGCTACTCGATCGCATCGCCGCCCTGGGGGTCGCAACAGACTATGATCAAATTGGGCTTAAACCCGATCAGAAGGAAATCAGGTCCCCGCCGGTCACCCACCTGGCAGCGATCGTTGAGGAACGAACTGAGAACAGCTCTCCCCCTAAATTAAACACCAGCTATGTTCAGATTTCCGAGCCCTACAAGCCGGATATCCATCCTCGAGAAGAGACTTCATGTCCTCCGAACATAGGATCGGGCATTAAGTCCGGAAGTCTTCAGGACCTTACTGATCCTAAACTGGTGACCTTGGAGATTCCTCAAACTCCAGATCCAATAGTGGGTCAAGGTTCGAATTTTAGCCTACCCACCCACCACAAGCAATATTCCCCAAGCAATTCAGGTCCTCCTAACATATGTGACCTAATGTATGTACGGCAGCAACCTCAGGAAATGGTCCATCACTTCTGGGCCAGGTTCCTCCTTGTTAAAAACAAGATTAAAGATTGTTGCGACGATAATGCATTTTCAGTTTTTTGCCGCAACTGTATGGACGAGGGAATTCTCAATGCCCTCAACCGCTGCCGCATACTGCACTTTGCAGATCTGGCACACATAGTAGAGAAGTACGTACCGCGCAATGCAAAGCTCCTAGAAAGCCCAGACAGCCTGATGGGAACCTCCTACCTTTAAGCAGCCCACCGGACGGGCAAAAATGATGCACCCCTACGGGGCACCCGATCATCAGCCTATCAATAAGAAAACCAAGCCCTTCACGTGACACAGAACCGTCCTTGACGAATTGCTCGACAAACCCTGTCAGATACACATAACGCCGAGTACCGAACCAAGGCATAGCCTTCAGGCATGTTGGGTACTCCGGCAGGTGGCTAAGAGCAGTGAGGCCATCCTCACCAACACTACCCTAGAGAAACACTCTTTAGAGGATGACGATCTAAATGTCTTTATGGTCTTGGAGACCTTTTCTTCAAATAATCGGCGCAAAATGGCGCTACGCGACCTCGCTAAAGTTAACCAAGTAGCCGTAATAAATCCTTGGAATGATACAGCAATAACTTTCACTACCGACGACGAACCAAGGGCCCGATCAGTCCGAGCACTAGCCGCCTTGGTCTTAAACCCAATTGTGGATGGCTTTTGACTCGCTAAAGTTCTCATGGACGGCGGTAGCGGACTGAACCTCATCTACGAAGATATGCTCAACAAAATGCAAATGGACAAGAGTCGCATCGAGCAAAGCAACACCACCTTTCGAGGCATTATCCCCAGTCGAGAAGCATGATGCTCGTGGAAAATTAAACTTGATGTAGTATTCGGCATGCCGGAAGCTACAGGTCCAAAGAGTTGCTCTTCCACGTGGCACCTTTAAATAGCGGATATCACGCCCTGTTGGGGCGAGACGCCTTTACACGCTTTCAAAGCATACCCCATTACGGGTACATGAAGCTCAAAATGCCAGGGCCTAATGGAGTTATCACTATCACTAGTGATCCAGATATAGCACTCCGCGCCGAAAACAAAAACTGCATCCTTGGCCCTCAAGGCACTATCTGAGGCCCTCGTGGCCGAGGAGCTAACCACTTTGCGTTCCATAGTGGACAAAGACGATGAAATCCTCGACAAGAGGCCCAAATGTACATCTTTCAAACCAGCCGATGAAATAGTCAAATTTCAAGTGCACTCGACCGATCCTAACAAAACAACATCCATTGGAGCACAGCTGGATCCGACGGTCGACGCCACCCTACGAGCGTTCCTGCGCGAAAATTGGGATATCTTTGCTTGGCACCCTTCGGACATGCCCGGGATCCCACGCAAACTGACCGAACACAACCTCAATATAATAAAGGGGTTCAAACCAGTCAAGCAGACGCTGCGGCAATTTTCCAAACCCAAACGACAAGATATGGGGAAGGAGCTGGCCAAACTACTTGAAGTCAGGTTCATCAAAGAGATCAAACATCCGGACTGGCTAGCGAACCTGGTCATGCTGTCGAAGAAGGATAAATCTTGGCGCCTTTATGTCGATTTCAAGGACCTTAATAAGGCTTGCCCGAAGGACCCTTCTCGTTGCCCCGCATTGACCGAATCATTGACGCGACCGTAGGACACGACTTATTGTGTTTCCTCAACGCATACTCCGGATACCATCAAATTAAGATGAAGGAGTCCGACCAGGCCGCAACGGCATTCATTACCCCGTATGGGCCCTTTTGTTTCAACACTGTGCCTTTCGGGCTCAAAAACGCTGGCACCACTTACCAACGCATGATTCAAACATGTCTAGAAAAGCAAATTGGCAAGACAGTAGAGGCATACGTAGATGATGTCATCATCAAGACTAAACATGTCGAATCATTGGTGGACGTTCTATGCCTCACATTTCACAACCTCTGAACATATGACATACAACTCAATCCGGAAAAAATGTGTCTTTGGTGTTCCAGCTGGAAAACTACTCGGGTTCATTGTTTCTAATAAAGGAATCGAAGCGAAACCAACCAAAATCCGAGCCCTGTCACAATTGGCAATGCCAATAGACTTAATGCATGTCCAAAAATTGGCTGGGTGCATGGCAGCCTTGAGTCGCTTCATCTCCAGATTAGGAGAAAAGGCGTTGCCACTTTATCGACTGCTCCGATGCACCGACCACTTTGAATGGACGGATGCGGCTTCAGCCGGATTGGAAGAAATAAAAACTTTGTTAGCAAGCAAACCAATCCTTGCCGCATCAAGCGTTGGCGGACCTATGTTGCTCTACATATCTGCGACTCACCAGGTGGTGAGCGCGGGACTCGTCGTCGAACGAGAGGAAGAGGGACACAAATTCCCACTCCAAAAACCAGTGTACTATGTATCGGCGGTCCTTAAACCATGCAAATCTCGATACCCACACTATCAAAAGATAGCATGTGTGGTCTTCATGGCATCCCGAAAGCTGCGGCGCTACTTTCAAGAGTGTTTGATCACAGTGGCATTCGAAGTACCACTCAATGACATCATAAATAATCAGGATGCCACTGGACGCATAGCTAAATGGGCCATCGAGCTCTTACCATTCTAACATAGAAGCCACATCGAGCTATTAAATCTCAGGTGTTGGCCAACTTTGTCGCTGAATGGACAGAAGCCGAACTCCCTAAAGAGTATAGCACATACTCCAACTGGGTAATGTACTTCGACAGCTCTAAAATGTTAGCCGGACTGGGGGCTGGCATCATCTTAACATCCCCTACAGGAGACACAGTCTCTACGTATTACAAATCATGTATACAGACTCAACAACGCGGCCGAATACAAGGCACTACTGCATGGTCTCTGAATGGCTGTTTCTATGGGCATACAACACCTAGAGGTGCGTGGGGATTCGAACCTTGCAATATCCCAAATAAATGGAGAATTCGGTGCAAAAGATCCAAATATGGCGGCATACTGAAATGCCATACTCAAAATATTAGCTTTTTTTACTATAAACAGTAGGGTAAACACCCCACTCCAACTTTCATTAAAATTAATAAAGGTCCATTACAAAGGCTTGAGGTAAGCCAGAATAAAATAACACTAATCTACAAAAATAGAACTAAATTACAACATGGTCTCCAACCAAGCAGAGAACTGATGGGCATACTTCTTCTTCATCCTGTATCGTAATAGTTTCAGCTCCTCCAAGAAGATAAACTTCCAACCCTGGAAAGAGGGAGTAATGTGCTCAAATTTTTTATTATTTCTGGAAATCCAAATAGCCCAGGATCCCAGAATGATGATCTCCATGAAGAAGGGCTTGTTCAGTTTGTCTTTGAGATCTTGAAAAGCTTCTAAGACTGACAAGTTGTGTGTTCTGCTAGGGTAAATAAAATCCCAACACTGTGCTGCATAGGGGCAACTCCAAAAAAGATGGTGTAGAGTCTCTTCCTCTGGACAATTTCTGACTGCACAGTTGTATTCTTCCAGCTCAAAATTCTTTCTTCTCAGTAAGTTCCTTGTATTGACTCTGTCATGTAGCAGCATCCAAAAGAACACCTTGTGCTTTGGCTGGCATGAGCTCTTCCATATCCAAGAAAAATGAGGTGGGGTTTGTTTAAAACCAATTAGCACATTGTATGCCTTAATGGATGAGTAAAACTCATTACCCCAAATATAACTCCATGTATCTCTAATATCCAAGTGTTATGAAGTCTTTGGCATGAAGCAGATATTCTCCATTTCCAGAAACTCCTCATGAGCTTGGGTTGTCAGGGGAAAATGGAACAAGTCTTGCAAATACTCAATGTGAATCACCTGGTGGACACTTATGGCCGTGTCTCGAGCAAAAGAGCATAGATGATCAAACTTGTGCTGTAATACAAAATCATGCCAACAATCATCCCAAAAGAGGGCACTTTTACCATCCCCTATATTGCATCTTGCAATAGCCTTGTATTGATCAATGAGTGCCAGATTAGACTTCCACCAAAAAGACCCCACCATGTTGCCTCCTGGTAAGTGCCCATTACTATAGTAGCATTCCCAGATGAGGTGTACCCAATGGATGTCATGTCTGTTGTAAAACTTGTGGAGGTTTTTCATAAGCAGAGTCTTGTTTTGTGTGAAGATATCCATAACCCCAAGCCCTCCCTGCTTTTTTGGTCTACATACAGTTTTCCATGCCACCAGAGTAGGTCTGCGATCCTCCATATCAGGGCTTCTCCATAAAAAGTGCCTTAGATATTTGATGATTTGTTGCTTGATGGTAATAGGAACATCCAGGCAGCACATGAAGAATATAGTGAGGGATGTCAGTATTGATTTGACCTAGAGCAATCTTCCAGCTTGTTTCATGAAAGTTGAGAGCCCAGCTAATCTTTTTGCAATTCTTTGAACTAATGGCAGACATTGCTCCATAGTAGGTTTATGAATTCCCAAGGGTAACCCCAAATAAGTGAAGGGGAAAACCCCTCTGCTACACTGCAAGGTATTTGTGAAGATACTAACTCTGTCTTCAGCAATGTTAATAGGCACCATGTTGGACTTCCCATAATTCACTTTCAGACCTGTGGCTTCTGCAAAAGTATTCAACAAGGACTTGAGACAAATTATTTGCCTAGCATCTGCTCTCATGAGAACCAAGGTGTCATCAACATATTGAACTATTGGAAAATTAGGGCAGGAGTGAACTTGTAACATGTCAGCAGCTAGGACAAAAATCAAAGGTGAATAAGGGTCACCCTGCCTCACTCCTCTCCTACAATAGAATTTCTTACCAGGGACCCCATTGAGCATAACTGCAGAAGATGCAGAAGTAAAAATGTTATTAGTCCAGGAGATCCATTTTTCTCCAAAACCTTTAGCTCTTAATATATCAATTATAGCTTGGCGCTCAATTGTGTCAAAAGCCTTCTCAAAGTCTAACTTAATCACTAGCATTTCCTCTCTTGACTTGTGACATTGATGGATGTATTCATAGGCCCAACCCAGACAGTCTTGGATCATTCTATCTTTGAGGAAGCCATATTGATTAATATGAACCAATTGGAGGATAAATTTTTGTAGCCTGTTAGCTAACAACTTGGTAATGATCTTGAGCACACCATTAAGTAATGAGATTGGTCTGAAGTCATTTGGTGTTAGAGGTACATCCTTCTTTGGCACCAGAGTTATATATGAAGTATTGATACTCTCAAGATTAACAGTACCAGCATAGAAAGCCATGATGAGTTCAGTAATATCTTCCTTAATAATCCCCCAACAAGCTTTTAAAAATTCATTATTGAAACCATCAGGCCCTGGTGACTTGTCATTAGGAAGATTTTTCACAACTTCATCAGTTTGAGGGGCTCAAGTTCCATCACGTTGCTTGAGACAGTAATCAGGCAGTGGACATCCTTGCTCGAATGGGCGCTAAACACACCCCCGTCCCACCTAACACCTTTGTGGAAAGGCTCTTCAAGCCATCCGTGGTTTGGCAGGACGAGAGCGGAAATACTAGTTTGAAGCTATTCATACCCCCAGATGCCGAACACAATTCTGATATCATCGGGGGCTCGGGCACCGAAATGACATCTTCCGCCCATGTAATCATGGCTGTCATTGCCACATGGACCGAACCTTTCCTGGCCTACCTTAATAGGTAGGAGCTCCTTGATGACCAGAATGAGGCCTGTCGCATAGTTAGATGCTCTAAAGCCTACAAAGTTCACGAAGGCGTACTCTACAAGAAAAGTACTACTAGAGTTCTTCAAAGATGTATCTCCAAAGAGGAGGGACGGCTGCTCTTGGCTGAAATACATGTTGGTCTTGGTGATCATCATGCCACGGCTGGACCCTCATAAGCAAGGCCTTCCGTATAGGTTTCTTTTGGCCAACGGCCCAAGTAGACGCACAGGACCTTGTACAGTGTTGTGTAGGATGTCAGCTTTTCGACAATCAAAGTCATATGCCGCCCATTGCCCTAAGAAAAATCCCCATTATTTGGCCCTTCGCGGTCTAGGGGCTAGATATGGTCGGACCCCTTAAAGGGGAAGCCACAAGAAGAAATATTTGCTGGTTATGGTGGATAAATTCACTAAGTGGATAGAGGCCAAACCAGTAAAAATAGCTGAAGTTGGGCCAGTAATCGACTTTATATCTGGTGTTGTACACCATTATGGTGTCCAGCACAACATCATTACTGACAATGTCTCTAACTTCACAGCCGATGAGGTGAAAAATTGGTGTGCTAACATGGGCATTAAGCTCGATTACGCCTCCATATATCACCCCAAAACAAATGGTCAGGTCGAACAGGCTAATGGCCTGATAATGAGTGGCATTAAACCTAGACTAGTGCGATCCCTACAGGAGTCAGATAAACATTGGGTCGAGGAACTTGATTCCATACTCTGGGGACTGTGGACCACGCCCAATCACACGATCGGATACACACCCTTTTTCATGGTGTACGGTGCAGAGGCTATCTTGCCCTGTGACATTATTCATGACTCACCTCGAGTGCGCATGTATGAAGAGAGAGAAGTCGGGCTCGATCGATAGGACGACCTATACAGCCTGGAGGAGGTGCGCAATATCGCAAAAGCCCGTTCCGCATTCTATCAACAACAAGCTCGGAGATACCAAAGCAGAGAAGTGTGGGCCAAGACTTATAATGCCAGTGAACTCGTTTTACGCCTCCCAGAGAAGAAGATGGACAAGCTCAAACCAAAATGGGAGGGGCCGTTCATTATAGATGAAGTTCTCACAGGAGGAGCCTATCGCCTTCATAATGCATCGGATAATCGCCTAGAGCCGAATCCATGGAATGTTGCTCGGCTCCGAAGATTCTACGCGTAAGTTCGACCATACTTCTTTTTCGTTCTTTTTTTCTCCTCTTCATTTTGTTTTTTTCTCATTTTTATATGATTTCTAGAGTGTGTTCGGATAAGCCGAACACTTGAGGGGTACACATCCTAAAATGTATACACCCCACCATGACTGGGGGCTTCTTTAACCGAAGATTATTATTATTCTGAGCCTAGAGCTCATAATATATCTGTCGTTTGCTCTTATACACCCTTTTTGACATTATATGCACCTCTATGACTTAAGTTTTTGCCAAGCTGGGTTGCCTTGCTCCTGTGTTTATGCCCTACGTTCCCGATTGTTCGGCTAGGGCGTAACGGGAGCACCTCTGTGATTGTTACAACTGGGTCATCCGGACATGTACCTTAGACGGGTGAAGCCGAAAGCTAGCGTTCTTAAGAGAATAATTGGTCGGCAATCAAACGACAGATTGTTACATTCTGGTAACTCTTCAAACCTACAGGACAACTTTTCCCATATTGCGGACCAAAGCCACGGCGCACATAATTTTAGCATGCGAACCCAAGGAAAGGAACCCTTAACGGAACTATTCTCCTTGGAAGATGTTTCTTACATATGTAATATAACATACATCCCGAACTACAAAATTTGTCTGTTCGAGCACAATGACTAGGTTGCCTGGTTTCCGGACATAGTGAATGCTTCTTTTCATTCCAAATAGTATTCGAAAACACTCCACCATTTTGGTTCAGAGGGTAAAGCCGAAAGCCTGCAATGACAAACTTTTCACATGTTCGGATAAAGGTACAGGTCGATCATAATGTACATTAATACATTAAATCAAATACATATTCCTTATCTATTCCATCTATAAGACTGCCTAACCTACAGTCTTCATGCGAATACTTCGCAACTATCATTACTTGGTCATACACCAAATTCATTGGAATTTCTTTCCCGTCTGGTCCCTGCGGTCCTACTCAGGCCATATGATTTGGATCTAGCTTGGTGAAGCGTATTTTCACCATAGCCCAGGCTTCTCGTGCGCCTTCATGGCAGGCGGATGTCTTCCATAACTCAAACCGGCGCCGGGCACCTTTGAACAGGTTTGCCAAGCCCTCCATACTTTCTGGAGGGGTACCAGATGGCCATAATGCCTTCACAATACTCCTCATGGCTTTCCGGGCCCGAGCATGCACCACGGACAGTTCCTTCAGCACGTCGCCTTGAAATCCGGATACCTCTTCTTCCGGTCGACCGGTTAACAAGCCTGCAGCAATAGAGTCATGACGATCCGCGTTATGGACTAAACATGAGCGCGTAGGGTGGTTTTAAATAAGAAAGGAAGACATACCGAACATGCCGCCCTTTAGCCTCTCATTTTCTTTCTGCGCGGCCGATAACTGAGCCCTTAAGCTCTCTATCTCTTCGGATTGTTTGTCTTTTTCCTCCTCGAGTTTTTTCTTCCCAGACGCGCTCATTGCGGCCTTCTTCATTTCTGCCAGTTCGGCAGTGACGGCATTTAGCTGCGTATGATTTATCTTTAGCTCTTGGGATAGCGTAGTAATCTTCTCTTTGAGAACTTGCGTGTCATATCGATCCTTAAATCGGTTTGCCTCACTGCTTCAAGTCTCGGGGGCTACTGGCATATGACTATCAAAATTGCACAAACTTTTACCTCTATATCCTTTGAGAACAACTGAGTGACTCTGGCAAGTCCGTCTCGAGCAGCTCAGATATATGCATCCACCGAGCTGAGTGCGGTAAACTCTTGCTCGAAAAAGGCCGGAGCGCGCATGGCCTCTTTCAATCGACGGTGATCCATCACGCTCTCCACTTTAGAATTTGTGACAGATACGTCGTTTGAATCCTCATGAGGCGGCGACACTGGCATTGCATTGGCTCTCGTCCTAGTTGGCGAGTCCGGCACCAGATTGGCGGACATTCAGCTAACAGGGCATTTCCCGCCATTTGCCGCGTGTTTCTCCTGACATCAAGGATAAAAGGAGACTTTAAACAATCAGGAGCCATGCCCAGGCATGCATTAAGTCAACATACCTCTTGGAAGACTGTGAGGTTTCTACAACACTCATGGTCCCCTTTTGTTTTGAACGACGACCTTGTGTAGGGGCCGCCCTTGAGGAGGTACGGTTCGCCGAGCTCCCATCCTATTAAAGTCTGGATCAGTATAATAGGATAAAGGTGCAATTATGGACTTCCTTTTAAGAGCCCTCCGAATACTTACGATGGAGAAGGGATAGGGGCGGGGGTAGTCGACAGCGATAGCCACTTCCAAGCCGTCAAGACTCGTTTGATAAAATACCTCGTCATCAAACTCTATATATTGAAGGAAATATGCCCTAGAGGCAATAATAAAGTTGTTATTTATATTTCCTTATATCATGATAAATGTTTATTATTCATGCCAGAATTGTATTAACCGGAAACTTAGTACATGTGTGGATACATAGACAAATAGAGTGTCCCTAGTATGCCTATACTTGACTAGCTCGTTAATCAAAGATGGTTAAGTTTCCTAGCCATAGACATGTGTTGTCATTTGATGAATGGGGTCACATCATTAGAGAATGATGTGATGGACAAGACCCATCCTTTAGCTTAGCATAATGATCATTTAGTTTTTCTGCTATTGCTTTCTTCATGACTTATACATGTTCCTCAAACTATGAGATTATGCAACTCCCGAATATCGGAGGAACACCTTGTGTGCTATCAAATGTCACAACATAACTGGGTGATTATAAAGATGCTCTACAAGTGTCTCTGATGGTGTTTGTTGAGTTGGCATAGATCGAGATTAGGATTTGTCACTCCGTGTATCGGAGAGGTATCTCTGGGCCCTCTCGGTAATGCACATCACCATGAGCCTTGCAAGAAATGTGACTAATGAGTTAGTCACGGGATGATGCATTACGTAACAAGTAAAGAGACTTGCTGGTGACGAGATTGAACTAGGTATGATGATACCGACGATCGAATCTCGGGCAAGTAACATACCGATGACAAAGGGAACAACATATGTTGTTATGCGGTTTGACCGATAAAGATCTTCGTAGAATATGTAGGAACCAATACGAGCATCCAGGTTCCGCTATTGGTTATTGAACGGAGATGTGCCTTGGTCATGTCGACATAGTTCTTGAACCCTTAGGGTCCGCACGCTTAACGTTCGATGACGATTTGTATTATGGGTTATGTGTTTTGATGAGCCGAAGTTTGTTTGGAGTCCCGAATGAGATCACGGATATGACAAGGAGTCTCGAAATGGTTGATACATAAAGATTTATATATTGGAAAGTTATGTTTCGACACAAGAATGGTTTCAGATAGGTTCAGGCATTTTCCGGAGTACCGGGGGGTTACCGGAACCCCCCGGGCGGTTAATGGGCCTTCATGGGCCCTAGTGGAAGAGAGGAGGCGGCGGCCAGGTGGAGGTGCGCGCCCCCCAAGCCCAATCCGAATTGGACTAGGGTTGGGGGCAGCCCCCTTTCCTTCTTCTCCTCCCTCTCTTTCCCCCTTCTCCTTCTTGGAATAGGAAAGGGGGGTGGGCGAATCCTACTTGGACTGGGAGTCCAAGGAGGACTCCCCCCTTGGCACGCCACACCTTGGCCAGCCTCCTCCTCCCTCCTCCTTTATATACGTGGGAGGGGGCACCCCAAAGGCACACGAAAGTTTCTCTTGGCCGTGTGTGGTGCCCCCCTCGAGAGTTACACACCTCGGTCATATCGTCGTAGTGCTTAGGCGAAGCCCTGCGCCGGTAAACTTCATCATCACCGTCACCACGCCATCATGCTGATGAAACTCTCCCTCGGCCTCAACTGGATCAAGAGTTCGAGGGACGTCACCGAGTTGAACGTGTGCCGATCGCGAAGGTGCCGTACATTCGGTACTTGGACCAGTTGGATCACGAAGACGTTCGACTACATCAACCGCGCTACTAAATGCTTCCGCTTTCGGTCTACGAGGGTACATGGACACTCTCTCCCCGCTTGTTGCTATGCATCTCCTAGATAGATCTTGCGTGATCATAGGTAAAATTTTGAAATACTACATTCCCCAACAGTGGCATTCGAGCCAGGTATATGCGTAGATGTTATATGCACGAGTAGAACACAATGAGTTGTGGGCGATAATAGTCATACTGCTTACCAGCAATGTCTTACTTTGATTCAGCGGTATTGTTGGATGAAGCAGCCCGGACCGACATTACATGGCCGTGTTCATGAGACTGATTCTACCGACGTGCTTTGCACACAGGTGGCTAGCGGGTGTCTGTTTCTCCAGCTTTACTTGAATCGAGTTTGACTACGCCCGGTCCTTGTTGAAGGTTAAAATGGCACACTTGACGAAAAATCATTGTGGTTTTGATGCGTAGGTAAGAACGGTTCTTGCTAGAAGCCCATAGCAGCCACGTAAAACTTGCAACAACAAAGTAGAGGACGTCTAACTTGTTTTTGCAAGGCTTGTTGTGATGTGATTTGGTCTAGACGTGATGATATATAAATTGTTGTATGAGATGATCATGTTTTGTAATAGTTATCCGCAACTGGCAGGAGCCATATGGTTGTTGCTTTATTGTATGAAATGCAATCTCCATGTAATTGCTTTACTTTATCACTAAGCGGTAGTGATAGTCGTAGAAGCAATAGTTGGCAAGAAGACAACGATGCTACGATGGAGATCAAGGTGTCAAGCCGGTGACGATGGTGACGGTGTTTTGGAGATGGAGATCAAAAGCACAAGATGATGATGGCCATATCATATCAGTTATATTGATTTCATGTGATGTTTATCCTTTATGCATCTTATTTTGCTTAGTATGGCGGTAGCATTATAAGATGATCTCTCACTAAATTTCAAGGTATAAGTGTTCTCCCCGAGTATGCACCGTTGCTACGGTTCGTCATGCCGAGACACCACGTGATGATCGGGTGTGATAAGCTCTACGTTCACATACAACGAGTGCAAGCCAGTTTTGCACACGCAGAATACTCAGGTTAAACTTGACGGGCCTAGCATATGCAGATATGGCCTCGGAACACTGAGACCGAAAGGTCGAGCGTGAATCATATAGTAGATATGATCAACATAGTGATGTTCACCATTGAAAGCTACCCCATCTCACGTGATGATCGGACATGGTTTAGTTGACGTGGATCACGTGATCATTTAGATGACTAGAGGGATGTCTATCTAAGTGGGAGTTCTTAAGTAATATGATTAATTGAACTTTAATTTATCATTAACTTAGTACCTGATAGTATTTTGCACATCTATGTTGTTGTAGATAAATGACCCGTGCTACTATTCCTTTGAATTTTAATGCGTTCCTAGAGAAAGCTAAGTTGAAAGATGATGGTAGCAACTACACGGACTAGGTCCGTAACTTGAGGATTATCCTCATTGCTGCACAGAAGAATTACGTCCTAGAAGCATCGCTAAGTGCAAAGCCCGCTGCAGGAGCAACACGAGAAGTTATGAACGTCTGGCAGAGCAAAGCTGATGACTACTCGATAGTTTAGTGTGCCATGCTTTACTGCTTCGACTCGGGACTTCAACGACGTTTTAAACGTCATGGAGCATATGAGATGTTCCAGGAGTTGAAGTTAATATTTCAAGCAAATGCCTGAATTGAGATATATGAAGTCTCTAATAAGTTCTATAGCTGCAAGATGGAGGAGAGTAGTTCTGTCAGTGAACATATACTCAGAATGTCTGGGTACCACAACCACTTGACTCAATTGGGAGTTAATCTTCCTGATGATAGTGTCATTGACAGAGTTCTTCAATCATTGCCACCAAGCTACAAAAGCTTCGTGATGAACTATAATATGCAAGGGATGGATAAGACGATTCCCGAGCTCTTCACAATGCTAAAGGCTGCGGAGGTAGAAATCAAGAAGGAGCATCAAGTGTTGATGGTTAACAAGACCACTAGTTTCAAGAAGAAGGGCAAAGGGAAGGAGGGGAACTTCAAGAAAAACGACAAGCCAATTGCTACTCAAGTTAAGAAGCCCAAGTCTGGACCTAAGCCTAAGACTGAGTGCTTCTACTGCAAAGGGACCGGTCATTGGAAGCGGAACTACCCCAAGTATTTGGCGGATAAGAAGGATGGCAAAGTGAAAGGTATATTTGATATACATGTTATTGATGTGTACCTTACTAATGCTCGTAGTAGCGCCTAGGTATTTGATACTGGTTCTGTTGCTCATATTTGCAACTCGAAACACGGGCTACAGATTAAGCGAACATTGGCTAAGGACGGGGTGATGATGCACATGGGAAATGGTTCCAAAGTCGATGTGATCGCAGTCGATACGCTACCTCTACATCTACCTTCGGGATTAGTTTTAGACCTGAATAATTGTTATTTGGTGCCAGTGTTAAGCATGAACATTATATCTGGATCTTGTTTGATGTGAGACGGTTATTCATTTAAATCAGAGAATAATGGTTGTTCTATTTATATGAGTAATATCTTTGGTCATGCACCCTTGATGAGTGGTCTATTTTTATTGAATCTCGATAGTAGTGATACACATATTCATAGTATTGAAGCCAAAAGATACAAGTTTTATAATGATAGTGCAACTTATTTGTGGCACTGCCGTTTAGGTCATATTGGTGTAAAGCGCATGAAGAAACTCCATGCTGATGGGCTTTTGGAATCACTTGATTATGAATCACTTGATGCTTGCGAACCATGCCTCGTGGGTAAGATGATTAAGACTCCGTTCTCCGGAACAATGGAGCGAGCAACAAACTTATTGGAAATAATACATACTAATGTATGTGGTCCAATGAGTGTTGATGCTCGCGGCGGATATCATTATTTTCTGACCTTCATAGATGATTTGAGCAGATATGGGTATATCTACTTGATGCAACATAAGTTTGAAACATTTGAAAAGATCAAAGAATTTCAGAGAGAAGTGGAAACTCATCGTAACAAGAAAATAAAGTTTCTACGATCTGATCGTGGAGGTGAATATTTGAGTTATGAGTTTGGTCTTCATTTGAAACAATGTGGAATAGTTTCGCAACTCATGCTACCTGGAACACCACAGCGTAATGGTGTGTCCGAACGTCGTAACTGCACTTTATTAGATATGGTGCGATCTATGATGTCTCTTACTGATTTACCGCTATCGTTTTGGGGTTATACTTCAGAGACGACTGCATTCACGTTAAATAGGGCACCATCGGAATCCGTTGAGACGACACCATATGACCTGTGGTTTGGCAAGAAACCTAAGTTGTCATTTCTTAAAGTTTGGGGCTGCGATGCTTATGTGAAAAAGCTTCAACCTGATAAGCTCGAACCCAAATCGAAGAAATGTGTCTTCATAGGATACCCAAAGGAAACTGTTGGGTACACCTTCTGTCACAGATCCGAAGGCAAGATATTCGTTGCTAAGAATGGATCCTTTCTAGAGAAGGGGTTTCTCTCGAAAGAAGTGAGTGGGAGGAAAGTAGAACTTGATGAGGTAATTGTACCTTCTCCCGAATTGGAAAGGAGTCCATCACAAAAATTAGTTCCAGTGATTTCTACACCAATTAGTGAGGAAGCTAATGATAATGATCATGAAACTTCGGATCAAGTTACTACGGAACCTCGTATGTCAACTAGAGTAAGATCCACACTAGAGTGGTATGGTAATCCTGTTCTGGAAGTCATGTTACTTGACCATGACGAACCTACGAACTATGTGGAAGCGATGATGAGCCCAGATTCCGCGAAATGGCTTGAGGCCATGAAATCTGAGATGGGATCCATGTATGAGAACAAAGTGTGGACTTTGGTTGACTTGCCCGATGATCGGCAAGCCATAGAGAATAAATGTATCTTCAAGAAGAAGACCGATGCTGACAGTAATGTTACTGTCTACAAAGCTCGACTTGTTGCGAAAGGTTTTCGACAAGTTCAAGGAGTTGACTACAATGAGACTTTCTCACCCGTAGCGATGCTTAAGTCTGTCCGAAGTATGTTAGCAATTGCCGCATTTTATGATTATGAAATTTGGAAAATGGATGTCAAAACTGCATTCCTTAATGGATATCTTAAAGAAGAGTTGTATATGATGCAACCAAAAGGTTTTGTTGATCCAAAAGGTGCTAACAAAGTGTGCAAGCTCCAGCGATCCATTTATGGACTGGTGCAAGCCTCTCAGAGTTGGAATATACACTTTGATAGTGTGATCAAAGCATATGGTTTTATACAGACTTTTGGAGAAGCATGTATTTACAAGAAGGTGAGTGGGAGCTCTGTAGCATTTCTGATAGTATATGTGGATGACATATTGTTAATCGGAAATGATACTGAATTTCTGAATAGCATAAAAGGATACTTGAATAAGAATTTTTCAATGAAAGACCTCGGTGAAGCTGCTTATATATTGGGCATCAAGATCTATAGAGATAGATCAAGACGCTTAATTGGACTTTCACAAAGTACATACCTTGATAAAGTTTTGAAGAAGTTCAAAATAGATCAGTCAAAGAAAGGGTTCTTGCCTGTGTTACAAGGTGTGAAGTTGAGTCAGACTCAATGCCCGACCACTTCAGAAGATAGAGAGAAAATGAAGTCATTCCCTATGCCTCAGCAATAGGTTCTATCATGTATGCAATGCTGTGTACCAGACCTAATGTGTGCCTTGCTATTAGTTTAGCAGGGAGGTACCAAAGTAATCCAGGAGTGGATCACTAGACAATGGTCAAGAACATCCTGAAATACCTGAAAAGGACTAAGGATATGTTTATCATTTATGGAGGTGACAAAGAGCTTGTCGTAAACGGTTACGTCGATGCAAGCTTTGACACTGATCCGGATGACTCTAAGTCACAAACCGGATACGTATTTATATTGAATGGTGGAGCTGTTAGTTGGTGCAGTTCCAAGCAGAGCGTCGTGGCGGGATTTACGTGTATAGCGAAATACATAGCTGCTTCGGAAGCAGCAAATGAATGAGTCTGGATGAAGGAGTTCATATCCGATCTAGGTGTTATACATAGTGCATCAGGTCCAATGAAAATCTTTTGTGACAATACTGGTGCAATTGCCTTGGCAAAGGAATCCAGATTTCACAAGAGAACCGAGCACATCAAGAGATACTTCAATTCCATCTGCGATCAAGTCAAGCAGGGAGACATAGAGATTTGCAAGATACATACGGATTTGAATGTTGTAGACTCGTTGACTAAGCCTCTCTCATGAGCAAAACATGATCAGCACCAAGACTCCATGGGTGTTAGAATCATTACTATGTAATCTAGATTATTGACTCTACTGCAAGTGGGGGAATGAAGGAAATATGCCCTAGAGGCAATAATAAAGTTGTTATTTATATTTCCTTATATCATGATAAATGTTTATTATTCATGCTAGAATTGTATTAACCGGAAACTTAGTACATGTGTGGATACATAGACAAACAGAGTGTCCCTAGTATGCCTCTACTTGACTAGCTCGTTAATCAAAGATGGTTAAGTTTCCTAGCCATAGACATGTGTTGTCATTTGATGAACAGGATCACATCATTAGAGAATGATGTGATGGACAAGAACCATCCGTTAGCTTAGCATAATGATCGTTTAGTTTTTCTGCTATTGCTTTCTTCGTGACTTATACATGTTCCTCAGACTACGAGATTATGCAATTCCCGAATATCGGAGGAACACCTTGTGTGCTATCAAACGTCACAACGTAACTGGGTGATTATAAAGATGCTCTATAGGTGTCTTCGATGGTATTTGTTGAGTTGGCATAGATCGAGATTAGGATTTGTCACACTGTGTATCGAAGAGGTATCTTTGGGCCCTCTCAGTAATCCACATCACTATGAGCCTTGCAAGCAATGTGACTAATGAGTTACTCACGGGATGATGCATTATGGAGCGAGTAAAGAGACTTGACAGTGACGAGATTGAACTAGGTATGATGATACCGACGATCGAATCTCGGGCAAGTAACATACCGATGACAAAGGGAACAATGTATGTTGTTATGCGGTTTGACCGATAAAGATCTCTGTAGAATATGTAGGAACCAATATGAGCATCCAGGTTCCGCTATTGGTTATTGACCGGAGATGTGTCTCGGTCATGTCTACATAGTTCTCGAACCTGTAGGGTCCGCACGCTTAACATTCGATGATGATTTTTATTATGAATTATGTGTTTTGATGAACCGAAGTTTGTTAGCAGTCTCGAATGAGATCACGGACATGACGAGGAGTCTCAAAATGGTCGAGAAATAAAGATTGATATATTGGGAAGTTATGTTTGGACACCGGAATGGTTTCAGATAGGTTCGGGCATTTTCTGGAGTAGGGGGGTTACCGGAATCCCCTGGGGGGTTAATGTGCCTCCATGGGACCTAGTGGAAGAGAGGAGGCAGCAGCCAAGTGGAGGCACGCGCCCCCAAGCCCAATCCGAATTGGACTAGGGTTGGCGGGCCCCTTTCCTTCTCCTCCCTCTCTTTCCCCCTTCTCCTTCTTGGAATATGAAGGGGGGGGGGGCGAATCCTACTTGGACTCGGAGTCCAAGTAGGACTCCCCCCTTGGCGCACCATACCTTGGCCGGCCTCCTCCTCCCCCTCCTTTATAACCATGGGAGGGGGGCACTGTCGGTGTCAAAACCGGCAGATCTCGAGTAGGGGGTCACGAACTGTGCGTCTAAGGCAGATGGTAACAGGAGGCAGGGGACACGATGTTTTACCCAGGTCCGAGCCCTCTTGATGGAGGTGAGGGAGTCCTGGATTAGGGGGTGTTCGGGTAGCCGGACTATACCTTCAGCCGGGCTCCTGGGCTATGAAGATACAAGATTGAAGACTTCGTCCCGTGTCTCGGATGGGACTTTCCTTGGCGTGGAAGGCAAGCTTGGCGATGCGGATATTCAAGATCTCCTACCATTGTAACCGACCTTATGTAACCCTAACCCTATCCGGTGTCTATATAAACCAGAGGGTTGTAGTCCGTAGCCAATCAACTCCATACACAACAATCATACCATAGGCTAACTTCTATGGTTTAGCCTCCTTGATCTCGTGGTAGATCTACTCTTGTACTACCCATATCATCAATATTAATCAAGCAGGATGTAGGGTCTTACCTCCATCAAGAGGGCCCGAACCTGGGTAAAACATCGTGTTCCCCGCCTCCTGTTACCATCCGGCCTAGACGCACAGTTCGGGACCCCCTACCCGAGATCCGCCGGTTTTGACACCGACATTGGTGCTTTCATTGAGAGTTCCTCTGTGCCGTCACAATCAGGAAGGATGCCTCTTCCCGTCTTTAAAGACGGCGCCGTTGCTAAGGGAGCCTTGGCTGTCGGCCAAACCCTCCGCCTAGGTGGTTTCCTCATGACCGCCTGTTCGGCTGTTGCATCGACGGTGACCTCTCGGATCATCAAAGGCAACCTACACGTCAGCTCGGAGCTCATCGAGCAGCTAGATCGAATGGAGCTCTCTTCCGTAAACGAGCTCTTGGATCGCATCGCCGCCCTGGGGGTCGCTACGGATTATGACCAGGTTGGGCTTAAACCCGATCTAAGAGAAATTAACTCTCCCCAAGTCACCCACCACGTTGCCATGGTAGAGGCGCGGTGCGGCGACCCTTCATCTATTTTAAGGACTAGCTACGTCCGAATTCCCGACTCCTCCAAGCCGGATACCTGCGGAGAGGAGGATGTAACTCAAGACCCGAGCTTAGGATCAGGCAACGGGCTAGATTCGTTGGACAACATCCAAGAATCCGAACTTCAGAATTCGGAAACTCTTCGGCCTCCGAATCTTGGATTGGGTGAGGTTTCAGATTCAACAACACCCGCCCACCCGAACATAAGCAATCTCTCCCAAATCAGGTAGAGGCCCGAGGAAACAGTACATCATTACTGGGCCAGATTCCTCCTGGTTATGAACAGGATAAAGGATTGCCGCGAGGGAGACGCAATCTCAATTTTCTGCAGTAATTGCACGGACGAGGGAATCCTTAACACCGTAAGTCGTCGTGATATTACACGCTTCGCTGACTTGGTGTCCATAGTACAAAAATACTGTGCGATAGAAAGCGCCTGAAAAACTGAAATAAAATTTTGGGATAATCCGGCCTTGAATAGTAATCCCGTCCGAACTAAGAGGGTGCATCATCATAGGACACCCGAGATAAACACCAAAAAGCCAAAACCCTCTACAGGGCATGGAACCGTACTGGAAAGGTGGCTTGATGGACCCTGTAGAATCCACAGTACAGAGGACGCCACACCAACTCACAACCTTAGAGCATGTTGGATACTCTGGCAGGTGGCCAAAATTGGCGAGGACCTCTTAATTCTGGAGGCCGCAGAAAGCCAGCCCGAGGACACCAGTACCGTTCTCACAGTCTTCGAGACTTTCGCATCAAATAATATGCGAAAAAGAACACTCCGCAGCCTCGCCGAAGTCTATCAAGTTGCAACAATAAATCCATGGAGCGACACTGCTATTACCTTCAACGCAAGTGATGAACCTAGATTCCGAACAGCCCGAGCACCAGCCGCATTGGTCCTCAGTCCCATAGTGGACGGCTTTCGCCTCACCAAGGTGCTCATGGATGGAGGCAGCGGACTGAACCTCATTTATGAGGAAACCCTTCAAAAAATGGAAATAGACTGGAACCGCATCGAGCGAAGCAGCACAACCTTTAGAGGAATAATCCCCAGTCGGGAAGCGTGCTGCACAGGAAAAATCACACTAGATGTGGTGTTCGGCACGCCGGATAATTACAGGTCCGAAGAAGTCACGTTTTAGGTGGCCCCGTTCAAAAGCGGATATCACGCTTTACTGGGACGGGAAGCATTCTCAATCTTCCAAGCAATACCCCATTACGGGTACATGAAGCTTAAGATGCCCGGGCCGAACGGAATTATCACTCTAGCTAGTGATCCGGAAGTAGCACTCCGCGCCGAAAACAAGACGACCGCATTAGCCCTTGAGGCACTATCCGAAGCCTTAGCGGCCGAGGAACTGACTGCGCTGCGCTCCACGGTTAACAGGGATGATGTGATACTCGATAAGAGATCCAAATCCACATCCTTCAAGCCAGCTGACGAAATAGTCAAATTCCAGGTCCATCCAACGGACCCCAATAAAACAGCTTCCATCGGGGCACGACTGAACCCTGATGTAGACGCTGCACTGTGAGAGTTCCTACGAGAGAACTGAGACATTTTCGCCTAGCACCCTTCAGACATGCCAGGGATCCCACGCAGGCTGGCCGAACACAGCTTAAATATCCTAAAAGGATTCAAACCCGTCAAACAAGCCCTTCGGCGTTTTTCCGAACCCAAGAGACAGGCTATGGGAGAGGAGCTAGCCAAGCTATTGGAGGCCGGATTCATTAGAGACATAAAACATCTGGACTGGCTAGCAAACTTGGTAATGGTACCAAAGAAGGACAAATCCTGGCGCCCGTGTGTTGATTTTAAAGACCTCAACAAGGCTTGCCCAAAGGATCCCTTCCCCCTCCCCTGTATCGATCAAATTATTGATGCCACCGCAGGACACGACTCGTTGTGTTTCCTCTACGCATACTCCGAATACCATCAAATCAAGATGGCAGAATCAGACCAAGCCGCAACAGCATTCATCACACCATACGGCCCATTCTGCTTCAACACAATGCCCTTCGGGCTAAAAAACGTCGGCGCAACATATCTGCGCATGATCCAGACATGTCTGGCAAACCAGATCGGCAAAACTGTGGAGGCGTATGTGGATGATGTGGTCGTCAAATCAAGACATGTCGAATCCTTAGTAAACGACTTGAGGCTTACATTCGATAACCTCCGACAATATGACATCAAGCTCAACCCAGAAAAATGCGTCTTCGGCGTTCCAGCCGGAAAGCTCTTGGGCTTCATTGTATCCGGTAGAGGAATTGAAGCAAACCCAGCCAAGATCTGAGCTTTGTCACAATTGGATGTCCCAAAGGACCTCAAACAAATACAAAAATTAACCGGATGTGTGGCGGCTTTAAGCCGCTTCATCTCCCGCTTGGGAGAAAAGGCACTACCCCGTTATCGCCTCCTTCGGCGCACTGAACATTTTGAGTGGATGGATGCCGCCACGGTCGGACTTGATGAAATAAAAGCCATATTGGCAACAAACCCAGTCCTGGCCGCGCCAATCACCGGCAAACCAATGTTATTGTACATTGCAACAACACACCAAGTTGTCAGCGCAGTGCTTGTTGTCGAGTGGGAAACGGACGGACACAAATCCCCCCTTCAAAGGCCGGTCTACTATGTGTCCACTGTCCTCACTCCATGCAAATCACGGTACCCGCATTATCAAAAGATTGCATACGCGGTATTCATGGCATCCCGGAAGCTACGACACTACTTTCAAGAGTGTTCCATAACAGTAGCCTCGGAAGTGCCACTAAACGATATTATCAACAACAGCGATGCAACGGGCCGGATTGCAAAATGGGCCATTGAGCTTCTCCCGTTCGATATAACCTATAAGCCACGGCGAGCTATTAAATCGCAAGTTTTGGCCGACTTCGTCATAGAATGGACGGAGGCCGAGCTCCCTAAAGAGTACGACACATATTCAAACTGGATTATGCATTTCGACGGCTCCAAAATGTTGACCGGACTGGGGGCTGGCGTCGTCCTGATGTCCCCCACAGGAGACACAGTCCAATATGTGCTCCAGATCATGTACACAGATTCCAACAATGCAGCCGAATATGAGGCCCTCCTACATGGTCTCCGGATAGCAGTATCCATGGGTATCCAGCGCCTAGAGGTACGCGGGGATTCAAACCTCGCGATATCCCAAATAAATGGAGACTTCTACGCCAAGGACCCAAAATGGCAGCTTACCGCAACACCGTCCTAAAAATGTCAGCTCGGTTCGAAGGGCTGGAGTTTCACCATATAGCCCAAGAAAACAATCAAGCAGCGGACGTCCTGGCACGCATCGGAGAAAAACGCGATGCAGTCCCCCCTAACATCTTTTTGGAAAGATTGTTCAAGCCATCCATAACATGGGAGGGGGAACCCGCAAATAACAGCCCGGACCCAGCCGCACCACTCGACGCCGAACAATCTGACACAATTGGAGGCTCTGCCAATGGAATTACACCTTCAGCCCACGTAATAATGGCGGTTATCGCCCCGTGGACAGAACCATTCCTAGCCTACCTTACTAGGCAGGAACTCCCGGAGGACCAAAACGAGGCCCGCTGCATAGTGCGGCGATCTAAAGCCTATAGAGTCCATGAGGGAGAGCTTTATAAGAAAAGCACTACCGGAGTCCTTCAAAGGTGCATCTCCGAAGAGGAAGGGCGGAACCTTCTGGCTGCTATTCACGCCGGACTCGGTGGTCACCACGCTGCTGCTCGGTCCCTTGTTAGCAAGGCTTTCCGTACAGGCCTTTATTGGCCGACGGCCCGGGCAGACGCTCAGGACCTAGTCCAACGATGCGCTGGTTGCCAACTTTTTGCCAACCAAAGCCATATGCCACCCACCGCACTCCGAACTATACCCATCACCTGGCCTTTTGCGGTCTGGGGGCTTGACATGGTCAGACCCCTTAAAGGTGGGACCGATAGGAAAAAATACTTACCGGTCGTGGTGGATAAGTTCACCAAATGGATAGAAGCCAAGCCTGTTAAAACGGCCGAATCCGGACCTATGATAGACTTCATATCCGGGGTTGTACACCGTTATGGCGTCCCCCACAGCATCATAACCGATAACGGTACAAACTTTACCGCCGACGAGGTAAAACTCTAGTGCAAAAACATGGGCATCAAGCTCGATTATGCTTCCGTCTATCACCCACAAACCAACGACCAGGTCGAACGCGCAAATGGTCTTATCATGAGCGGCATTAAATCCAGACTGGTGCGGTCCCTCAAGGAATCTAACACGCACTGGGTAGAGGAGCTCGACTCCGTGCTATGGGGCCTGCGGACCACGCCAAATCGCGCCACCAGATACACACCATTTTTTATGGTGTACGGCGCAGAGGCAGTTCTGCCCTGCGACATAATTCATGACTCACCTAGAGTGCACATGTACGAAGAAAGAGAAGCCGAGCTCGATCGGTAGGACAACTTGGACGCCTTGGAGGAGGAGCGTGATGTGGCAAAAGCCCGTTCCGCATCTTATCAACAGCAGGCCCGAAGATATCAAAGCAGAGAAGTATGGGCCAAAAATTACAATGTTGGCGAACTAGTTCTACGCCTGCCGGATAAGAAAAAGGACAAACTCAGGCCCAAGTGGGAAGGTCCATTCATAATCGACCAAGTCCTGACTGGCGGGGCGTACCGCCTGCGAGATGCGTCGGATAACCGACTCGAGCCGAACCCGTGGAACGCCACCCGTCTCCGAAGATTCTATGCCTAGCGCCGGACTCCGTGTTCGTCTCCTTCCTCTGTCCATTTTTTGCATTTTTCTGTCTTACATTTCTCTCCTTCCCCTCTTTTCTTTTATAGCCCTTAAAGGCTCATCTAGTGACGCGCCACTCGCGCTCATTAAACCTGGGGGCTTCTTTAACAGAAGCTTATTTATACGGGCTTCGCGCCCGACGCATGCGTCAAACTTCCGCATGTACCTTTTTCTTCACCATTATATGCATCTATATGACTTAAGTTTTGGCCAAGCTGGGTTGCCTGGCTCCTGTGCTTACCCCTATGTTCCAGATTGTTCGGCTAGGCGGTAAAGGGAGTACCTCTGCGATTGTTACTGCCGGGTCAGCCGGATGTGTACCTTAGACTGGGTGAAGCCGAAAGCTAGCGTTCTTAAGGGAATATTCAGTTGGTGAGATAAAAGATGATCTTTTTACCCATTTTATGCGCCCCCAGATGCTTTTTTCTGCGTCTTTTCACGCAGTCCGGACATGCACTTTAGGGCATGCCTCCCAGCGAAAGGAACCCTTAACGGAACTATTCTCTCTGGAAGATGTTTCTTACTAACCATGTAATATAACATAACTAGTTGGGCACTTGTCTGATAAAGCACTAATGACCCCTACGCCTGGTCTCCATGCATACCCCGGTTCTTATATAACCACTATGGTATTCGGACACACTCCGGACCGTCAGGTCCCGAGGTTGAAGCGAAAAGGTCGGCAACGACAAACGATCTACAATCTGACTAGAAGGCATTACACACGTCAATTCAAAATTACATAGTCATTCTGACTGATTGTATTCCTCTTCTATACCATCTAACAGTCTGTCTAATTTACAGTCCTGCTGGGAATACTTCGCGGCTAACTCTACTTGGCCGTATACTAAGCTTACAGGGATCTCCTTCCCGTCAGGCCCCACTGGTCCGACCTCGGCCATGTGGTTTGGGTCAGACTTCGTAAAACGGGTCTTCACCATGGCCCAGGCCTCCCTAGCACCTTGTCGGCAGGCCAATATCTTCCACAACCGGAAGCGCCGCCGAGCTCCCTTCAGCTTCTCCGGAAGCTCTCCAAGGCCCTCGGGCATGGAGTGGGCAGGCCATAAGGCTTGGGCAACGCCTCGCATCGCCTGCCGAATTCGCTCATGCAGTTGCATGAGTTCGGGAAGAAGGTCACCCGTAGAACCGGGCATCTCCTCTGCAGGACGACCTATGAGCATACCTACAGACATTACTCTGTTAGTCGACTTCCTCGTTGAACTCTTTTTTCAAAGTTTGTTCAAGCACTTACTATATATGCCGCGTCGAAGCCGCTGATTCTCCTTCGTGGAGTCCGACAGCTGTCCACGAACATCTTTAAGTTCGACATCCAGCCAGGTGTTGGCATCCTGAAGATCATTCTTCTCTCGCCTCACCTTTGTCAACGTACTCTCACCGGCCTTTAGCCGGCGTAAGAGTTGTTGCTTTTCCGGATCGAGTCCGGCGCCATCTGCAACATGATTTGTCAGATTTGCACCCACACTGCACAATACTAATCTTTCGAAGTGTATCTTACCTGAGGGGGTCTCTTTGGGCTCCCCTGCTGCGGCTAGTGCGGCCTCTAGTTGGGCCTTGCACTTTTCCAGCTCCTGGGACAGTACAATATTCTTCTCTGTAAGAACCTGCATAATAAATGATCCTTAAATCAGTTGCTCTAACTGTTTCAAGTCTCGGGGGCTACTGGTATATATATATTTGACCAAAATTTTCTTACCCTTATGTCTTTTACATACTGCTCCGTGGCTCTGGCTAAACCATTTTGAGCGGCACGGAGGTACGCATCTCCCGAATTAAAGACATCTAAAGCCTCTTGGGAGAAACAAGTGTCGCGTAGAACTGTCCGGCGACGCCTGTGGTTCATGGCACTCTTCGCTTCAGAATTTGTGGCAGACAGCCTGTCCACATCCTCTGTCGGAGGAGCGTCCGGTGCGCGCCTTGTGCTCGCCTCCGCTTCCTGGCCAGACATTGGAGCCTGGCTGGTGGAGGCGCGATTGGCAACCTCTCCGGATTTAGTCCGGCGAGGTCTCTTCGTTCTGAAGATAGCACAAACGTTAATATGGCCTGACAGAATAACACCAGGGAAACAGAGGGTGCGCTATACCTTTGCGCCGGCATCTCAGTCCGGACTACATTCCTTTTTGCCCCACGAGGCCCTGCGGCCCCTTGTTGGCTAGCCGCCGTAGGTTTGGCCTCTTGCCTCGGAAATCTCCCCTGCAAAACACGGTTGTCGTCAGAAACACTGGAATACGTGAGAGCGGAATCTCTCTCAAGGGAATGAGACTCCGGTTTCTGTCACCTGGGAGGCCGGGATTAACCCTGGGTAATCAGCCGTGATGGCTACCAAGGTATTGTCCTTGCTTAGCTGATGGAACACCCCATCGATAAGCTCCACCGATATGTCCGGATCCTCTTCGGAGTCCGGATCGAGGGACCGTTCGGGGTCCTCGGGCTGTGGAGGGCGGCTGTTTATATCCTTTACCACCTGGCGCAGTTCCTGCATTGAAGTCGTTAGACTACATATTTAACCATGGGAGTATAAAACAAACGGGCAAGCGCAGTTGTTCACTTACCCAACTTGGAGGATCGTACATAGTAAATCCGGCCTGCGGGTTGACGCGGAGGAATTCCTCCTTTTCTCCCTTATACAAAGAGGATAAGATCTTTACTAGAGCGGCAGCTGAGGCCGGCCCCTTACGACCGTAACGGGTGGCGTCATCCTCCCCGTTGAAATCCCACATGGGGTGGCCTCTGTATTGAAGTGGCTGCACCCCCCGCATAATGCATGCGGCCATGACTCCAATCATGGTTAGTCCGGAATGAGCCAACAGTCTTATCCAGCCCATCAGGTAAAGGACGTCTCTGTCGCTTTCTCTCTGAGAGCTCCGCGGACGCCAGCTCAAGCGTTTCTTCAATGGAGCACCGTTGAACTCAGGGAGACCGACCCGGATAGGGTCCGGTAGCGGGACGTCATCTATATAAAACCATTCCAAAGGCCAGTCCTCGGACGCCTTCTTTGGGGTTCCGGATAGGTATCCGGTCCCGGCAATGCGCCATACTTCGGCTCCGCCCACTTGGTATATAGACCCCTCTCGAGAATGGGGCACCAGGCAGAATAACCTCTTCCACAGCGCGAAATGAGCCTCAACGCCTAAAAATAGCTCACAAAGGGCGACGAAACCCGCAATATGTAATACGGAGGCGGGCGTGAGACTGTGCAGCTGGAGGCCGTAGAACTCCAGAAGCCCGCGGAGAAATGGATGAATTGGAAACCCCAGTCCCCTTATTAGATAGGGGACGAGGCACACCCGCTCTCCTTTAGAAGGATTGGGGGTGCTCTCCGCTTGTTTTCCGCCATTGTAGGTGGCGAGACCGGCTCGGACCGGGACCATGTATGCCTGAGGGAGAAATCCCTTGGCCTGAAGCAACACTAACTCGCTATGCGGGATGGTGCAATTCTCCCAATCCCCGGGTTTGGGACCGGAGGGGCGAGGGGAGGAGCTGCGATGGCTGGTCATGTTGGAATGGACCTTTACTGGAAGCGCTCTGATGATAACTCACGGAGAGGAGAAGATGTGGTTTGGACCTAAATCCCCATCCTGTTAAATAGGCGGCTCGTTTATACGGCTAGGGGTGTGGATGTAAAAACGCCCTGGCTTTTCGCATTCATTTGACACGTGGAAGACGGCCATTATTGGGTGTGGGAGTCGAGGAGCGCTACATTACAAAAATCGGACATTATTCCTACAGGTACACAGGATTTGGAGAAGAACCCGCCTTGCAATGCCGAACAATCTGCGCGCTGGACTCATCGTCAATGAAGCCTGGTTCGGGGGCTACTGAGGGAGTCCTAGATTAGGGGGTGTTCGGGTAGCCAGACTATACCTTCAGCCGGACTCCTGGGCTATGAAGATACAAGATTGAAGACTTCGTCCCGTGTCCGGATGGGACTTTCCTTGGCGTGGAAGGCAAGCTTGGCGATGCGGTTATTCAAGATCTCCTACCATTGTAACCGACCTTATGTAACCCTAACCCTATCCGGTGTCTATATAAACCGGAGGGTTGTAGTCCGTAGCCAATCAACTCTATACACAACAATCATACCATAGGCTAGCTTCTAGGGTTTAGCCTCCTTGATCTCGTGGTAGATCTACTCTTGTACTACCCATATCATTAATATTAATCAAGCAGGACGTAGGGTTTTACCTCCATCAAGAGGGCCCGAACCTGGGTAAAACATCGTGTTCCCTGCCTCATGTTACCATCCGACCGAGACGCACAGTTCGGGACCCCCTACCCGAGATCCACCGGTTTTGACACCGACAGGAGGTAAAACCCTACGTCCTGCTTGATTATTCTTGATAATATGAGTAGTACAAGAGTTGATCTACCACGAGATCGGAGAGGCTAAACCCTAGAAGCTAGCCTATGGTATGATTGTTGTTGTCTATCGACTAGCCTGGCCTCGGTTTATATAATGCACCAAAGGCCTAGGATAACAAGAGTTCTAGCCGAATATGCCGGTGGGGAGGAGTCCTTGTCTTGATCACCAAGTCTTGTGGAATCTTCCATGTATGCGGCAGCTGTCCGAACTGGCCCATGAGTATACGGCCATGGGGGTCCTCGGCCCAATCTAACAGATCGGGAGATGACGTGTTGAGTACCCCCTAGTCCAGGACACCGTCAGTAGCCCCCTGAACCGGTCTTCAAGTTAGGGACGCTCCTCGATTCTTCTGAACTATTCTTCATCTTCGGTTGTCGGTCTTGAAAACTGGTTCAACAAATCTTCTCATCTTCGATCTTGAGGATCGCCGAAATGCATTCAACGAGTTTACACGTCGGGTATCCGAGGAGCCCCTTTAAGTTTCCGGCCTTTATCAATGCCTTGTTATTTTTATGCCACACCTCGGGTTTGAAGTTGTTCCCGGGAGGCAGTGTCCTCTTGCGTCCGAGCTCCAACGCCGGACTGCATTCGAGGTATGTTTTGCAGACGAGCACCAACGTCGGACCGCTTCCAAGCTCCAACGCCGGAATGTATCTGAGCTCCAACGCCGGACTGTATCCGAGCTCCAACGCCGGACTATGTCCAAGCTCCAACGCCGAACTGTCATAAATCACCTTTGTTCAAAAAAGTTGAAGGAGTTTAGCCAAGCTTAATGCCGGAAATGACCTCTATGGAGCCAGCCACTAGCGCCCGAGCTTTATGCCGGACTGCTTCCCAGGTGGTGCACCACCCCGATTATGGGCCGATTTTTTGTCAATATTTTTGATTGGTGCAATTTATTCTCTGCCGAGATATATAGCTAGTAGCCCTGAAGGTGTGTATCGGTCTAAAACCCGAGATGCACCTGAAGGATGACATAAGACCGCTGATCCCAGAAGCCGCTGAGACTCAGGTTGATTTACAAAATCGGCCTGAGGATCAAGTCCTAGCTCGGCAGAATACTTTGGGACACAAAAAGAGGCGTGCTCAGTCCTCGAGACTCAGGTTGGGTGCGGCCGACAAACCTGAGGATCAAAATCTCGTCGGAAACTGTATTGCACTTAAAATTTTCTGCATTGAACAGGCAATGCAGTAGCCCCCGAGACACTGGTCGGGTGGCAACACCAGATCAGGGGATCGACGTGCCCCTTTAATATTTGTAAGTAATAAGCCCGAAGCCCAGTAGCCCCCGAGCCTTAATGTAGGCACGGGTGGCCGAATTAAGGATCGATATCCATAGTAAATCACAAATTATGTGTAATGACTCTATGTATCCAAGTACTTTACGTCATTAATGCTCGGATCCGCATTGTACAAAACTTTTATGACCGACCATCGGCTTCCACCTCCTCGGCCAGTAGCCGAGGAGTGTTTGTCCTACTTTATAAAGCCTTTATGAGGGCAAAGATTTACAACAAACAAGGCAATATGGCCATACGGTTTTATAAACAAAGGTACGCAGAGAGATATGTTATATTACTGTTTAACATAAGAAATGTCTTCCAAAGAAAATAGTCCCGCTATCGGTTCCTTTCTTTGGTTTGTCATGCTAAGCATGATCATGAAACCTCAGCTCTAATGTAAGAGCAAAATATCGAGGATTTAGTTTAGGAGGCCAGTTAATAGCCCCCGGTAGTGTTCAGCGACAGTCGAGGTCAAGCCGTAAACACTTCGGCCATTGTTATGAATGGCCCGTCATTTAACACAGTCATCGGATCGCTGACTAGTTTACGCTTATTGTGACAGTCAGTTTTCGGCTTTCTCCACTGAGGTGCTTAACCATGTGAGCTGGAAGCACAATTGCAGTGGTTCTCCCTTTGCACGCCTAGCCGAACAAAGCGGAACGTAGGAAGCAAGTGCAGGAGCCGGGCAACCCAACTATTGACCAAAGACACAATTCGAAACCGATGCATATAGAGCAACATCCGAGAATGTTTTTTGCCGAATCTCTAAAGGTGTCCGGCGTTGCACTACGAGACTTGTGCTGAAAACACACAAATAGTTTAAAAGTGTCATAAGCTTGGAAAACCAAAAAACATCAGTAAAAACTTGACGTCCGAACAAGATCAAGTGTTTGGTGCCAATCCAAAAATTGGTGTTAGAAAAAAAGAGTGCTTCTGTCGTGCTTTAACGTGACACATCCTATCTCAAGACTTCAAGCGGGTCAGCCTACGGCTTCAACCTCCTATCCCGAAGGCGGAGTACTTCTCATTAGGCTAGTTTAGCAAACTAAACTCTAGCGGCTTTGGGAGAGAAATTAGGCTCCCCGGCTAGTGACCACACACTCGTGTCGAAAAAAGGAGTGATGAATAATAATAGTAATAAAAACTTTGCAACAACTAAGAAGAAGAACACTTATTATAAAATGGCTCATATAAATTTAAGAGCCCCCAAGTGACTTGGGTAAAATAATTTTATGTATAATGATTGTATGTACCGAAGTACTAATATCATATCTTTGTTCACCCGAACTTTAAACGCGTCTTAACCGATCGCCGGCTTCTCCCTCTTCGGTCAAGGACCGAAAAGTGTTATGTACTCCACCTATCGAGAATATCGACAGTGTTTCTGATAACCAGGCAGCCGGGCCATAAGGCTGTAACAGACAAAGCGTGCTCAGGAAACTTATGCTATATTACAGACGAAGTGTAAGAAGCATCTTCGAAGAAAATAGTACCCCCACTGATACCTTTCTTTGGTGCTCATTATTACTATGAGACTTGTGCAATAGATTTTTTGTACTCATGAGTTCCGTTGTGTGCCGACCATGATTGAAAACAATAAGAGCGCTAGCTTTCGGCTTCACCCAGTCTGAGGTCAGAGCTCGAAGGACCCGGTCGTGACAATCGCAGAGGTGCTCCCTTTACTCCCTAGCTGAACAATCGGGAACGTAGGGGTAAGCACAGGAGCCAGGCAACCCAGCTTGCAAATCGCTTAAGTCGATATGGTGCATATTGTGGCGTAATACACGAACAAAGAACGAAGCCGTACAAGTATAATCATATGCAAGAGGAAAAGCTTCATAAAGGAAGCCCCCAAATAAACGGGGTATTTGAATTTGTGCGTCACAAACAAAGTTTGGACAAGGAAATTTTTTACAAGCAACTTTTTTCCAAAAAGTATAATGCTTGGTCGAACCGAACACAAGTTAAAAATTTAAAACTTTGAGCATGAAGGCAACTTAGCTGGTTAATGTGTTCGGTATTGATGACGCGGTCCGAGCTTGATTGAGGACAAGGTTCCATCCCCCAAGCCGGTCCCGAGGTGGCGGAGCAAAGGGCTCGGCACTCCGAAGTGGTGACATAGCACGGTCAATGCAGGCCGGCAGAGTGATGCCGAAATCCCCGGCATGGGGTAATGAAGTGTTGACGAAGCCTTCCGTCCAGCCAAGGTGACGTGGTATGTCAATACGCCGAGTTGACGATACTTCCCAACCCGGATCATTTTCCTGTGCACAAAAAATAGTGCAAACCGGAGATAATAGTAATGATAATAAAAAATGTTGCATAATAAATAATTTATGCAAAGTGATTAATAAAACAAATATGGCCTAGCGCCGAAGTCAATGTCGATGTAGGGCGTCGGCGTGATGCGGTAAAGGTGTGGCAAAGCCTGAATTCATAGGTCGGTCTGAGTTCCGGATGCGGCGTTCGCCGGACTATGTACGGAAACTGACCGAACCACCACGTGACCGTCGTTAGTGCGGACATCATTCGATATACCTATGTACAGGAACAAACTAGAGTAATAATTTCTTGGGAAAAATAAACTCCAACAAGCAAAAATTACTAGAATTAATAGCACCTGGTTTATTTGTTGTAGCAATCCGAAGAAAGGTGACCCGAAATTGGGACTCGATCCGCACACCCATTGCCTGATGGGCGATAAAGTGACGGCATGGCAATGCTGGCAAAGGTTGGCTTGTGGAGGCAAAGCCCTCAGTCCAGCTAACGTGACGAAGCTGGTCGGCTAGTGACGCTAAAGTCTTCGGAGTAGGTTGATAAAGAGATGGCGAAGCCCCCGGTCCAGACGAGATGTCGAAGCCTCGATGTCAGCCGATGAGTCGAAGTAGGTCGGCGTGATGGACATCAGCTTGAATAGGCAACAGTGCGGCCCTGCCGATGCCGGTCGTGACGTGGTCGATGTCGGCTTGATGAAGTGATCCTGCGGCGATGCCGGTGTGACCGCTCCGTGTAATCCGTGGGGCGGCGATGTTGGTGATGATTTATCCTTCGCGACGCCGAACTCTTGTTCGGCTTGCCGAGATGATGATCCGAAGAAGTTGAGCTTGGCTCAACAAAGCGACGACGTGTCTAGCGCAGGTCGGTAGTCTTGGAGCAATATTGCCAGACTGGTTTGACACCAGCATGATGATGAAGATGACCTCAGAGGAGGCTTAAAATTTTACGAGAACGCGTTCAAAAATGATGCACAATACCCTAGAAGAGAATTCCTCTAAAAAGGTTGTCCAATATCACGTTCATAAAGAAACATGAATTCAGGTTGGATCCGTATTCGCGCAGAAAACAGATCCAAAAATAGGTCCACTCATCGGAAGGTTTCCGGAGTTTGAACCGTCGGATCAAGCTGAAATTTGGAGGGGTGATAGATATGGGAATTACGCAGTAGATGAATGATTGGATCTTCCAAAGGACCTCCGAGCTGGGCTCTGGAGACCACGGCCTAAACTCGTCCAGATTCCCGTCCAGATTTGACAGGGCTCCGGTATATCGTAGTTTGTCGGAGATTCCTCCATCGGAACTCAACAAAATTTTCCAAGGTTGTTGTAGACTCGACTCCTCACAATTCCACTGAAGCGATCGCTAAAACGACACTCGAGGAGGCGGTGGCAGCGGATACGCGTTCGCTGTCCAGAAAAACAGCACGGTCGCCCGAGGGCAATGTTGACGTTGAGCCCCCGGGCTCCATGGACGTTTCCTCCATGATATTGATAGAGATCCGAGTTGGTGTTGATGAAGGCCCTCGTACGAACATGACGATCGGAGGCACGACACAGTCCTCGGTCAAGCCAAGGTAACCAGTCGAGCCGGTGACGAAGATGTCGACGTCGTAGTTAATCTGCAGATGAGCCATCGATCCTTTCGCCGATCACACAACGAAAATCTCAATGAAAGCACCAATGTCGGTGTCAAAACCAGCGGATCTCGGGTAGGGGGTCCTGAACTGTGCGTCTAAGGCGGATGGTAATAGGAGGCAGGGGACACGATGTTTTACCCAGGTTCGGGCCCTCTTGATGAAGGTAAAACCCTATGTCCTGCTTGATTATTCTTGATAATATGGGTAGTACAAGAGTTGATCTACCACGAGATCGGAGAGGCTAAACCCTAGAAGCTAGCCTATGGTATGATTGTTGTTGTCTATCGACTAGCCTGGCCTCGGTTTATATAATGCACCAAAGGCCTAGGATAACAAGAGTCCTAGCCGAATACGCCAGTGGGGAGGAGTCCTTGTCTTGATCACCAAGTCTTGTGGAATCTTCCATGTATGCGGAAGCTGTCCGAACTGACCCATGAGTATACGACCATGGGGATCCTCGGCCCAATCTAACAGATCGGGAGATGACGTGTTGAGTACCCCCTAGTCCAGGACACCATCAGGCACCCCAAAGGCACACCAAAGTTTCTCTTAGCCGTGTGCGGTGCCCCCATCCATAGTTACACACCTCGGCCATATCGTCGTAGTGCTTAGGTGAAGCCCTGCGCCGGTAAACTTCATCATCATCGTCACCACGCGGTCGTGCTAACCAAACTCTCCCTCGGCCTCAACTGGATAAAAAGTTCGAGGGAAATCACCGAGCTAAATGTGTGCTGATCACGGAGGTGCCTTACGTTCAGTACTTGGATCGGTTGGATCACGAAGATGTTGGACTACATCAACCGCGTTACTAAACGCTTCCGCTTTCGGTCTAAGAGGGTACGTGGACACATTCTCCCTGCTCGTTGCTATGCATCTTCTAGATAGATCTTGCATGATCATAGGTAAAATTTTGAAATATTGCGTTCCCCAACATATATATACCCGAATCCTCGCGAAAGCCAGGGTCTTCATCGCGATTATGGTCCTCCAACTGTGGGGCAGGACAGTGAACGTCCTCGATCATCTTCCGTCATGACTGTTTTAACAAAGAACAAATTGGTTATCATGCTATAATGGCAATCAGGCAACACAAGTAATCAAAGTCTTACCCATTCAATGGGGTTGTACATGGAATAGCCTTCCCGGCAGTTTAAGCGGAGGAAATCTTCTTTTTCACCCTTATACAGATCAGCCAAGATTGTTTCCAGTTCGGCAGGGGTATCCGGACCATTCCGTCTATAACGGGACGCGTCATCTTCTCCGTCGTAACACCATAAGGGAGTTACTCTGGATTGGAGAGGCTGGATGCACCTCTTTATTGCAATAGCCATGACCTCGACTATCGAGAGCTCGTTATGGGCTAGTAACCTAACCTTGCTAACCAACCTTTTTATTTCCACACTGTCTTCCTCCTTGGGACTTCGGGGACGCCAGTTGAAATGCTTCTTTAAAGGAGCGTGATACGTCTCCGTCGTATCTATAGATTTTGGTTGTTCCATGCCAATATTCTACAATTTCCATATACTTTTTGGCAACTTTTATACTATTTTTGGGACTAACATATTGATCCAGTGGCCAGTGCCAGTTCCTGTCTGTTGCATGTTTTTGGTTTCGCAGTATATCCATATCAAACGAAATCCAAATGGGATAAAAATGGATGGAGAATTATTTTGGAATATTTGTGATTTTTGGGAAGAAAATCAACGCGAGACGGTGCCCGAGGTGGCCACGAGGGTGGGGCCCACGGCCACTATAGGCAGGCGCGCCCCCACCCTCGTGGGCCCCTCATAAGGCGGTTGATGCTCTACTTTAGCTGCAAGAAAGCTATTTTTTGGAAAAAGATCTTGGTGAAGGTTTCAACCCAATCAGAGTTACGGTTCACCGGATATAAAAGAAACGGTGAAAGGGCAGCAGAACAGAACGCAGAAACAGAGAGAGACAGAGAGACAGATCCAATCTCGGAGGGGCTCTCGCCCCTCCCATGCCATGGAGACCAAGGACCGGAGGGGAAACCCTTCTCCCATCTAGGGAGGAGGTCAAGGAAGAAGAAGAAGGAGGGGGCTCTCTCCCCCTCGCTTCCGGTGGCACCGGAGTGCCACCGGGGGCCATCATCATCACCACAATCTTCACCAACAACTTCACCGCCATCATCACCAACTCTTCCCCCCTCTATGCAGCGGTGTAACCTCTCTTTTACCCGCTGTAATCTCTACTTAAACATGATGCTCAATGCTATATATTATTTCCCAATGATGTATGGCTATCCTATGATGTTTGAGTAGATCCGTTTTGTCCTATGGGTTATTTGATGATCGTGATTGGTTTGAGTTGCATGTTTTATTATTGGTGATGTCCTATGGTACTCTCCATGTCGCGCAAGCTTGAGGGATCCCCGATGTAGGGTGTTGCAATACGTTTATGATTCGCTTATAGTGGGTTGCGTGAGTGACTGAAACACAAACCTGAGTAAGGGGGTTGTTGCGTATGGGATAAAGAGGACTTGATACTTTAATGCTATGGTTGGGTTTTACCTTAATGATCTTTAGTAGTTGCGGATGCTTGCTAGAGTTCCAATCATAAGTGCATATGATCCAAGTAGAGAAAGTATGTTAGCTTATGCCTCTCCCTCATATGAAACTGCAATAATGATTACCGGTCTAGTTATTGATTGCCTAGGGACAAATAACTTTCTCGTAACAACAAGCTCTCTACTAAAACTAATTTAGTTGTGTCTTTATCTAAACAGCCCCTACTTTTTATTTACATAATCTTTATTATCTTGCAAACCTATCCAACAACACCTACAAAGTACTTCTAGTTTCATACTTGTTCTAGGTAAAGCGAACATCAAGCGTGCGTAGAGTTGTATCGATGGTCGATAGAACTTGAGGGAATATTTGTTCTGCCTTTAGCTCCTCGTTGGGTTCGACACTCTTACTTATCGAAAGAGGCTACAATTGATCCCCTATACTTGTGGGTTATCAAGACATTTTTCTGGCGCCGTTGCTGGGGAGCAATAGCGTGGGGTGAATATTCTCATGTGTGCTTGTTTGCTTTATCACTAAGTAATTTTTATTTGTTGTTCTTAGTTGTTTTCTATCTTTAGTTATGGGTAGGAAACGCAAAATACCAAAAAAAATAGTTGTACCTACTAAACCAAAGGTTGAAGAACCACTCAAAATCTATCACACTGCTGAAGCTTATTACTTGGATCATCTTCGATCCCTATGTGCTCGTGCGGAAACCCCAACTAGCTTAGTTGAGGGAAAATCTTTATATGAGCATGCTTGTTATGTGCGACACCGAATATCTGAAAAAGGGAAAATTTTACTGGGTCAAATTCATCGTTTGCAATGCTATGCTTGGAATTTATGCGAAATATATGATATTACTTGTTGCTCTGAAAACCCTAAGAAACAACTTCCCTATCAATGTGAGTTTAGTGATAATGGAATTGTATCTTTGTATGCTAAGGGTGTTTATAGTTACTATGATGTTCAACAAATTGAAGAATTTGTTGCTTTTAAGGGTGCTTATGAAATTGCTTCTTTGATTGAAACGTATGATGCTACTCTTTACAAATCTGAAAATTTTGACATACTTAAATATTGCTATGATAATTATGCTTCTAATGCCTATGTTGAACTATATATTGAGGACTACCCCGCTGTCCAAGAAGAGACTAATATTTTGCAGGAGTCTATGGAGGAAGAAATTGATGAAACTGTGAGCTCATTGGATGAAAAAGATGAGGAGGAGAGCGAAGAACAAAAGGAGGAAGAGCAGATTAGCTACCCGTGCCCACCTTCTAATGAGAGTAACTCTTCAACTCATACATTGTTTAATTTCCCTTCATGCTTACCGAAGGATGATTGCTATGATGATTGTTATGATCCCGTTGATTCTCTTGAAATATCCCTTTTTGATGATGCTTGCTATGCTTGTGACCAAGATGCCAATATGAATTATGCTTATGGAGATGAACTTGCTATAGTTCCTTATGTTAAACTTGAAATTGTTGCTATTGCACCCACACACGATAGTCCTATTATCCTTTTGAATTCTCCCGACTACACTATATCAGAGAAGTTTGCACTTATTAAGGATTATATTGATGGGTTGCCTTTTACCGTTGCACATGATGATTTTGATGAATATAATATGCATGTGCTTGCTGCTCCTACTTGCAATTATTATGAGAGAGGAACTATATCTCCACCTCTCTATGTTTCCAATATGATAAAATTGCAAGAAACTGCTTATGCTATGCATTGGCCTTTACTATGTGTGCATGAATTGTTCTGTTATGACATGCCGATGCATAGGAAGAGAGTTAGACTTCGTTGTTGCATGATATATGTTACTTTGTTCTCACTACTAAATTACAAATCATTGTTAATTAAAATTGGCTTTGATATACCTTGGGATCCAGGTGGATTCATTACTTGAGCACTATATGCCTAGCTTATTGGCTTTAAAGAAAGCGCTGCCACGGAGACAACCCGGAAGTTTTAGAGAGTCATTTATTTCTGTTGAGTGCTTTCATATAGTTTAAAAACAACAACAAAAAGAGGGGAACCCAAAACTTTTTCAAAAAGGAAAGTGAAAGTGAGAAAGACAAGCATTGTTGAGGTGGGAGAGCTCCTTGAACTTTGTTCATGCTCACAGCAACTTTGTGACTTGATTACAGAAACTTTTCAACAAAAATAATTATCCCCTTGTACAATTCCATTGTATTATAAAAATAATGTGCCAAGGTTTGCCTTTAGGATGTTTACATTTGCTTGATGATTTGTACGGTGCAGGACAGAAACTTTGGCTGTAGTGCACAATTTTACATTTTTAGCTGGAACGTCAAATGGTTCTGATTCTTTTTGCACTATCTTTCTATACAATTTTTTTCCTAATTTTGGCAGAATTTTTCAAGTATCAGAAGTATGGTGAATGTTCAGATTGTTACAGACTGTTCTGTTTTTGACAGATTCTATTTTTGATGCATAGTTTGCTTGTTTTGATGAAACTATCAATTTATATCAGTGGATTAAGCCATGGAAAAGTTATATTACGGTAGACACAATGCAAAAACAAAATATGAATTGGTTTGCAATAGTACCTAGAGTAGTGATTTGCTTTATTATACTAATGGATCTTACCGAGTTTTCTGTTGAAGTTTTGTGTGGATGAAGTGTTCGATGATCGAGAAGGTATCGATGTGAGAAGAAGGAAGAGAGGCAAGAGCTCAAGCTTGGGGATGCCCGAGGAACCCCAAGTAAATATTCAAGGAGACTCAAGCGTCTAAGCTTGGGGATGCCCCGGAAGGCATCCCCTCTTTCTTCAACAAGTATCGATATGTTTTTGGATTCATTTCGTTCATGCGATATGTGCAATCTTAGAGCGTCTTTTGCATTTAGTTTTCACTTTTATTTTATGCACCCTGCTGGTATGAGATAGTCCTTGGTTGATTTATAGAATGCTCTATGCACTTCACTTATATCTTTTGAGTATGGCTTTATAGAATGCTTCATGTGCTTCACTTATATCATTTGAAGTTTGGATTGCCTGTTTCTCTTTACATAGAAAACCACCATTTGTAGAATGCTCTTTTGCTTCACTTATATTTGTTAGAGCGTGGGCATATCTTTTGTAGAAAGAATTAAACTCTCGTGCTTCACTTATAGCTATTTAGAGAGATGACATGAATTGGTCATTCACATGGTTAGTCATAAAACCCTACATAAAACTTGTAGATCACTGAATATGATATGTTTGATTCCTTGCAATAGTTTTGTGATATAAAGGTGATGATATTAGAGTCGTGCTAGTTGAGTAATTGTGAAATTGAGAAATACTTGTGTTGAGGTTTGCAAGTCCCGTTGCATGCACGTATGGTGAACCATTATGTAACGAAGTTGGAGCATGAGGTGTTTATTGATTGTCTTCCTTATGAGTGGCGGTCAGGGACGAGCGATGGTCTTTTCCTACCAATCTATCCCCCTAGGAGTAGGCGCGTAGTACTATGCTTCGATAGCTAATAGACTTTTGCAATAAGTATCTGAGTTCTTTATGACTAATGTTGAGTCCATGGATTATACGCACTCTCACTCATCCATCATTGCTAGCCTCTTCGGTACCGTGCATTGCCCTTTCTCACCTCAAGAGTTGGTGCAAACTTCGCTGGTGCATCCAAACCCCGTGATATGATACACTCTATCACACATAAACCTCCTTATATCTTCCTCAAAACAGCCACCATACCTACCTATTATGGCATTTCCATAGCCATTCCGAGTATATTGCCATGCAACTTCCATCATCATCATATACATGACTTGAGCATTTATTGTCATATTGTTTTGCATGGTCATAAGATAGCTAGCATGATGTTTTCATGGCTTGTCCATTTTTTTGATGTCATTGCTACGCTAGATCATTGCACATCCCGGTACACCACCGGAGGCATTCATATAGAGTCATATCTTTGTTCTAGATATTGAGTTGTAAGTAAATAAAAGTGTGATGATCATCATTATTAGAGCATTGCCCCAGTGAGGAAAGGATGATGGAGACTATGATTCCCCCACAAGTCGGGATGAGACTCCAGACGAAAAAAGAGAAGGCCCAAAAAAGAGAAAAAAAGAAAAAAAAAGAGAAAAAGAGAGAAGGGGCAATGTTAATATCCTTTTACCACACTTGTGCTTCAAAGTAGCACCATGTTCTTCATATAGAGAGTCTCTTGAGTTATCACTTTCATATACTAGTGGGAATTTTCATTATAGAACTTGGCTTGTATATTCCAACGATGGGCTTCCTCAAATGCCCTAGGTCTTCATGAGCAAGCAAGTTGGATGCACACCCACTTAGTTTCAGTTTGAGCTTTCATACACTTATAGCTCTAGTGCATCCGTTGCATGGCAATCCGTACTCCTCACATTGACATCAGTTGATGGGCATCTCCATAGCCCGTTGATTAGCCGCGTCGATGTGAGACTTTCTCCTTTTTTGTCTTCTCCACATAACCCCCATCATCATATCCTATTCCACCTATAGTGCTATGTCCATGGCTCATGCTCATGTATTGTGTGAAAGTTGAAAAGGTTTGAGAAACATCAAAAGTATGAAACAACTGCTTGGCTTGTCATCGGGGTTGTGCATGATGTGAATATTTTGTGTGGTGAAGATGGAGCATAACCAGACTATATGATTTCGTAGGGATGAGCTTTCTTTGGCTATGTTATTTCAATAAGACATAATTGCTTGGTTGGTGTGCTTAAAGTATTATTGTTTTTATGTCAAAGGATAGACTATTGCTTTGAATCACTTGTGTCTTATTATTCATGCCATGATTAGACATATGATCAAGATTATGCTAGGTAGCATTCCACATCAAAAATTATCTTTTTTATCATTTACCTACTCAAGGACGAGCAGGAATTAAACTTGGGGATGCTGATACGTCTCCGTCGTATCTATAATTTTTGATTGTTCCATGCCAATATTCTAAAATTTCCATATACTTTTTGGCAACGTTTTATACTATTTTTGGGACTAACATATTGATCCAGTGCCCAGTGCCAGTTCCTGTCTGTTGCATGTTTTTGGTTTCGCAGAATATCCATATCAAATGGAATCCAAACAGGATAAAAATGGATGGAGAATTATTTTGGAATATTTGTGATTTTTGGGAAGAAAATCAACACGAGACGGTGCCCAAGGTGGCCACGAGGGTGGGGCCCACGACCACTACAGGCAGGCGCGCCCCCACCCTCATGGGCCCCTCGTAAGGCAGTTGATGCTCTACTTTGGCTGCAAGAAAGCTAATTTTTGGGAAAAGATTTGGGCAAAGGTTTCAACCCAATCGGAGTTACGGATCTCCAGATATAAAAGAAACGATGAAAGGGCAGCAGAACAGAACGCAGAAACAGAGAGAGACAGAGAGACAGATCCAATATCGGAGGGGCTCTCGCCCCTCCCATGCCATGGAGACCAAGGACCGGAGGGGAAACCCTTCTCCCATCTAGGGAGGAGGTCAAGGAAGAAGAAGAAGAAGGAGGGGGACTCTCTCCCCCTCGCTTCCGGCGGCACCGGAGTGCCACCCGGGCCATCATGATCACCACAATCTTCACCAACAACTTCACCGCCATCATCACCAACTCTTCCCCCTCTATGTAGAGGTGTAACCTCTCTCTTACCTGCTGTAATCTCTACTTAAACATGGTGCTCAATGCTATATATTATTTCCCGATGATGTATGGCTATCCTATGATGTTTGAGTAGATCCGTTTTGTCCTATGGGTTATTTGATGATCGTGATTGGTTTGAGTTGCATGTTTTATTATTGGTGCTGTCCTATGGTGCTCTCTGTGTCGTGCAAGCGTGAGGATCCCCGCTGTAGGGTGTTGCAATACGTTTATGATTCGCTTATAGTGGGTTGCGTGAGTGACTGAAACACAAACCCGAGTAAGGGGGTTGTTGCGTATGGGATAAAGAGGACTTGATACTTTAATGCTATGGTTTGGTTTTACCTTAATGATCTTTAGTAGTTGTGGATGCTTGCTAGAGTTCCAATCATAAGTGCATATGATCCAAGTAGAGAAAGTATGTTAGCTTATGCCTCTCCCTCATATGAAACTGCAATAATGATTACCGGTCTAGTTATCGATTGCCTAGGGACAAATAACTTTCTCGTAACAACAAGCTCTCTACTAAAACTAATTTAGTTGCGTCTTTATCTAAACAGCCCCTACTTTTTATTTACATAATCTTTATTATCTTGCAAACCTATCCAACAACACCTACAAAGTACTTCTAGTTTCATACTTGTTCTAGGTAAAGCGAACGTCAAGCATGCGTAGAGTTGTATCGGTGGTCGATAGAACTTGAGTGAATATTTGTTCTGCCTTTAGCTCCTTGTTGGGTTCGACACTCTTACTTATCGAAAGAGTCTATAATTGATCCCCTATACTTGTGGGTTATTAGAGCGCTAGAAAATTTAGGGGCGTCGCGCCGAACTGGGTCCGGCAGTGGGACGTCATCCATGTAGAACCATTACGAAGACCACTGTGGGTATACCTCTTCGGGAGTTCCTATGAGGTATCCGGATCCGGCTATATGCCATACTTCGGCACCGCCCACTTCAAATATGGAGCCTCCTCGATGGCGGGGAACGAGGCAAAAGAACTTCCTCCATAGTTCAAAATGAGCCTCCATGCCTAAGAACAGTTCGTAGAGGGCAACGAAACCTGAGATGTGCATAATCGAACCTGGGGTGAGGTTGTGCAGTTGGATGCCGTAAAATTCCAATAGGCCCCTGAGAAAGGGATGGATTGGAAATCCTAGGCCCCACAACAGGAATGGGACAAAGCACACCCTCTCCTCCTTATTGGGGTTGGGGAAGTTCTCAGCTAAAGATAGCCCTGCATCTAGAGTCGACTCAGCTGAAGATGAGGCACTAAGCAACTCTGCCAATCACCCTCTTGAGGGCCATGGGGGCGCGAAGAGGAGCCTAGGGCACTGGCCATGTTGGAAGGCTTTTTTCGTAGCTAATCTTGACGGTTTTTCTTTTGCGCGATGTGAGATGGCATTTGGGGATCCAAATCTCCTTATATAGATGTTGTCCGAGCATGATGACGGGATTATTTAAAAAAAACCACGGACCGTTCGTATTCACCCAGCGCGCAGAAATTGAAGCAACAACAGGAAGAAGTCATAAATACAAAAACATAGAGGTCAGAGCCAGACTGTCGTTGGTCGGGAGTATAATGAAGAACCCGCCTTGCAAAGCCGAGGACATAAGCCAGATACTACGTCATCATTGAAGGCAAGCTCGGGGGCTACTGAGGGAGACCTAGATCAGGGGTCCTCAGGTGTCCGACCTATTCAAGCATGGGCCGGGCTGATGGGCCGTGAAGATAGAACGGAAGATTGTTCCCTGTGTTCGGATAGGACTCCTGGATGCGTGGAGGGCAAGATTGGAGACCGGATGTATTGTTTCCTTCTTGTGTTTACCGCCTCTCACTACAAAAAAATACACTTCCGTGATGATATGTGTTTGTCATAGTAGGTCACGTTTTTGGTCATGCATGTACATCCATGACAAATTTATGACAGAATCAAGATAGTCATACATGTGCTGTCGTAGAAGTGTTCCATGACATTACCAAAATTATCATCACGGAAGTGTCCACTTCCATGACGATAAATCGCGCGTCACAAAAGTGCTTTTGTCAAGGGTGACCGACACGTGGCATCCACCGTAACGGAACGCCGTTAAGCTATCAGGTCGGGTTTTGGATCCGATAACCCGTTAACAGCCCCGACCAATGGGGATTTTCCATGTGTAAAATCATCATTGGCTGGAGGAAACACGTGTCGGCTCATCGTCGGGACAGATGTCATCCACTCATTGGACAGAAGGTGCCTATGATACGTTGACACATGGCACGGCCCAACAGAGGCCCATTCCTGTGAAAAGGCCGACCCATTTGACTTGGTCAAAAGGTGGCGGGCCAGCCCATGGAAAGCCTGTTAACGGTCTGTTCGCATATAGCCCATTTACATCCCGCTAACCCAAGGCCTGTTACGCCCTATCCGAATTAGGCCCAGTAGCATCATCTGGCCCCAATATGATTCGAGCCCGTTTTCACTTCTGGCCCATGTATGGTCCATGACGTCTTTCGGCCCATATGAGGCCCTATGTAACTCTTGGCCTATTAACGACCCATGGTGAAACTGGCCCGTAATGAACAGTGTATCACTTTACACCCATTAACGACCCGTGGTGAAACTGGCCCGTAATGAACAGTGTATCACTTTATACCCATTAACGGCCCGTTATTCCATTGGGCCATCTCCAGCCCATATTATCTTTCGGCCTTCTCAGAGCCCATTTATTCTTGGGCTCATTTCCAGCATTCGTTTACTTATGGCCCGTTACTGTCATTTTCTGCTTGTGGGCCAAATTCAGCCCGTGGTTACAGTCGGCCCGTTTGTGGTACGTTAATACGTTGGCCGTTTTCATAGCGTCATCAAATACGGCCTATTAACGATGGCCCGTTATGGTCGGCCCATGAACGGACGATTCCAACTCTAGCCCGTTTACGACCAGAATGCGGTCTTTTTGGCCCATGTTTGGCCAATCAATCATACAACCTGTATAAGGCCCATTGATGATACGACCCGTAGAAGGCCCATTGATGATACGGCCCGTAGAAGGCCCATTGTTTCTACGGCCCGTAGAAGGCCCACTGTTTCTACGGCCCGTAGAAGGCCCACTGTTTCTACGGCCCGTAGGAGGCCCAGTGTCACTACAGTAAATATTAGCCCATGGTTATTGTAGCCTAGTTTTAAAAAATAGGTTATTGCAGCCACTAGCAAACCACAGAAAAAGAACTGCACTGACTACAAGCAAACAAATAAACAAGACAACAAGGAAATAAATAAGCAAGCAACTTACACTAGGCTATCACGGCTATTACACATATTACATCCACTGGGCATCAAAGTTTGCCACCAGTGCAAATATAGGGAACACATCAGCATATAAACGCCGCAACAAAACAAGTCCAGAACTGAAACCACTTCAGAAGAGCTCAAGCAACAATATCCTGGGTACCCATAATGCTGGCAAGATGCTTAGCAAGCTTATTAACTTTCTCTTGTTTGGCGCTTAAGTCCTCCAGCGCTTGCTATTGCACCAGAAAGTATGCATCTGAATTCTGCAGGGACTTCCTCAGTCCTTCGGCTTCCTGTCGCATAACATCTGATCGATGTCTTTCAACTTGAAGTTGAGAGTCAAGAAGCCGAACTAATTCAGGCAATGAGTTCGAAGAGCTGGTGCCAGCAGTGGTAGCCAGTAACTCGAACACTACATCAAGACAGGACCTTGGGGTTGTCTCAGTGTCTTCAATATAGTTTTTATCAGCTTTCTTGGAGACCAACAGGGATGTCTCACTATCTTGAACCTTATCCGCATTACTTCCTTTACCATTGCATAACAGGGTACTCTTCTCCAATATTTTATCCGCGTTCCAAAAGAAAAAACAAACAAACACATCTCAGGTTTACAATGTAGTATATGAAACTCATTTTGGTAAACCAGTTCAGTAGTAAGGTGGACAGGATAACATCATGAAACAAACATATATCTATGTAGTATGGTCACTGTATGGTCTATATCATTCTAGTTTATGTTTCCAAATCAAGATAGATACAGTTCGAATCATATCTATTTAAGACAAAGCAGCATAGACAGAATATAAGTGTGGGAAACTACACAGCAATAGCAACACTTGTAATGTGCATGGCATGAGAACATAACTGTTTATTCAATTGAAACTGAAATCAACATAGAGCAATTTACAACAGCAAACAGTCAAACACATTGAAGAAACAGGTTTAAAACATACCTGTTGCGCCATTGGAGTTTCAATTGCATCCTTCAAATTTGAAATTAGTTGGTATCAGTAAATACAGTGATGCAAGAGCAAAGTAGTATGAACCATAGCTATGGAACCTGACCTAAGAACAATTCTTCTTCTGCTTTAAGCATTGACTTCGGGTTTGGAGTGGTGGTCCTCATGATTTGGGCACTGCAGTTGCCTTACTAACTGCTCGTGTTTGGGTGCTCTGTGGTGGAGACGGTGTTGTGTCAACGGGAACTGGGTGTCTATCTACTGGGGTTGGGGTTAGAAGGGGTGTAGCTGGTTCTCTGTCCAACTGGGTAGGGGTACAATCTGCATGAGTGTGGGTTATGTGTGGTGGGGCTGGTTCTTGGGCAAGTACAACCGTGGTTCTATCTCCATCGACAGGTAGCACGATCTTTTCTGAAGACCATGTTTTTACTCCCACAGATACTGCCATCACTCCCTCCAATTGAAATGGCTGATAAACAAGAAAAGTAATTGAATGTACATACATTGTAAGATATCCAGGTGCAAATGGATAGTAGGGAAGAAAACAGGGCATGAAATAATTCACATTTATGTTGTCTAAGCAAACAGAATAGCAGGACATAATTTCACATATATGATGGCTAATTAAACAGGATAGCATGACACAATTTCACATGTATGACGGCTAACTAAACAGGATAGAATGATATACTTCAAAATATGATGACTATGTAAACATGATGACATGATATAACTATATGATGTGTCTATTAAAGTGGTTGGCATGCCATAAATCACAAACATGCCGTCGATGGAAACATGATGGCATGATATAATTCACGGATAGAATGACATAATTTAAATATGATGACTATGTAAACAGGATGAGATGATATAACTATATTATGTCTTTAGAAAATGGGTTGGCATGCCATAATTCAGATACATGTTGTCTATGTAAACATCATGGCATGACATAATTCAAATATATGATTTATATACTAAGGAAGTGAGCAGAGGGCAATCGCATATATGATGTGTCAACTAAGGAGATGGCATTCAATATTGTGTATATGATGTAAAAACTAAGCATTGCAATACAACATATGCATTATATGAGTAATATAACCCTGCCAAGTTTGAGCATACACCTCAGGGGGATAATAGGACTGGTCATCTGCCTCTGAATCCTCCTCTGAAGAGCTATCTGTAACCAGCAAGATATCTGCTTCAGCAGGTAGCATTGTCTGCTCTGAAGACCTTGTTTTCACTCCAGATTTCTCCATCACCAATTCAAATGGCCGATCCACAGGAAGAGCAGTTGAATATACAAACATTGTCGACAAAAGCAATGAGAAATACAAAAAAAGGACGACATGATATAATTCACATATATGACGCTTGCCTAAACAGCATGGCATTGCATAATTCACATACATAATGCCTTGCAACAAGATAACATTGCATAATTCACATATATAATGTCTTGCAACAAGATGGCATTGCATAATTCACATATATGGTAATTAAACACTAAACAGGTGGCATTCACACAAAGCATGTCTAAACTAAGCAAATGACAAAGAATGCAAGATACCATACGCATGATATGAGCAACATAACCCTGCCAAGTTAGGGCATGCACCTTGGGGGGGGGATATGACTGGTCATCTGTCTCTGAATCCTCCTCTCAGGAGCTATCGGTAACCAGCAAGACATGCGCTTCGTCAAATAGCATTGTCTGCTGTGAAGACCTTGTTTCCACTCCAGATTTTTCCATGACCTTGCCAAATGGCTGATGCATAGGAAGAGTAATTGAATGTACTAAAATTGTTGACAAATTTAATATGTAATAAAAAATGATGGCATGATATAATTCACATATAAGATGACTGGCTAACCAGGGTGGCATTGCAAAATTCACATATATGATGCCTGGCTAGACAAGATGGAATTGCATGATTCACATATACGATAAAGAAACTAAACATATGGCATTGACACAAAGCATGTATAAACTAAGCAGATGACATCTTTAATGTATACAGTAAGCAATGCAAGGCACCATATGCATGATATTACCAACATCAGCATGCCAAGTTAGAGCGAAGACCTCATGGGGTAAATAGGAGTGGTCTTCTCCTTCTGAATCCCCCTCATAACAGTTATCTTCCTCTTGATTACGATCCGAAATGGGTGGAGGGGGGCTGCCTTTGCGCCCACCATGGAACGACATCTGCATGAAATTTTATTGCCACGCAAGGCTCGTCTCTTTTGCTATACATGATCAGTTCCATTGTGTACAATAACTGGCATGCATAGGAATAAAACATAGTGAGATTATGTAAGGAGTGCATGCACAAATCCAGAGTGATGGTAGCAAACTATGGATAGACCCAAAACCAATGATAGCAGGCAGATAATAGCTTTAGTTAAAAAATACAGATAATGGCTCCTTTAATGTTTGTTTGCACCCAACATGAAACTCATAGTAGACACTGGAGATTAACCAGATAGTAGACAGATAGTACTGCTTGCTGCCCCAATATGTACCCCACAACCATTTAAAAACTCAAGTTTCAACATTAGTTTGGACCTGACTCGGAGTCTAATAGGTGAACACGATGATAATGTAGCATGTCATCATATTAAGCGACGCATAACGTAAGCAGACACGGGAGGGTGCGACCTCTCTTGCGGACCCGTGTAGTCCTCAAGGTCATCTGCTCAGTTGATGATGGTAATGCAGTTGCCATGGCTACCGGCGGCGGGGAAGAAGATCTGAGGCGGCGAAAGACAGTCTGGAGAGCGGATCCCTGCTGTGGTGAACCCTTCCATCGTTGGAGCAGTTGAGCCGGGGTGGAACACAGCGCCGCAGGAGCTGGAAAAACCACACAAGGTTTTCTTTGAAACATATTTGTAACAGAAGTAATTGAGTAAGGGCTTGTTTGAATTTGAGGGTTCTAACAATGCAGGATAGGAAATAGACAGGAATAGGATAGGAATGCACGTGCAAAACAGAGAATTTAAAAACACAGGATTTCTGCCAATCTGGGTGTTTGATTCACAACAATTGGAAGATCACAGGATGCAAAAAAGCATGGTGAGATTAAGTCAAACCATAAGAAAATGTACGGTTATAATGCTATTATGCTACTATCTCTTAGTCTTGTGCTTGATGAATAGGAATATGAAAAGGAGGAGAAGTGGAAATTAGAATTCCTACGGTTTTTCTTTCAAGGAGACACTAAAGGAACAAATCCTACAGTTTTCCTTTGCTCCATTCCTTTGCACCAAATTCATGAAAAGTAGTACCATAGGAAACTTTCCAGTTCTGATGTTTTTCATTCACTTTTCCTTTCAAGCACTGGCAATTCTAGTAGGAAGGCTTGAGCAAGGAAAATCCTACACTAAAAAAATGTTTTTGTGCTACTTCTATTACTTTGGACCCAGGCCACTGCCATACTAGCTCAACTCCCAGGCCCATCGACAAATGCACAGCTCAAACGCGCAGAGATAAATAATGATGGCATTCAAGAGAGTCCGTCACAGATAGCTAAGTTGCCTGGTACCTCACTGCTTGTCATATAGTAGGATAAAATAATCGTATTTCCCGTTATTACGAGTGCTCAGTGGACAATATATATAACATGTAGAGTAAAAAAGAGATGCAACAAGTGTACAACCTCTTTGGCGAAGCCATGTCGATCTCAGTGTGATTGGGTTGGCCGGTGAGGATGCTCCGGCTGACTTGGCTATCGGAGGAGGGGAAGAAGATCTTAGGCGTCTGGAGATGGAGCCCGAGGTACTGCTCCACTGTGATGGAGGGTTTCGTCGTTGGGGCAGCTCCGGTGAGTTGTACGACGCCGAGGCTGAAGCAGGACAAGAGAGACAACGAACAACGTTAACCTGAGTGGAATTCTAATAGCATCTCCAATACATGACGTAAAATACATAAACACAAAGTGCTAGATGTAAAATACATCAGCCGCTCATCTCTGAACTTAACTGTCGAAACTGAATTTAACTGTCGAAACTGAATTTTGCTGTCGAAACTAAATTTTGCTGTCGAAACTGAACGCACTAGCAAGGTGAGGCTACACGTCGGTCAACTAACTTTTTCGTCTCTGGTCAGTCGATTTTGCAGCCGTTGGATACGAAATCAAGGGCATGCGGTTCATCTTCAACCTCCACCCCCCTGAGCCGGCCAAACAGCAGCCCCCCGCCGCTCGCGGCCGGCGGTGTGCCGCCCCGCCCGCCCCGAAAACACTCCCCACCACCGGTCCGCCACCGCCCCGGCAATCCCTCTAGGCCCCCCGTGCTGAGATTTTTCTCCGGCGATCCCCACGCCACCGCCCCACCAACGCCCCGCCACCGTCGGCGACCACCGCCCCCATCCTGAACCCTAAGATAGATAGTGGGGTACCTCTTTGGCGAGCCCCCCTCCCTGCTGCGGCTGGTTCTTCCTTCACCCCAGCGACATCGGAGTGAAGTGTAGCTAAATTGAAGTAGCATCGCAAGCAAGAGAAAGAGTGAGAGCAGCAGCGCGAGCAAGAGCAATAGCAAGAGCAGACCAGGTAGGGGACCGAGAGCAAGAGCAGAGCAGCAGCGCGAGCGAGAGCTAAAGCAGTAGCAGGTCCTACTAATGTGGACGTCGCCTCCGAGGGAGCGACGCCGTGAGGAAGTGGCCGGCGACGCCGCCGTGGATGGAGCCGCGCCGTGTCGGCTCGGGACCGAGCGCCGGCAGCACCGTGAGATCGAATCAAGAAGAAAATGCGGCGATTAGTGTACAACCTCTTTGGTGGCGCTGATTAGGCCACAGCTTCATCATAGGAAACGGTGATGATGATGCTCTTCCGGTGGTACAGGTGAAGACGGTGGTGTGGGAATGGAGGTGGTGCGAAAGACGAGGGGAACGTCGGGGCAGCTCCTTGGAGGTGGAGGATGGGGTGGCTGAACCGGCGGGACGATGAGATCACGACGGATCCTCATCCGGTATGGTGGATGAGGGACGCTGAGGTGTTGCTGTGGACGACATCGTCGGGGAAGAGGCTCCGGCTGGGTGGCAGACGGAGCAGGGTGTGGGGTTTCGTCGCGGGTTTTCGCGGCCTCGGTGTACGAATGGGTGGGCGGATGGGATGACAGTGGGGAACCATGGCTTAGAGACGCGCTTGTCCGAAATGTGGGGTAAGTTACGAAAGTACCCCCACCGATTTGAGGCGGTTCTTTCGGTTCAGGGGTACCACGGGCATTTTGCGTGTCGGGATTTCACAGGAGGTGGGAGTTTTCGCGCGCGTTGTAATTTCGGAATAGCAAGGCACGGGTTGAGATGGAGGGAGTTGTCAGAGCACAATGAGACAAAGATATATCTTAAATATTTCGGGCTAACAAGGCGCGGGTTGAAGAGGCGGGAGTTTCGCAGCACGATAGACAGAGACGCTAGCTTGAATTTTCGGCATAACAGGGCGCGACTTGAAATTTCGGAAGAACAAGCTTAACGTGTACCCAAAAAAAGACAATTTGCACCTCAACATGCACAACACACACACAAACACCATTTAGACTAGAGTAAGATATACGTGCATTGCACGCATGAGATTTGGCAACCAAATTATGAATAAATACCACATTATAGCATGCAAGCTTTGAGTCATATATGCATGATGTAGATGTTCATTTAATTCTTATAGTTCATTTCATTCAAAATCATCTAGTTTTTATAAGAAAGCTAATCTATTTTAAGATTCATGGAATTATGCGTCGTAAGACATAAAGTAAAAACAAATAATGGCAAATCATGTAGAAAAACATTTGGGCAATTATGATACGGAAGATTCTAGAACAAATAAGAAGTGCTTGTGTTTTGATGTTTGTGCATTATTCTTAAGTTCAACCATGGAGTCTTCTAGATTATACATGTGGCGAAATCTAGTGGAATCTAGATGATATCCAATGGCCAGTAGTGCTCAAATTTGCCATCTTTGGACCATCGGATTCGCCTCATCCAACGACCATCTTTCAAAGTTAAAGTTACCCGCACACAATATAAAAAATAAAAAATATAATATATATAGGGGTATAGATATAGATATGTGATGCAAAAGCCGCCCATCATCTCCAATTAGAATAGTGTGTCCATGCATGGATGCCACGTGGCCAAATGATGTCTGCCATCGGTATCTCAAATTCAAATCAGTCTGACCTTGTTCAATGTGTATACATTACAACATGCTCGTTTCCAAACCACACCGCGCAGATCTCCGTTATATTCATGCATGCATGGGTTTCAAACATCAGGATCTCTTATTCAAATATTTGAATTCAACTTTACATTGATTGTGACCTCACCTATTCAGCTATTCTTTTACATCCACACAGTAGTCTTATCTTTATAATTGTATCACTAACTTTCTCTCGTGCATGCATGCACACACACTACCAGTTGGCATTATCCATCGCATGCATGCAATCTTTTTCTTCAGGTCGGTCTCCCATGAAGGCACACACCAACACACATCCCCCTCTCCATCATATCGTGCATTCTTTATCTCTCACGTGTGCATGCGCAACGATCGATGTTCCTCTATGTATGTGTGTATATATCTAGGTCTTTCATAGTTTTCCACACAAACCGATCAGTCGATATATCCAGTGAGGTCTCACCCTCTTTCACACGTCCACATCGATCAATCTATACCTCTCTATATAGGATTAACATATATAGCTAATACACCCACATTAATTATGTACCAACGTCCCCCTCTCATCATCCATGCCTTCTGCTTCATCTCTCAGACGCGTGCACAATGGCAAAGACAGGGGCAGTAAGGGCCCTGCCCCCTCCCCCCTAACATCACTATATATCAAGGCTAATATGAATGTGATCATTAGACAATTGCTTCTAAAATGGTTTAAGTTCATGAATTGACCCTCCTCGTAAAGGATTAGCAATGCTTGGCCCCCTAGCTCATTTATTTTTCATAGCTCTGCCACTGCGCGCATTAGCGCACGTGTTCGCCCCCTCTCTCTAAATATCGATCTCGCACTTGTGCATTCCTTCATAGTCTCCCTCCACTCGCCCCCTCGCACCATCTTCTAGCCCCCCACCGGATTTTGCCACATGTACAATCTATTATACTCCATGGTTAAACTTAAGCATAATGCACAAACCTCAAAACAACAGTGGTTCTCTTTTGTTCTAGAATCTTCCGTATCATAACTGCCCAAACTTTTTTCTAGTTGAATTGCCATTATTTGTTTTTACATTATGCTTTACAACGCACAATTTTATGAATCATAAAATAGATTAAGGGCTTCTTTGATTCAATGGATTCTCAAAGGAATTTTGGAGGATTCTAATCATTAGGAATTTTTCCTATCTTGGTTGTTTGATTCGTAGGATTGTAAACCACATGATTTTTTCCATATGATTCATTTGCACTAGATTTCATAGGAAACATCCCATCCACTCAAACCTCTTTGAAAGAATTCTGCGTTCTTTCTATGCACAATCAAACACTCGTACAATCCTGTAGGATTCAAGACGACATTCCACTATAATCCCATGTTTTTCATATTCCCGCGTTCTTAGCTTTTTTATAAAAACTAATTGATTTTGAATGAGATGAACTATAAGAATTAAACGAAGGGCTACATTAGGCATATATGACTCAAAGCTTACATGCTATAGTGTGGTATTTATTCATAATTTGGTTGCAAAATCTGATGCGTGCAATGCACGTGTACCTTACTAGTACTTTGAGTATGTGCAAAACACGTAAATTAGAATACCAATGGCACGCTCCACAGTGTCTCTCTTACAGTTCATGAAGCCACGTGGCACATGTGTAGGCGTTGTCGCGACCTCCTTGCATGGATTGATCACAGTGACGTGCTGCTGGTTCCAGAAGAATGTACTCGTCCTCCCTGAGCCATACTGGCGGTACATGCATGAAGCAAAGATGTGCACGCACGCCATGCATGCACTCATTCCTCGCACGCACACGTGGGTACACGGGCGGACGCAATTTTGTACCAAGATCCACCCCATGTGATAATTTGACGCGTGTAAAGTCGTTCACTTCATTGATGGTCAATTAATACAGCGCATGCAAATTGAGTGGACGTGAGGGCGGAAGAAAGACATTATTACTCCACTGCGTGCATACCAGTAGTTAAATCGTGGGTTGCTAGTAGTACTTCCATTGGTCTCCTTCATATTTTGTGCCAATTTTTGACAGTAACATAATATTTACGCATTTGAGCAGTGTAGTACTTGAAATTTATGTTCCGCTAAACTCATCGGGAACCGTTTCGGGCCTCAAAACCAAAACCATCAATTAATCTTTACCTTGTTCCCATCACATTCGAAAGCCTGCTCACACCTACTAGTAGTACGTACCAAACCTGAACGTGTTCCCACTATGCAGGTATTAGTACTAGTGCTAGTACTTAGGTTATAAAAAGGGGAACTACCTAACCGAAAATCACTCTACCTTTCCTCCTCATAAGTGCTTCTTCTTCGTCCGTCTTTGCCATGGCCGGTGAGCAGAGCTCTAGGTCGAGAACTACTCGTAACAAGGGAGCGGCAACCAAGGATGCGGAAAAAAAGAGGGCTCGCCGCCACGTAGAGACCTCGAAAGATCTCTCACGGGCAGGCGATGGCTCCCAGGAGCGCCCTAGCCGCGGAGGCGAACATGCCGAGCCGGTGGAGCTGGAGTCGTTATCCCTCGACGGCATGCCCGATCAGCTCAATAAGTAGAAGGAGTTCATCCAAGGCTTGATGGAGTTGCTGAAGGAGAGCCTCGACGACATGCCCGCTGAGCTCAATCAGCAGGGGGAGTTGATCGCCGGCTTGGTGATGCTGCTAAAGAAGAGCATTGCCTCGGATAAGAAGGCGACCGGCGAAATCCTGTGACTTCGGGAGGACAATGCGAAGCTCTACCACGAGATCGACCTGTTGAAGGAGAAGAACACTGGCTGGAAGAAGCTGCATGAGAATAGTAGTTCCTCGATGAAGATGCTGCAGGCCCTCGCCATGGAACAGAAGGAAGAGTTGGCGAAGCTCCGCATCGAGCACCCGGCTGCTGTCAAGGTATGTAATATGGCCGTGGAATAGATGATGAAGGCTCGCGTCGAGAAATGCCGCGTCATGGACACAATGATGAAGATGGCGGAGGAGACGCGCAAGGAGATGGAGGTCGTGGAGGCGATGAAGAAGCAGTTACGACTCCGCGGCAAATTAGATCATTTGGGGTGATAACCTTCCTTCTTCTTTTGCTCCTGTGTTTCATCTTTTGCTTCGGGTGTTTCGCCGCACGTGTCACGTTCTCTGCGAGGCATGAATAGAACAATGTTTTTTTAGGGAATGAATAGAACAATGCTAACAATGAGATGACTAGAAAATTAGATCATTTTTTATCGCCATATGGCACTGGGCTGCTGTCAGTGCCAAAATCGGCGGATCTCGGGTAGGGGTCCCGAACTGTGCGTCTAAGGCGGATGGTAACAAGAGGCAGGGGACATGATGTTTTACCCAGGTTCGGGCCCTCTTGATGGAGGTAAAACCCTATGTCCTGCTTGATTAATATTGATGATATGGGTAGTACAAGAGTAGATCTACCACGAGATCGGAGAGGCTAAACCCTAGAAGCTAGCCTATGGTATGATTGTATGTTGTCCTACGGATGTAGTGACCAGACCTCAAACAGTCTGATCTCTGTGCTCCGGTGTCATCCCTTGATCAGTAATGCTGACACCACACAGTACTCGGAGGATTTATAGCAGAGTAGCAATCACACACTTATTACATCGAGTGTCTCAAAAGAGAACTTAAAACAACAAATATGGCTTAAGGCCATCTAATAACGATAACAGCGGAAGGCTTGGAAGATAAGTGAGTCCATCAACTCCAACGACATCACTGAGTATAGAACCACGACCTAAAACCCCTCACTCGTCGTCTGAAAAGTCTGCAACATTAACGTTGCAGCCCGAAACGGGTCAGCACATGGAATATGCTGGCAAGGTAACACATAGAGAGTAATGGAATGCAACAACTATACTATATGCATATTTGGCTGGTGGAAAGCTCTATGGTTACAGTTTTTGCATAAAGCCAATTTTTCCCTACTTCAAAGGAATAAATTTAATTACTATCAAGGTGGTTGTGAAACATTGAGAATGGTTGACAGCATTCTCAATCCCAATTAGGTAACATCATTAAAACCCATCAAAATTAATTTAGAGTAACATGTTGAGATTCACATGAAAATCCAGGTACTAGATACTCAAGACGTCCATAACCGGGGACACGGCTAATCATGATTAGTTTATACACTCTGCAGAGGTTTGTGCATTTTTCCCCACAAGACTCGATCGCCTCCGTTTGGTTTCTCGCACTACATGGTGTTTGAGAAACGGATGACCGAGACATAGTCTTTCAGAAGTGCTAGCACCTTACGACGGGTAGACCGTACCACCTACATCCTCTACATCTGCTAGTCTACCACTGTAAGAGTTCGCACAACTTAGTCAACTATGCCAGAGCCCATAATGGCTTGTGGCTGCACACAGAAGTTTCTAGTATGAATAATCTCATGATCCCTTTGGGTCTGGGTGGCGGTCCAAGAAAATAGGCAAGTCCTGGTAACCCCAAGTGCCTCAATCCACCCAGATGTGTGTTAGGTTGCCACCTTAAATAAACCCTTAATTATCAATCTCACATCTGTCATGGATATCGCTCACCCAATCCACGTCTACTAGCATAGCATGGCATAATAAGCAAACGTAGAAGTAACTCCCAGAGGTTTGATAATAAACAGGTAATAGGTACTACCTCATCTACTTCCCATCCCACAATTTAATTAGATCCTAATCATGCAATGTGTGAGGATTGATCTAATGCAATAAAACTGGGTTGTAGAAAAGGTATGATCAAAGTGTTACTTGCCTTGCTGATGATCCGCGAAACCTAGAGATTCGAAGTAATAGGCGGCGCACTCTGGGTATTCTATTGTAGACAAACAACAAGCATACAATAAGTACTCATCTAATGCACAGGTAAAACTCAAATAGAAGATCTAACCAGAAAGTTCAACTTAAGAACCCTGGTTTGCAAAAAGAATCAAATCGAACGAAGCAAAAGAAATCAAACGGGGAAAGAAAACAACTTTGTTCTAGTAATCTGGATCTAGGGCAAATTTTACTGTAGCAAAAACTTGTTTAAGTTGATTATTCGGAAAGAGGGTTTCGAGACGAAACTCCAGGCGCTTGAATCGCCTGATTCCGATAAACGAGCGAAAAGTTATACTAAAACGAAAATCGGATCAGAAATCGCGATCAGAAAATAACCGCGGAAAATCCGACGAAAAAGAAAAACGACGAACAGATTTTTTTTCCTAAAAAAACTGCACGGAAAACGAGGCGGCGGCGAACCTCGAAAGGCGCGCGCTCCAGCGACGGCGGCGGCGGGCGGCGGCGGCGGCTAGGGCTAGGGTTAGGGTTTCGGTTCGGTGGGCTGGCTCTCTCTCGGGCCTCGGGCACTATTTAAAGGCGCCCCGGGCGGAGGTTTCCTGGCCGGGTACGGCCCGAAGTCGGTTCGAGTTTTTTTTTTAAAATTCCGATCGGAAAAAAAATAAAAAGAAATACTAAACGGATTCCAAAAATCACGAAATAAATTTTGCCGGGTTCCTAAAATCAAGCCCGATAAAGTGAACATTTATCTGGGCCCAAACTACAACTTTGAAAAACGCGCATTTTTCCTAAATTCAAATAAAATACCGAAAAACTCCGAAATAAAACTTATTTGATTTTTTTATTAAATCCTCAATATTTATATATTTTGGGAAAGTCATTTTATTCCCTCTCTCATATTTTTGCAATAGAAATAATTGATGATAAAATAAATAAAATCAAATGATCCTATTTACATAATTTGAGAAAACTCAAATATGTAAATAGCGAAATCCCCAACTCTCTCCGTAGGTCCTTGAGGTTCTTAGGATTTTCTAGGATCAAAACCAAAAGCAAAATAAAATATGATATGCATGATGACCTAATGTATAACATTCCAAATTGAAAATTTGGGATGTTACAAACCTACCCCCCTTAAGATGAATCTCGCCCTCGAGATTCGGGTTGGCTAGAAAATAGGTGAGGGTGGTCTTTGAGAAAATCTTCTTCTCGCTCCCAGGTGGCTTCATCCTCCGTGTGGTGGCTCCACTGAACTTTACAAAACTTGATAACCTTGCTGCGAGTAACTCGGCTGGCAAACTCGAGGATCTTGACTGGTTTCTCCTCATAGGTCAAATTGTTATCCAACTGAATTGCTTCTAATGGCACTGTGTCTCTCAAAGGTATGTCAGCCATCTCCGCGTGACACTTCTTCAACTGAGAAACGTAAAACACATCATGCACTCCGGCTAATCCTTCTGGCAATTCCAACTTGTAGGCCACTTCTCCCATACGCTCCAAAACTCGATATGGCCCTACAAATCGTGGCGCTAACTTCCCCTTAACTCCAAAACGCTTAATCCCTCGAAGTGGGGATACTCGAAGATAAGCTCTATCTCCGACTTTGTAAACTGTCTCCTTGCGTTTAGAATCTGCGTAGCTCTTCTGCCTGGACTGGGCTACCTTGAGCCTATCGCGTATCAACTTCACCTTCTGTTCAGACTCCTTAATCAGATCTGGTCCAAACAACTGGCGGTCTCCAACTTCGTCCCATGACAACGGTGTCCTGCACCTCCTTCCGTACAAAGCTTCGAAAGGTGCCATCTTCAAACTGGTCTGATAGCTATTATTGTAAGAAAACTCCGCATATGGCAAATTATCGTCCCAACTAGATCCATAATCTAGCGCACAAGCTCTCAGCATATCCTCCAAAATCTGATTGACTCTCTCGGTTTGTCCATCTGTCTGCGGGTGAAAAGCTGTACTAAATTCTAGCCTAGTACCTAAAGTCTCATGCAACTGCTTCCAGAACTTTGAGGTAAACTGGGTTCCTCTATCTGATACTATGCTCCTCGGAACTCCATGCAAACATACGATCCTGGTCATGTATATCTTTGCCAACTTAGCACTTGTGTAAGTGGTCTTTACTGGGATGAAATGTGCTACCTTCGTCAATCGATCAACTACAACCCAAATCGAGTCATAGCCTGAACGAGTCCTTGGTAATCCCATGATAAAATCCATGCCTAGCTTATCCCACTTCCATTCGGGTATCGGCAATGGTTGCAACAATCCTGCTGGCTTCTGATGCTCTGCCTTTACTCTCTGACATACGTCACAAACTGCTACATACTCCGCAATATCTTTCTTCATTCCGGTCCACCAGAAAATATCCTTTAAATCCAAATACATCTTGGTATTTCCTGGGTGAATCGAATACGGTGAATCATGGGCCTCTTACAAAATCAACTTCCTGAGCTCCGGTTTGTTGGGTACGTAAACGCGGTCTTCAAACCATAGGGTGTCGTGCTCATCCTCACGAAATCCTTTAGCTTTTCCTTTGCTCAGTTTCTCCTTTATAGTGGCAACCTCTTTGTCAGTTTTCTGAGCTTCTCTGATTCTATCCATCAGAGTTGACTGAATTTCCAATGCTGCTACATAGCCTCTCGGAATTATTTATAAACATAGTTCATGAAGATTTCCTGCTAACTCCTGGGGTATTTCTCCTGTCATTAATGTATTGACATGACTCTTACGGCTCAATGCATCCGTTACTACATTAGCCTTTCCGGGATGGTAATGCAATTTCATATCATAATCCTTGATGAGCTCCAACCATCTCCTTTGTCTGAGATTCAACTCCTTCTGCGTGAAAATGTACTTCAAACTCTTATGATCCATGTACACCTCACAATGGTTTCCAATGAGGAAATGTCTCCATGTCTTCAATGCATGCACTACGGCTGCTAACTCCAAATCATGCATGGCATAATTCAATTCGTGAGGCTTCAGTTGTCGTGAAGCATACGAAACAACTCTTCCTTCCTGCATAAGCACTGCTCCCAGTCCTCGACGTGAAGCGTCGCAATACACCTCATAATCCTTGGTTTGATCTGGCAAAATCAACACTGGTGAGGTAACCAAATGGTTCTTCAACTCCTGGAAACTTGCCTCACACTCCTCAGTCCATTTGAACTTAGTATCCTTCTTCAACAACTCCATCATAGGCTTCGCGATCTTTGAGAAATTCTCAATAAATCTCCGGTAGTATCCTGTGAGTCCAAGAAAACTCCGGATCTCTCCAACTGCTGTTGGTGCTTCCCACTTGGTCACGGTTTCAACTTTAGCGGGATCTACTGCTATACCTTCTCCAGATATAACATGTCCGAGGAATCCTACTTCCTTCAACCAAAATTCACATTTGCTGAACTTGGCATATAGTTGGTGTTCTCTGAGCTTTCCAAGTACCAAACGCAAATGCTCCTTATGTTCCTCTTCATTCTTTGAATATACCAGGATATCATCAATGAACACTACAACGAACTTATCCAAAAACTCCATAAACACTTTGTTCATCATGTTCATAAAATAGGCAGGCGCGTTAATCAGTCCAAATGACATAACGGTATACTCATACAGCCCATACCTGGTGGTAAAAGCTGTCTTAGGAATATCCTGTTCTCGAATCTTCAACTGGTGGTATCCTGATCGCAAATCGATCTTGGAAAATACCTTAGCTCCTTGCAATCGATCAAACAGATCGTTGATCATTGGTAGTGGATACTTGTTCTCGATCGTTACTTCGTTCAATCCTCGATAATCAACAACCATCCTTAACGATCCATCCTTCTTCTCCACTAAAAGTACTGGTGATCCCCAAGGCGAAGAACTTGGGCGAATATATCCCTTATCCAGTAACTCCTTAATCTGCTTCTTAATTTCCACCAAATCCTTTGCTGGCATCCTATATGGTCTCTTTGATATTGGCCTAGTGCCTGGCAATAGCTCAATCAAAAACTCAATGTCTCTATCCGGTGGCATGCCTGGAAACTCTTCGGGAAATACATCAGGAAAATTCTTTACCACTGGTACTTCCTCCTGCACAACTCCTGTTAGGCAATTTACTTGGGTCCTCTTTGGTACATGCTGGGATACATACTTGATCCTTCTTCCTTCTGGTGTGGTAAGAAAAATTAACTTACTAGCACACTCAATATTCCCTTTATACTTTGATAACCAATCCATGCCTAATATCACATCCAATCCTTGAGATTCCAATACTATTAGGTCTGAGGGAAAAACATAGTTACCAATCCTTAATGGTAACCGATCACACCATAGACTTGCCACATACTCTGCTCCTGGCGAGGTTACTAACATGGGTGACCTAAGGGCTTGGGTTGGTAGGTTATACTTATCCACAAATCCCCTTGAGATGTATGAATGCGATGCACCAGTATCAAAAAGAACGAGTGCAGTAAATGACTTAACCAAAAACTTACCTATTACTGCATCGGGCTGAGCTTCAACCTCCTCCACATTAACGTGGTTCACTTGTCCCCTGTTGAAAGGGTTTGGCTTCTTCCCAGAACTTCCATTGCCATTTTGTCCTTCAGGACAGTCATTTGCATAATGTCCTAGCTTCGAACACTTATAGCAAGTGACGTGGCTCAAATCCTTCTTGGCTGGGGTTGATGGGGTGCTGCGGTTCTGTCCATTGCTTCCTCCATTCCCATTACCATTCTTGGTGCCATTGTGATTGTGCGAGCTACCTACTCCATGTGTATGCTGAAAATGTCCTCCTGGCCTAGGGGTAAAACGAGGCTTCTGCTGAGCTCCTGAATTATACTTCCCTTGTCCATACTTCCTCTTGCGGTTCTCAATTTGCTGCTGCTTCCCTTCAATCATAAGAGCACGATCAACCAACTCCTGGTAGTTGTTAGAAGTGGCTACCATCAACTGCATACTCAACTCATCATTCAATCCTTCCAGGAATTTCTCCTGCTTAGCTGCATCCGTAGCAACGTCATCTGGGGCATAACGTGCTACTTACTAAACTCCTCCACATACTGGCCAACTGTCCGTCCTCCTTGGCGCAAGTTACGAAACTCACGCTTCTTCATGGCCATTGCTCCTATTGTAACATGGGCAGTACGGAAAGCCTGCTAAAACTAGTCCCATGTGACAGTGTCGACTGGAAAGGTGGCTGTGAAATTCTCCCACCAAGATGCTGCGGGTCCTTCTAACTGATGTGCGGCAAACTTCACCTTCTCCGTATCTGTGCATCCTGCTGTGGTCAACTCCCTAGCTATCTTGCGGAGCCAATCATCTGCTACTATCGGCTCGGTGCTACTGGAAAACACCGGCGGATTCAGCCTAAGAAAACGGGCTAAGTGGTCAACAGGTGGTGGTGGTGGATTGTTGTTGTTGTTCCCCTGATTCTGATTCTGAACTAGCAACTGCATCAAGGTGTTCTGCTGCTAGATCAACTGGGTGAGCTCCGGCGGAAAAGCAAATCAGGGGTCACGTCTCGGAGGCATCTGAGGGTTTAGAAAAGATGAGATATAAGAATAGAGGGGGTCTAAAGGGAAAACACTACCCATATGCACATGAGGCAAAAGCACATAATTCACTTCAATCAATCAAACAAAGGCATACAATCGATCTAGCTATCGCAAAAGTGCTCGGACTACTATATTTACATGGTGGACTGCTACTACTGATGAGGTGGTCTACTAGAAATATTCTACGGTTGTAGACTCCATGATATCTGCTCCTGCTTCATCCACATAGTCATCCTCACTACTATATTGTTCCGAGTCGGTGGCGTCAATGATGATGTAGTCCTCTGGGCTAATCTCCTTGGGTTCCTCGTCTTCATCTACTGGTGTCGGGCCTCCCATAAATATTCCAATCTTCTTGATCAGATAGTCATTCTTCTCCACCAATACTTCAATTTCTTCTTCATAATCTTCGCGTGTAGACTTGAGTTCTTCCTCCAGTTCCTTGATTCTAGTCTTAGCCTTCTTCAGATCTATCATGTCGGCGCACATCTGATTCTCCTAGCGTCGAATGTGCTGATTTAACTCCTGAATAAAAGCTACAATTGATCTATCTTTCCTGGTGCTGATCATCTCCCAGTGTTCATCTCGGCGTCCACAAATCTGGTAGATAGTATCCTTGAGATCCTTGCGGTAGACTTCTCCAATGCGTCCCATGGCGATGTGAGCTGCCATGCTCTTTCCTAGACTCCAAGTTGGGGCATCAAAAGAAAACTCTATGGGCTCAATGACTGGCATGAACGTCCTTCCTGGAACTTGAACTTGAATCATCCAACGCTCTTCTTCAGGTAAAGTGGCGTTGTAGGTTCCCGTGAAGCTTGGTATTCCTATGTTCAGGTATCTAGTGACTTCCTTCAGGTGGCGTCCAAAGGGTGTGTCTTCATCCGGTTGTGTGAACTTGTTCCTTGCATCCGCCATCCTAAAGAGTAGAAAAGATGAGAAGTCAGAAGAGAAGAGAGTGAGTAGTGATCTAGGTCTTTAGCTTAGTGGTCGTGTCCTACAGTCAGCGTGTGCTCTGATACCATCTCTGTAGCGACCAGACCTCAAACAGTCTGATCTCTGTGCTCCGGTGTCATCCCTGGATCAGTAATGCTGACACCACACAATACTCGGAGGATTTATAGCAGAGTAGCAATCACACACTTATTACATCGAGTGTCTCAAAAGAGAACTTAAAACAATAAATATGGCTTAAGGCCATCTAATAACGATAACAGCGGAAGGCTTGGAAGATAAGTGAGTCCATCAACTCCAACGGCATCACTGAGTATAGAACCACGACCTAAAACTCCTCACTCGTCGTCTGAAAAGTCTGCAACATTAACGTTGCAGCCCGAAACGGGTCAGCACATGGAATATGCTGGCAAGGTAACACATAGAGAGTAATGGAATGCAACAACTATACTATATGCATATTTGGCTGGTGGAAAGCTCTATGGTTACAGTTTTTGCATAAAGCCAATTTTTCCCTACTTCAAAGGAATAAATTTAATTACTATCAAGGTGGTTGTGAAACATTGAGAATGGTTGACAGCATTCTCAATCCCAATTAGGTAACATCATTAAAACCCATCAAAATTAATTTAGAGTAACATGTTGAGATTCACATGAAAATCCAGGTACTAGATACTCAAGACGTCCATAACCGGGGACACGGCTAATCATGATTAGTTTATACACTCTATAGAGGTTTGTGCACTTTTCCCCACAAGACTCAATCGCCTCCGTTTGGTTTCTCGCACTACATGGTGTTTGAGAAACGGATGACCGAGACATAGTCTTTCAGAAGCGCTAGCACCTTACGACGGGTAGACCGTACCACCTACATCCCCTACATCTGCTAATCTACCACTGTAAGAGTTCGCACAACTTAGTCAACTATGCCAGAGCCCATAATGGCTTGTGGCTGCACACGGAAGTTTCTAGTATGAATAATCTCATGATCCCTTTGGGCCTGGGTGGCGGTCCAAGAAAACAGGCAAGTCCTGGTAACCCCAGGTGCCTCAATCCACCCAGATGTGTGTTAGGTTGCCACCTTAAATAAACCCTTAATTATCAATCTCACATCTGTCATGGATATTGCTCACCCAATCCACGTCTACTAGCATAGCATGGCATAATAAGCAAACGTAGAAGTAACTCCCAAAGGTTTGATAATAAACAGGTAATAGGTACTACCTCATCTATTTCCCATCCCACAATTTAATTAGATCCTAATCATGCAATGTGTGAGGATTGATCTAATGCAATAAAACTAGGTTGTAGAAAAAGTATGATCAAAGTGTTACTTGCCTTGCTGATGATCCGCGAAACCTAGAGATTCGAAGTAACAGGCGGCGCACTTCGGGTATTCTATCGCAGACAAACAACAAGCATACAATAAGTACTCATCTAATGCACAGGTAAAACTCAAATAGAAGATCTAACCAGAAAGTTCAACTTAAGAACCCTGGTTTGCAAAAAGAATCAAATCGAACGAAGCAAAAGAAATCAAACGGCGAAAGAAAACAACTTCGTTCTAGTAATCTGGATCTAGGGAAAATTTTACTGTAGCAAAAACTTATTTAAGTTGATTATTCGGAAAGAGGGTTTCGAGACGAAACTCCAGGCGCTTGAATCGCCTGATTCCGATAAACGAGCGAAAAGTTATACTAAAACGAAAATTGGATCAGAAATCGCGATCAGAAAATAACCGCGGAAAATCCGACGAAAAAGAAAAACGACGAACAGAATTTTTTTCCCTAAAAAACTGCACGGAAAACGAGGCGGCGGCGAACCTCGAAAGGCGCGCGCTCCGGCGACGGCGGCGGCGGGCGGTGGCGGCGGGCGGCGGTGGTGGCGGCGGCGGCTAGGGCTAGGGTTCGGGTTTCGGTTCGGTGGGCTGGCTCTCTCTCGGGCCTCGGGCGCTATTTAAAGGCGCCCCGGGCGGAGGTTTCCTGGCCGGGTACGGCCCGAAGTCGGTTCCAGTTTTTTTTAATTCCGCTCGGAAGAAAAATAAAAAGAAATACTAAACAGACTCCAAAAATCATGAAATAAATTTTGCCGGGTTCCTAAAATCAAGCCCGATAAAGTGAACATTTATCTGGGCCCAAACTACAACTTTGAAAAACGCACATTTTTCCTAAATTCAAATAAAATACCGAAAAACTCCGAAATAAAACTTATTTGATTTTTTTATTAAATCCTCAATATTTCTATATTTTGGGAAAGTCATTTTATTCCCTCTCTCATATTTTTGCAATAGAAATAATTGATGATAAAATAAATAAAATCAAATGATCCTGTTTACATAATTTGAGAAAACTCAAATATGTAAATAACGAAATCCCCAACTCTCTCCGTAGGTCCTTGAGTTTCTTAGGATTTTCTAGGATCAAAATCAAAAGCAAAATAAAATATGATATGCATGATGACCTAATGTATAACATTCCAAATTGAAATTTTGGGATGTTACAACAGACTAAAACCCTTCAGTTTATATAGACACCGGAAAGGGCTAGAGTTACACAAGGTCGGTTACAAAGGAGAAGATACACATATCTGTATTGCCTAGCTTGCCTTCCACGCCAAGTAGATTCCCATCCGGACACGAGACGAAGTCTTCAATCTTGTATCTTCATAGTCTAACAGTCCGGCTGTCCGGAGACGCCCTAATCCGGGACTCCCTCAGTAGCCCCTGAACCAGGCTTTCAATGACAATGAGTCCGGCGCGCAGTATTGTCTTAGGCATTGCAAGGCGGGTTCCTCCTCCGAATACACCACAGAAGAATTTGAATACAAGGATAGTGTCCGACCGTGCAAAATAAGTTCCACATACCACCGTAGAGAGAATAATATTTCCGCAAATCTAATTTGCTGACTTGTTTTGGCAACACGACATTATGTCACGGCCCGGTGATTATTCGAACCATTTCCTTTAACTAGCCCCGCACATAACGCGAGGAAGTTTTTCGACACATCTCGTCAAAGCAGAGATCGTGTCCCCTTATCACGTGATTCTCATCAATACGGGTGTGGGTAACCCAACCGCGCCATCGATTACGGCGCTTGGGGGATAAGCGAGTTTTACCAGGCTAGTGGGGACGCATAGTTTCGTCCGCCCATATAAAGGGATAAGGATTTACCTTTTCATCCATGCCTTCTTCCTCCTTTGCTCATCCATTTTCGCACACTCGAGCTCCAGCGCCCAAGTCCGCATTTCCCACCTCAACCTCTCCAACCATGTCTAGAGCGGGAGGCAAGTGGATGGTCTCCTCCGTCACGGAGGGACACATCAAGAAGATGAGGAGAGCCGGATACCTGCCCGACGACATCGGGCACCGGCTCCCAGAAGAGGGGCAGCTCATCCCCACCCCCAGGCCCCATGAGAGGGTAGTGTTCCTTACCCATTTCCTCCGCGGACTGGGATTCCCTCTCCACCCATTCGTTCGGAGGCTCATGTTCTACTACGACCTGGATTTCCATGATCTGGCCCGAACTTCATCCTCAACATCTCGGCGTTTATCGTCGTGTGCGAGGCCTTCCTCCGCATCAAGCCCCACTTCGGCTTATGGCTGAAGACTTTCAATGTCAAGACGAAGGTTGTGAGTGGCCGCCAGGCGGAATGCGGAGGCACCATGGTGCTGTAGGATCGAAAGTATGTCTAGAGGGGGGGGGGTGATTAGACTACTTGACCAAATAAAAACTTAACCTTTTCCCAATTTTAGTTCTTGGCAGATTTTAGCTATTGTAGGACAAGTCAAGTAATCATCACACAATTCAAGCAAGCATGCAAAGAGTATATTGGCAGTGGAAAGTAAAGCATGCAACTTGCAAGAATGTAAAGGGAAGGGTTTGGAGAATTCAAACACAATTGGAGACACGGATGTTTTTCCCGTGGTTCGGATAGGTGGTGCTATCCTACATCCACGTTGATGGAGACTTCAACCCACAAAGGGTAACGGTTGCGCGAGTCCACGGAGGGCTCCACCCACGAAGGGTCCACGAAGAAGCAACCACCCACAAAGGGTCCACGAAGAAGCAACCTTGTCTATCCCACCATGGCCATCGCCCACAAAGGACTTGCCTCACTAGCGGTAGATCTTCACGAAGTAGGCGATCTCCTTGCCCTTACAAACTCCTTGGTTCAACTCCACAATCTTGTCGGAGGCTCCCAAGTAACACCTAGCCAATCTAGGAGACACCACTCTCCAAGAAGTAACAAATGGTGTGCAGGTAATGAACTCCTTGCTCTTGTGCTTCAAATGATAGTCTCCCCAACACTCAACTCTCTCTCATAGGATTTGGATTTTGTGGAAAGAAGATTTGAGTGGAAAGCAACTTGGGGAAGGATAGAGATCAAGATTCATATGGTAGGAATGGAATATCTTGGTGTCAACACATGAGTAGGTGGTTCTCGCTCAGAACATATGAGTTGGAATTGTGTATGTGTTCTGATGGCTCTCTCCACGAATGAAGAGGAGGTGGAGGGGTATATATATCCTCCACACAAAATCCAACCGTTACACATAGTTTTCCAATCTCGGTGGGACCGAATCAACAAACTCGGTCGGACCGAAAAGGTAAACCTAGTGACCGTTAGAGATTTTCGGTGGGACTGACATGCAACTCGGTAGGACCGATATGGTTAGGGTTTGGGCATAACGTAATCTCGGTGAGACCGATTACACAAACTCGGTGAGACCGATTTTGGTAATTAGCTAACCAGAGAGTTGGTCAGGCAAACTCAGTGGGACCGATTTGCTCTTTCGGTGAGACCGAAAAGTTACAAAAAGGAAACACTGAATTTACATTGCAATCTCGGTGGGACCGATTCGCTCTTTCGGTGAGACCGAAAAGTTACGAAAGGGAAACAGAGAGTTTGCAATCCCATCTCCGTGAGACCGAGATCCCTATCGGTAGAACCGAATTGCTAGGGTTTGGCAGTGGCTTATGACAAGTGAAACTCGGTGGCGTTGGATAGAAAGAATCGGTAGGACCAAGTTTGTCTTAGGGTTTAGGTCATATGTGATATGGGAAAGTAGTTGAGGGTTTTGGAGCATATCACTAAGCACATGAAGCAAGAGGCTCATTAAGCAACACCTCAGCCCTCCTTGATAGTATTGGCTTTTCCTAAAGACTCAATGTGATCTTGGATCACTAAAATATAAAATGAAGAGTCTTGAGCTTTTGAGCTTGAGCCAATCCTTTGTCCTTAGCATTTTGAGGGTTCCACTTTCACATCCATGCCATGCCAATCATTGAGCTTTCCTGAAATAATCATCTTGGAATAGCATTAGCTCAATGAGCTATATGTTGTTATGAATTACCAAAACCACCTAGGGATAGTTGCACTTTCAATCTCCCCCTTTTTGGTAATTGATGACAACATATAGATCAAAGCTTCGACAAATGATAATAAGCATGAAATATATCGTCGCTTTGAGAAGTATGTGATAAGTAAGAGCTCCCCCTAAATTTGTGCATATTTAAAATTTGCTTTGGACTGCAAATGCACAAAGAGTTAGAGTCATGGGTTACTCTTCCATGTCACATACATCTTGGTGGAGCGCTTAAAATGATAAGAATGAAATACATGCACTCATCACCAAGAATAGTGAATGATCACATAAGATAGATAAGATAATAGCATTAAGCAAACATTAAGTGTAGCTTATGATCAAACACATGATCATCAATGTCTCACGAGCAATGACATAGTATCTCAAGCACTCAAAAGCAAACAAAGTTCGAAAAACCACCAAATAAAGCAAGAGAGAATAAAAGCAACACTCTCTCTCGAAGCCTATGATCTATACATTTTTCTCCCCCTTTGGCAACAAGTTACCAAAAAGTTCCTAGAAAATGCATAGTGCTAGATCGACGCTCAGGCTTGATCTTCAGGTGGTGGTGGAGTCCGGAGCACTCCAAGGACGAAGCCTTCTGTAGACGTGGTTGGAGTCGAGGCTGAAGTAGATGCTGGAGCTGGTGGAACTGAGGCTGTAGCTGGTGCAGACATGGTGGCTCTGTTGTCAGCAATGGGCACTGCAGACGACCTCGGACCTCGTGGCACTCTGGCAAAGGCATCAGTTGTAGTCCTGCCTCTCCTCTCCTGCATGTCATCTTGGAGCTGCTCCACTGCAGTCTGAATCTCTGTCACCTTGACATCCAAGTCATATAACTTTTGTTCCATGATTCTCTCTAGGCTTGCCTGGTTCCGAGTTAGGGTGGCTAGTCCTTTCTCAATCCGCAGGGTGGATGCAATCAGGTAACCAAGCTGCTCTTGTTTGGTTTTCAAGAAATACTCAAATGCCTACTCTTGAGTTGGCATCTTGGCAGCTTTCTCCTTCCTTGCCTTCTCCTTCTTTGCTTGTGCTTGTGCAGACGATGGCTCATTCTCAGTCATAACAACTTGATTATCTTCAAAATCTGGATGGATGGGCAGGTGTTCCTTGTCCAACAAGTATATACCCGTGCCCATCTTGGAGTTAATGAGCTCCTGAATTTGTGGGGCATATCCACAACTCCTCTTCTGGTCTGCTGCAGTCCTCTTGATTGTTTCTACTATGAGGCTCATCACTTTAAACTTCCGAGGCACATCAAATACATGAAGCAAATTGATTGCATGGCCTCTGATCATCTTGTGATCTCCATATTTGGGCAACAGAGTGTGCCTAAGGATCCAGTTAATGGTTGGCAGCCCTGACAGAAGATAATGCACAGACCCAAACTTGAAAGTATCAAGTGCCTCGTTTGGAATTTCCTTGTACATATTGGACATAGAGTTGTGGTCCATCTTCTTCTTGGCATAGATATCCAAGTCATCCTCATGCTCCTCCGGGGCATTGATGAGCTGTGCCCACTCAGCAACAGTAGATTGGTACCTCGTACCTTCAGACATCCAAGTTATCCTACCATCTGGATAGAAGTGTGCCGTGGAGTAGAATTGCATAATAAGTTCCTCGTTCCACTTTGTGAGCTTCTGCCCAACAAAGTCTGCAACTCCACAAGCACTAAAGCTGTCTTGCACTCCAGGATAGTGCTCTTCATTGTCCTTGATGTACTCCCAATCAACCCATCTCATGTCATAAACTATGGGCTTCTTGTCCAACAAAACTGTCTCATAGAAGTCCTGCTGTTCCTTAGTGTGGAATCTGTAGTCAACAGCAGTCCTCCTCCTTGAAGCATACGGATCTGCTTCTCTCCACTTCCTCAGCCCTGAGTCTCTCCTGAGCTTCATATCCTCAGCCACAGGATGAGCATCGTTGTGGTCTGGGATCTTGGGCTTGAGCTTTCTAAGAACTTGTTCTTCCTCATCTTCTTCAGCAGTGTCAGGCACTGGGGCCTTGTTCTTCTCAGCTGCAGGTATGCTCCTTGTATTTCTCTTTGGTGCAGACTTGGGCTTGGAGGCAGCTTTGGGTGCTTCTTTGGGCTTAGATGTGGCAGCCCCTGATCTTATAGCATCACCCATAAGCTTAGGTGCCTTAGGTGCTGGTGCAGCAACCTCTTCTTCTTCCTCTTCTTCCATGATGGAAGCCTTTCCAAGCACTCTGGCTACGGTCTTCTTGACCCTTTCCTTCCTTTTCTTTCCTTCAGCAGCAACTGGCTCAGGAATCTGAGTTAAGGCTCTGGCCTTTGGCATAGGCTGCCTACCTGCTGGCCTTTTGATCTTTAACCCTGGCTTTGTGCCCTGTGCTGGCTCAACTCTCTTTGATGTGGCTTCCTCTTCCTATGCCACATAATCTTCATCCTCAGAATCTGAAGTTCTCCTCTTGCCTCTGTCTGGTGGCAGCTTTTGGCAAATTTCTTGGGGTACTTCTGCTGCCATCATCTGAAGAGCTGGAGGGACTAGTGCCCTCACTCATCTGCACTTGCTGCTCTGACAAGTTCTGGCTGTCACTCTGATCAGACATGTTGCAAACTCTGACTGCTGACCCTGTGAATAGTTTATAGATGAGGTAGAGTGGATGAGCATCACAAAATGCAGAGATTTTTGCAAAAGAATGATCCAAAAACTTAGTTTTAGTTTCCCACTGAAATCATCTCGGATCTACCGATTTTTAAACTCGGTGATACCGAAGCAGTTTTGGCACCTAAACTAGTGAACTCGGTTAGACCGAGTCATAGTTCGGTGGCACCGAGACTGCTAGGGTTTCACAGAGTTCCAAAATCGGTCACACCGATAAGTAATTCTCGGTCAGACCGAGTCTCACTTGTGCAATGGCATAAGCCAAATCGGTGGGACCGAGTTTTTCAACTCGGTGGGTCCGAGATGGTTTCGGCGGAAACCTAACCCTAAAATTTTCGAATCAAACCTAATCTACGAGTGCATTGACTGGATAGGAGTGTTTCAATCGTGGCAAGAATCATGATGATCACAATGTGCTAAGAATTGGATTGGAGAATAGCACAAAGATCGAGTCCATACCCTAGTTCGGCGGAGACTCACAACAGTGGCAACAGCGGGGTAGAATTCCGTTGACGGCGATGGAGACCAGCGACTGGAGGCGGCTGGCGATGAGGAGACGATCCGGAGACCAAGTTGGCAGAGCAGGCTATCGCGCGGGCGAAGGGGTTCGAAGAAATTTCCAATTTTTTGCTCGTGACTATATATAGCCCGACCCTGTTGGTGTGACCGAGTGGAAGAACTCGGTGGCACCGAGATTCATAACTGCAAGCAGTTACTGAAACTCGGTGTGACCGAAAGGTTCAAAACGGTTGCACCGAGATCGAAAACCTAGATCAACTTAATGATCTCGGTAGGACCGAAAGTGGGGTATCGGTCAGACCAAGAATCATAAAGAGGTTTTGGCAGTTTAAGTCTATGACGAATCGAGGACTCCGAGTGCTCCTCACACAGAGTGGTTCGAATCTGACTTGATCAAATTTTGTGATGTAGCATGAATAGAGTTTGAGACGAGAAAAGCATAGATAGCTAGAGGAGGTTCTTAGGCATTCTTGTCCATCCACTTGGCAAAAGGAAATAAAACCAAACAATCAAAACAACAAGTGGATGTCCTCGAATGAGTAAAATATGCAACCAGCATGCTCACACAATAAGATGGCAAATGAAATATGTGACAAGGCATGCACAACCAATTCTAGCATCTATCAAGCAATTTGCGATGACAAGGTCATCTATATATGAGTATATTGTCTTAGGAGTCAAGTGAGAACACTTGATCATAGGTCATACCCATCGTTTAAGCTCAAGTGGGGTTACCACTTTTACATAAAGCATTGTTGTGTTCACATCTTTAGAGTTGCTTTAGCTCAAGTCTTAGAGTAAAGCTCCCCCTAGATGTGATATCCCTCCTTAGAGGGATGAACTAACCTCGGGTTTTGTCAATGATGACTTCATGTAGATGTTGAAGATGTGGATGCTCAATGTTGATGTAGATGTAGATCACTTGGAGCTATCCATTTGAGTGAATTGCACTTTCAATACCTACATGGGTTAGTCCCACAAGGAACAAACAAGGATATCCATAGACATAGAGTGATGCACACACAAGATGATGTCCATGAAAACTTTTAGGTTACCTTGTCCCTTGTCTTACCAACAAGAGGGTTTGTGACTCCTTGAACTAGTGCAAGATGTGGAAGTTGATTGCACTTGTTCTTGCCAAGATGATAAGAGTGAAGTATGTTGGCGGAGTCACCCTCAAGAACTCTCTAGTTCTTCTTCTTTTGGATCCACACCATCTTGATGGGAATCCTTGGAGTTGTAGTCGTACTTGATGAAGTGGAACTTGAAGTAGTCTTGGGAATCCACTTGACTAAGGTCTTAGGAGCTTCTTCAAATGCATCAATTTCCTCTTGAAGCTTGTCCTTGCCTTTTTGCTTGTAGTCTTGTGGTGGAAGATCATCTTGAGCTTGTGTCCCCTTGAAAGAAGTATCATACTTCTCTTGTTGAGGAACAAACTTTGTCTTGGGGTATTGATCTTCTTCCCACTCAACTCCATTGGCATTGAACTTTCGCTCAAAACCAACACCTTGATTCTTCCGGTGCATTCCTTGCTTGCGCACAATTTCCTCAAATTGCTTACTCCCGGCAAGGCTTTTGTACACTGCTTTCTCTATAATTCCCTTCAATAAGCTATTTTCTTGCTCAAGTGTAACTTGGCTAAGAGAATCATTAGTGGAATCAAGAGAACTACTAGAAGCAACAATATTGGATTTAGCATGATCATTGTTACTGCTAGAGGAAGAATCTTTCTTGTTCTTGTTACTAGACTTGACTTGAGGCATGTAAGTGGATAAGAGTAAACGCTTGGCAATGTAAGAAGAACTTTTCTTGCGGAGATCATCATTGATTGCTTTTAAGAACTCATGCTCTTGCTCAAGATTGAGCTTTTCAAAGCATAATTTCTCATGAGCTCTTAAAAGTTCTCGATGATCTTCGAAGATAGTTTCATGAGCTAACTTAAGAGTGTTTAGTTCTTTAGTTAGAGCCTCAATCTTCTCCTTATCATTATCATTCGTTTTATCTTGATTAGCATGATTAATTGATGTTTCATCATAGTATTCATCACTAGAGTTGTCAACAAGCAAATCATCACCTAACAAGTTATCTTCATCACTATTGAAATCAACATACTCGGGGTGTGTTACCTTAGGACCTTTGGCCATGAAGCATCTTCCAATTCCTTCATTTGGTGAGTCAAATATGTCGTAGGAGTTGGTTGACACAAGTGCTAGACCGACAACACCTTCATCTTGAGTATCTTCGGAGTCGGAGTGATAACTTCTCTCGGAGTGGCTGTCGGAGTCGGAGCCAGATACCCATTCACCAACATGAGCTTGATGTCTTTGTTTTGTGTAGCTCCTTGATGATTTTTCCTTCCTTTCTGAATCCTTGCTTCTCCGTGAGTATCTTCGTTCATAACGATCATCTCTACTCCTTCTCTCTCTTGGTGGTGATTCTTTGGTTCTTATTTTTGGAGAATCTTCTCTTCTCTTGTAGGGAGCCGTACACTCATTGGAATAGTGTCTGGGTCTTCCACAACTGTAGTAGTTTCGCTCTCGACTAGAAGATCTTTTGTCATTGTAGGACCTTGACTTGAAGCTTCTATCTTTGCTTCTACTCTTGTAGAACTTGTTGAAGTTCTTCATCATTAAGCTCAATTCTTCATTGAAGTTTTGTTTCTCACTTGATGATGTAGGGGCTTCACATGAGGCTTTGTAGGCACCACTTGATTTGTTGTGAAGTTCCTCTTTATCCTTAAGTGACATCTCATGAGCAACAATTCTTCCAATCACCTCCGTTGGCTTGAGATCTTTGTAATTGGGCATCATTTGGATCAATGTGCACACGGTATCATATTTTCCATCCAAGGCTCTTAGAATCTTCTTGATGATGAATCTATCGGTCATCTCTTCGCTTCCTAAGCCGGCAATCTCATTTGTGATGAGAGCAAGCCTAGAGTACATTTCAGCGACACCTTCACCATCCTTCATTTTGAACTTGTCAAGTTGACTTTGAAGCACATCCAACTTGGATTCCTTGACGGAGTTGGTACCTTCGTGCATATCAATCAAAGTGTCCCAAGTTTCCTTTGCATTCTCAAGACGGCTGATTTTGTTGAATTCTTCGGGGCACAATCCGTTGAACAGAATATCACAAGCTTGAGCATTGTATTGCAACAGCTTCAACTCATCCGCGGTAGCTTCACGGTTTGGTTCTTTCCCATCAAAGAAGTCACCTTGCAAACCAACACACACAATAGCCCAAACGGCGGGGTTATGTCCAAGAATATGCATTTTCATTTTATGCTTCCAACTAGCAAAGTTAGTACCATCAAAGTAAGGACCTCTACGGTGATAATTTCCCTCGCTAGACGCCATACTCTCCTAGGTTGTGAAACCAAGGCTATGACCACCAAAAGCTATGGAGATCAAAGCAAATGGAGACCAAAGCTCTGATACCACTTGTAGGATCAAAAGTATGTCTAGAGGGGGGGTGATTAGACTACTTGACCAAATAAAAACTTAACCTTTTCCCAATTTTAGTTCTTGGCAGATTTTAGCTATTGTAGGACAAGTCAAGTAATCATCACACAATTCAAGCAAGCATGCAAAGAGTATATTGGCAGCGGAAAGTAAAGCATGTAACTTGCAAGAATGTAAACGGAAGGGTTTGGAGAATTCAAACGCAATTGAAGACACGGATGTTTTTCCCGTGGTTCGGATAGGTGGTGCTATCCTACATCCACGTTGATGGAGACTTCAACCCACAAAGGGTAACGGTTGCGCGAGTCCACGGAGGGCTCCACCCACGAAGGGTAACGGTTGCGCGATTCCATAGAGGGCTCCACCCATGAAGGGTCCACGAAGAAGCAACCACCCACAAAGGGTCCACAAAGAAGCAACCTTGTCTATCCCACCATGGCCATCGCCCACAAAGGACTTGCCTCACTAGAGGTAGATCTTCACGAAGTAGGCAATCTCCTTGCCCTTACAAACTCCTTGGTTCAACTCCACAATCTTGTCGGAGGCTCCCAAGTAACACCTAGCCAATCTAGGAGACAACACTCTCCAAGAAGTAACAAATGGTGTGTAGGTAATGAACTCCTTGCTCTTGTGCTTCAAATGATAGTCTCCCCAACACTCAACTCTCTCTCATAGGATTTGGATTTTGTGGAAAGAAGATTTGAGTGGAAAGCAACTTGGGGAAGGCTAGAGATCAAGATTCATATGGTAGGAATGGAATATCTTGGTCTCAACACATGAGTAGGTGGTTCTCTCTCAGAACATATGAGTTGGAATTGTGTATGTGTTCTGATGGCTCTCTCCACGAATGAAGAGGAGGTGGAGGGTTATATATAGCCTCCACACAAAATCCAACCGTTACACACAGTTTTCCAATCTCGGTGGGACCAAATCAACAAACTCGGTCGGACCAAAAAGGTAAACCTAGTGACCGTTAGAGATTTTCGGTGGGACTAACATGCAACTCGGTAGGACCGATATGGTTAGGGTTTGGGCATAACGTAATCTCGGTGAGACCGATTACACAAACTCGGTGAGACCGATTTTGGTAATTAGCTAACCAGAGAGTTGGTCAGGCAAACTCGGTGGGACCGATTTGCTCTTTCGGTGGGACCGAAAAGTTACAAAAAGGAAACACTGAATTTACATTGCAATCTCGGTGGGACCGATTCGCTCTTTCGGTGAGACCGAAAAGTTACAAAAGGGAAACAGAGAGTTTGCAATCCCATCTCGGTGAGACCAAGATCCCTATCGGTAGAACCGAATTGCTAGGGTTTGGAAGTGGCTTATGACAAGTGAAACTCGGTGGCGCCGGATAGAAAGAATCGGTAGGACCGAGTTTGGCTTAGGGTTTAGGTCATATGTGGATATGGGAAAGTAGTTGAGGGTTTTGGAGCATATCACTAAGCACATGAAGCAAGAGGCTCATTAAGAAACACCTCATCCCTCCTTGATAGTATTGGCTTTTCCTAAAGACTCAATGTGATCTTGGATCACTAAAATATAAAATGAAGAGTCTTGAGCTTTTGAGCTTGAGCCAATCCTTTGTCCTTAGCATTTTGAGGGTTCCACTTTCACATCCATGCCATGCCAATCATTGAGCTTTCCTGAAATAATCATCTTGGAATAGCATTAGCTCAATGAGCTATATGTTGTTATGAATTACCAAAACCACCTAGGGATAGTTGCACTTTCAGGTGCGCAAGATGCCCAACGTCACATGGCTCGAGGGCTCCTTCGTGGATACCATAAAGGGGTGGCAATCGGGGTGGTTCTACATCACCGAGCCGCATGACCCTAAATGGGCAGCGGCCCCCGAGTTCTGATCTGGCATCCCCACGCGGATCACCTCCTGGCAAGAGAAGGGCCTGTCCTGGGGTAGTTCGGGAGAGCTGACCGGACTCCAAACATGTATTCAAAACATGATGAACAAAAGCTCAAACTCGTCAACGTAGTCCAGGTCATGCTCATCCGCTGGATCCTCCCGTGCCAACAACGGGCTTTCAACTTATGGGAGTTCGACCCGGCCCAGCACCAAACTCTAAACAGGCTCTTTGACACAACACACGAGGATGCCTGGAAGGTGCTATTCAAGGGTGTCGAGGTTCCCCCTCCCACTATCGAGGATCGCGGATTCAGCGCGAAGCGCCAAGCCAGTGCGGTAAGCTGTTTTACCTTTCACTGGATACTTGTTTTTCATAGTTTGACTCTATGCGGGATCTAAGCTCCCGTACCTTTGACAGGACTGGCAGGAGACGGCCGGACAGATCGACTATCCGGCTCCTTTGCCCGAAGGCCCAGCAGACGCTCTCCTGACGAAGATGCTGACTCCGGCTCCTTACAAGGTGCCGGAGAAGACCAGGAAGGCCAAGGGAACCCGAAAGAGTTCCCGACGCCAGGCGTCATTGGACTCATCGCCCGATTATTTTGCGACACACTCCTCCCCCGAAGACAAGGAGGAAGAAGAAGATGCTCCCCTCCAGACGGGGGAGACAAGAAAAGGAAGGCCGCCCCAACAGGGGGGCCGAAGGGTCCAAGAAGGGAAGGACTCTCCTTCCAAATAGTTCTACCACCGCCGCCGACGGCGAAGACGAGTGGCTGCCCAGGGCCAAGCCCCTGGGGAAATCGTAAGTATTCGAATACCAGAGTAACTTATAGCATTCCTTTGTCGCACTGCTTCCCCTAACGCCGAATATGATTATGCAGGCCGCCACGAGCCCGCATCGATGTATCGTCGGACGGCTCCCTGGGCTCGTCGGATATGGATAGCGATCCAATTCCGACCGCCACCTCCCCTGGCCCTACGGACAATCCGAGGTGTTGTATCACGAGGCACCGGGTCGAGGGTAGATAGTCCCGGAGGTGCCTCAAGGCGACCTTCCAGACTCCGGGAGCAGAGGGGACAAGGCCCCTGAGGGCTCCGAGTTCGGCCCTCAGCCGAACACCACGCCCGAACCTCCAGTGGTTCTGGACTCGGGCAGGCGGCCTCCTTCCAAGAAGGGCAAGACGCCTGTACTGGTGACCTCTGTCCATCCAGAGGCACTGGACAATCTACTGGAAGCGCTTCGCAGCGCTTCCATCGACGAGGAGCACCATACTATTATGAGTGCGGTGGTCCAGAAGGTTCAGTCCGCCAAGAGCGGACTGACTGAAGCATGTGCCAGCCTTCTAACAGGCTTTGAGGTAAGTGTTTAAAATATAGGAAAAATGTTACCGCATAGACAGTAGCCCCTGATGCTATGTTCGGTGTTCACAAAGAAAAGCCGAACAAAGGATCAAACAATATCGCAGGAGTCTAATATAAGTATGTCTATATGCATATGCAGGCTTCGCTGCTGGCATCTGCCACACTGACTGCGCAGGTCGCCACACTGAAGCAGGACCTTAAAGGGTCCAAGGGCAAGCTCGGCCTTGCCAAGAGGCAGCTCCAGGAGAACAAAGGTAAGTAATACCTAGTCTATGGATATGTATAAAAAGAATGCGATTGCAAAATGACAGGATCATCATGAATTTGCCAAGGGCCACGGCCGAAGTGGCGACCCTAAAGCAAGCGTTGTCCGAGGCCGAAAACAAAGTGGCCAAGGAGCGCACCGAGCGAGAAAAGCAGGAGGCGCGTGTGGGCGAGGTGCAACAAGAGCTCCAAGCTCTCGTGACGAAGCACGAGGTGTTGGAGCTTGACTCGAAGACGCGGGAGTCTGAGCTTGCCGCGGCCCTTGAGAGCGCGAAGAATGCCAAGGCCGAAGCCCAAAGGGCCCTCTAGGAGATTGATGCGATGAAGAAAATAGCGGCGGGTAAGGAATTCTATATGCAAAGCAAGCATGTGAAAGTAAATTACCTGTTACTTACCCAAATCCGGAGCTCTCCAGGAGCATTCGCAGATTTGCCCCGCATCATGTCCGATGCTGCACAATTTTACCAGGCCGAGGAGGGAAGCTCAACGGAGAAGCTGTTCTGGTCTCAGTATACTGGGACCGAACACCCGGTGCCAATGAGCGACCAGCTAAAGCAGCTGGTCGAGCTACACAAGGCGGCCGAATAGGCCATGAAGGGCTTTATAGTCCGGCTGTGGCCTGGCGACGCCCTTCCGAACAGCTACTTCGGCCTGGTGAGGCGGCTTGTGGATGCCTGCCCGCAGCTAGAGGTCGTCAAGCGATCCGTCTGCATTGAAGGTGCACGCTGGGCTTTCGCCCGTGTGAAGTTGCAATGGGTCAAGCTAGACGCCGTAAAGCTGATCAAGGAAGGGCCGCCGGAGGGCAAGGAGCATCGCCACCCCGAGATGTACTACGAGGGTGTTCTGAAGGGTGCCCGTCTCGTAGCGGACGAGTGCACGAAAGATGTAATATTTGAGTGAAACTTGCTCATGTGATCCTATGTTTATGAAAACTTGTTCATATGCGCTATGCAACGCTTGTTTGAATTTAAAATATTACCTTCTGTTTGGCTGTTTATCCAATCTGAGAGATGTCTAGTCCTCGACTTCTGCCCCCATGCCACGAGTGTTGGGGTGTTCGGGATAAACCGGAGCACTCTTGTTCCCATTTTTGGGTCCTTCGAGGGAGGTGCTCAGCACAGCGAACAAGGCAACCAGACTAATAATGCTTTATCACTCTCACTTAGCCATAGAATTCTATCATTTTAAATTTCGGCGAAGCCCCTGGTATTCGGAAGGCCGACTTCGGGGGGTGATACACGACTTTAAGCCGGACAGGACAGGGTCCTCGCTCTAAGCAGCATAAGTCTTTAGGGACTCGAAACCTCGCCGAACAGCGGCCAGTCTCTTGCCTTATCATGACAGTCAGTTTTAGCTTTCTCTACTGAGGTGCTTATCCCAGCAGAACCGGGGCACAATCGCAGTAGTTCTCCTAGCGCTACCTTAGCCGATTGAGTGGAACGTAAGGTACCAAAACATAGGAGCCGGGCAAACCCAACATTTGACTAAAGACATGATTCGGAGCTGATGCATATAATGCTATAAGTTCGAGGTGCCGCACTTGTGAAAGTGTTTGGACTTTTCACACCATATTGTGGGGTACGCAAGCCCCTGGTGTATTGGCCATACCAAAGTGTACGGTTGCAAGGCGTCATTAATGAACACACACACACACACACACACACATATATATATATATATATATATAACAAGAATGCAATAATAGTTGTAATGTTATGCATTGTTTATTCAAAAAGGTGCGTTAAAGCAGAATGATATAGATAGTGCGATAAGCAAAAAGTGGGACTATGTCCCTTCCAAGGGCAAGCTGAGGAATAGTATTAAAGCAAATATTTCACTCGTTATCGTAATCCACCTGCGAGTTCGGTGGTGTGACGTAGCTTTCTGCCTCCTTGGTTGCTGCATCATGTGTTCGGCAATCATGCTGCCGGACAGGGTTTCCAGAGATTAAAGTCCTGAAAAGAGAAAAATAACAAAGCGGGAAGCCCCTAGTGCGGTTTAAGCCGCGTCTTGGGGCGTGCCGTAGTTGTGCCCCCTCCCCATCTGTGCCCATGGTATTTTTAATGCGTAATTATGTACCTGTGGCACGGATTTCACCATTTGGCTGGGACTGGGGTGGGGGCCGCATTGCTACGCGAGCTCAGATCGTACCAGGCGGTCTAGTTGCCGATTACTCCGAGCGCGCTTGAAGGTGTCCGGGTCTTGAGACACCGAACTGGTGGATTTCCTTGAGAGGTTGCTTTGCACTTCTGCTGCGAGGGCCGTAGTGTGCTCCTCCATTCGGAGAGAGCGCTCTGTGTTTCCATTAACTATAATGACCCCCCGAGGTCTTGGCATCTTGAGCTTGAGGTATGCATAATGCGGTACCGCATTGAATCTCGCAAATGCGGTTCGCCCGAGCAGTGCATGATAACCACTACGGAACGGGACTATATCGAAGATTAATTCTTCGCTTCGGAAGTTATCCAGGGATCCGAAGACCACTTCCAGTGTAATTGAGCCTATGCAATGGGCCTCTACACCTGGAATGACGCCTTTAAAGGTTGTTTTTGTGGGTTTGATCCTTGAGGGGTCTATACCCATTTTGCGCACTATGTCCTGATAAAGCAGGTTCAGGCTGCTGCCACCGTTCATAAGGACTCGAGTGAGGTGAAATCCGTCAATATTGGGTCTAGGATCAGTGCGGCAAATCCACCATGACGGATACTAGTGGGGTGGTCCCTGCGATCGAAGGTGATCGGACAGGAGGACCATGGGTTGAACTTTGGGGTGACTGGCTCCAATGCATATACGTCCCTGAGCGCACGCTTCCGCTCCCTCTTGGGGATGTGGGTTGCGTATATCATGTTCATCGTCCGCACTTTTGGGGGGGGGGGACCTCTTCTGTCCTCCGGTGTTCGGCTACCGGGGCTCCTCTTCGTCATCGCTGTGTGACCCCTTATCTTTGTCTTCGGCAATTAACTGCCGGCCTGCTTGAATACCCAACAGTCCCTATTGGTGTGGTTGGCTGGCTTGTCGGGGGTGCCGTGTATTTGACACAAGCGATCGAGTATACGGTCCAAACTGGATGGGCCCGGAGTGCTTCTTTTGAATGCCTTTTTCCGCTGACCGGGTTTAGAGCCTTTGAATCCGACATCGACTGCCGTATCCTCAGTATTATCGCTATTAATGCGGCGCTTATGTTTGTTGCGACGTGACCTGCTATTGCCATCCTTGGTATCCAAAGTACCATGGTTCTTTGACATATTTTTACTGCGAGCCAGCCAGCTGTCTTCTCCCGCACAAAAGCGGGTCATGAGTGTCGTGAGGGCTGCCATAGATTTTGGCTTTTCCTGACCAAGGTGCCGGGCTAGCCACTCGTCGCGGATGTTGTGTTTGAAAGCTGCTAGGGCCTCTGCATCCGGACAATTGATGATTTGATTTTTCTTTGTTAGGAACCGAGTCCAGAATTGGCTGGCTGATTCTTCTGGCTACTGAATTATGTGGCTCAAGTCATCGGCATCTGGTGGTCGCACATAAGTGCCCTGAAAGTTGTCGAGGAATGCGGCTTCCAGATCTTCCCAAAAGCTAATAGACTCTGCTGGCAAGCTGTTAAGCCAATGCCGCGCTGGTCCTTTGAGCTTTAGTGGGAGGTATTTGATGGCGTGTAAGTCATCGCCACGGGCCATGTGGATGTGGAGGAGGAAATCCTTGATCCATACCGCAGGATCTGTTGTGCCGTCGTATGATTCAATATTTATGGGTTTGAAACCTTCTGGGCTTTGATGATCCATTACTTCGTCTGTGAAGCATAAGGGGTGTGCGGCGCCTCTGTATTGGGCTATATCGCAACGTAGCTCGGATGGGTCTTGCCCGCTCTGTTCAGCCCGGCCGGATTTACTTTTACTATATCTGGCGTGACGTTTATCGTCTCGCATAGTGGCGCGCCCTCGTGATCCGTAGATCGATCTTGCATGTTTTGCTTTGTCCTCCAATACGTCTCGCAGGTCTGGCGTGTTTCCCCATGCTTTTTTATTTGAATGGCGTCGGGGGTGCAGGCTGAGCTTTTGGCTGGAATGCCTCTCTATCACGGCCACGAGGTGGCCGATCAGCCGCGTCATATGCTTCTTCCTCCAGTCGAGGTAGCAACCTGCATTTTGGGTAACTCTTGGAGGGGCGCTCGAGTTTATGTTCCTCGGCCGCGAGGACTTCAGTCCATCTGTCAGCTAGCAGATCTTGATCAGCTTGAAGCTACTGCTGCTTTTTCTTAAGGCTATTTGTCGTGGCCATAAGCCGGCGCTTGAAGCGCTCTTGTTCGACGGGATCCTCTGGCACGGCGAATTCGTCATCGCCGAGGCTTGCCTCGTCTTCGGAGGGGGGCATGCAATTATCATCCTCTGCCTCTCCATATGCCGCTCTCCCAGGAGGGCGGGCTCCTCCATCCTCCTGCTCTAACTCTTGCTGGAGGGGGTTGTTGTTGTCTTCGGCACTATCCGGAGTGTTATTACCTCCTGTGCCAGTATCACCACTTTTGCTTTGGCGGGACTTAGAGCGGCGCCGCTGAAGTCGGCACTTGGGTTGCTTCTTGGAGGGGTCATCCTCCGCTGTCTCGTCGCCATTGCCTTCTTTGGGTGTATCCACCATGTATATATCGTATGATGAGGTGGCTGTCCAGTGCCCTGTGGGCAGTGGTTCCTCTTCGTCTCCCGCATCGTCGTCCATACCATCAATGTCTTCGGATTCAAAGTCGAGCATGTCGGTTAAGTCATCGACAGTGGCTACTAAGTGGATGGTGGGTGGGCCGTGAATTTCTTCGTCGTCCGCATCCCAGTCCTGCCGGACATAGTTCGGCCAGGATCCTCCTGACAAGGAGAGAGACCTTAATGAGTTCAGTATATCGCCGAAGGGCGAGTGCTGAAAGATATCCGTGGAGGTAAACCCCATGATCGGTGCCCAGCCAGATTCGATAGGAACGGGCGCAGGTGGTTCGGAGTCCGTGGCCGGAGAAGGATTCGACAGTTTATCAACACGGCTCTCGTGCAAGGTAAGGTCGATGTTCGGCTCGATCGCCGCTAAGGGTAAGGCCTCCGTGGTGGGGTCCATCCACCCGTCCATGGACGGCGCAACTGGCTCCGAATTGAGGGTCGGAGCGGCTGCCGATGCGATCTCCTTAACAATGTCTGATGGTAGAGCTAAATCATACTCATCGTGACCGCGTGACGCACAAGGCAGAGGCTCGAACCCATCGAAGATTGAGTCTCCGCGGATATCGGCCGTGTAGTTTAAGCTTCCAAACCTGACCTGGTGGCCAGGGGCGTAACTTTCAATCTGCTCCAGATGGCCAAGCGAATTGGCCTGCAGTGCAAAGCCACCGAATACAAAAATCTGTCCTGGGAGAAAAGTCTCACCTTGGACTGCATCGCTAACGATGATCGCAGGAGCCATCAAGCCTAACGGCGACGACATAGAGGAACTCTCAATGAAAGCACCAATGTCGATGTCAAAACCGGCGGATCTTGGGTAGGGGGTCCTGAACTGTGCGTCTAAGGCGGATGGTAACAGGAGGCAGGGGACACGATGTTTAACCTAGGTTCGGGCCCTCTTGATGGAGGTAAAACCCTACGTCCTGCTTGATTAATATTGATGATATGGGTAGTACAAGAGTAGATCTACCACGAGATCAGAGAGGCTAAGCCCTAGAAGCTAGCCTATGGTATGATTATATGTTGTCCTACGGACTAAAACCCTCCGGTTTATATAGACACCAGAAAGGGCTAGGGTTACACAAGGTCGGTTACAAAGGAGAAGATACACATATCCGTATTGCCTAGCTTGCCTTCCACACCAAGTAGAGTCCCATCCGGACACGAGACGAAGTCTTCAATCTTGTATCTTCATAGTCTAACAGTCCGGCCAAAGGATATAGTCCAGCTATCCGGAGACCCCCTAATCCAGGACTCCCTCAGTTGCCGTGTTTCGTGCTCCTCCATCGCAGTACTACTCCAGTGGAAAACCTGAGTATACCGCACGGTTCTTTGCTCCTCCTCGATCAGGTCATCAACGCATTTATACGAGCAGTCAAATCATAAGGCCCCGCCTTCCAGCAGTAATGAGCCGTCAAATCACAAAGGCCCTCACCTCTCGTGAAACCGACCAAGCTAGACTACCCCACTGAGGGAGTCCTGGATTAGGGGGTGTCCGGATGGCCGGACTATACCTTCAGCCGGACTCCTGGACTATGAAGATACAAGATTGAAGACTCTGTCCCACGTCCGGAAGGGGCTTTCCTTGGCATGGAAGGCAAGCTTGGCGATACGGATATGAAGATCTCCTACCATTGTAACCGACTCTATGTAACCCTAACCCTACCCGGTGTCTATATAAACCGGAGGGTTTTAGTCCGTAGGACAACATACACATCAACAATCATACCATAGGCTAGCTTCTAGGGTTTAGCCTCCTCGATCTCGTGGTAGATCAACTCTTGTATTACCCATATCATCAATATTAATCAAGCAGGACGTAGGGTTTTACCTCCATCAAGAGGGCCCGAACCTGGGTAAAACTTCGTGTCCCTTGTCTCCTGTTACCATCCGGCCTAGATGCACAGTTCGGGACCCCCTACCCGAGATCCACTGGTTTTGACACCGACATTGGTGCTTTCATTGAGAGTTCCTCTGTGTCGTTGCCGTCAGGCTCGATGGCTCCTACGATCATCGATAGCGATGCAGTCCAGGATGAGACCTTCCTCCCCGGACAGATCTTCATCTTCGGCGGCTTCGCACTGCGGGCCAATTCACTTGGCCATCTGGAGCAGATCGAAAGCTACGCCCCTGGCCGTCAGGTCAGATTTGGAAGTTTAAACTACACGGCTGACATCCGCGGGGACTTGATCTTCGACGGATTCGAGCCACTGCCGAGCGCGCCGCACTGTCACGACGAGCATGATCTAGCTCGACCGCCGAACAGTGCCCTGGAGGCCGCACCCGCGTCGGCTTCGACCCTTAATTCGGAGCCAACTGCGCCGATTGAGGACGGGCGGTTGGACGCCACCTCGGGGGCTGCAACCCCAACGACAATTGAGCCAAGCACCAGCCCCGTACTCTGCGAGACCCGTGACTCCAAGGAGCCGGACTCCTCTCCGGACTCCGAGCCCCCCGCGCCCCTATCGATCGAATCCGATTGGGCGCCGATCATGGAGTTCACCGCCGCGGACATCTTTCAGCACTCGCCTTTTGGCGATATCCTGAAGTCACTGAAGTCTCTCTCTTTATCAGGAGAGCCCTGGCCGGACTATGGTCAGCAAGGTTGGGGTACGGACGATGAAGAAATTCAAAGCCCACCCACCACCCACTTTGTAGCCACTGTCGACGACTTAACCGACATGCTCGACTTCGACTCTGAAGATATCGACGGTATGGATGCCGATGAAGGAGATGATGAAGAACCAGCGCCTACTAGGCCCTGGAAAGCCACCTCGTCATATGACACATACATGGTGGACACCCCAAAAGAGGGAGATGGCGGTGGAACAGCGGAGGATGACCCCTCCAAGAAACAGCCTAAGCGCCAGCGTCAGCGGCGCCGCTCAAAATCCCGCCAAAACAAACACGGTGATTCCAGCATGGGAGATAATAATACTCCGGAAAGCACCGAAGAAAACCCCCTCCAGCAAGATTTAGCATAGGAGGATGGAGAAACCAGCCCTCATGAGAGAGCGGCAGACAGAGAGGTCGAGGACGATAATTATATGCCTCCCTCCGAAGACAAGGCAAGCCTCGACGACGATGAATTCGTCATGCCAGAGGATCCTGTCGAGCAAAAGCATTTTCAACGCAGGCTTATGTCCATGGCAAGAAGCCTCAAGAAAAAACAGCAACAACTTAGAGCTGATCAAGATTTGCTAGTCGACAGATGGACTGAAGTCCTTGCGGCTGAAGAGCATAAACTCGAATGCCCCTCCAAGAGCTACCCAAAGTGCAGGTTGCTACCCTGATTAGAGGAGGAAGCACTTGATGCGGCAGACCGGCCACCTCGTGGTCGTGACAGAGAGGTCTCTCGGCCCTCCACTCAAGCCGCACCCCGTACCAAGGCACGGGAATATGCGCCGGACTTACAAGACATGTTGGAGGACAAGGCAAGGCAAACAAGATTGATCTACGGATCGCGTGGGCGCCCCATGGCTCGAGACGGTAACCGTCACGCCGGCCACAAATTCGGCGGGGCCGAACACAGTAGACAAGGCTCATTGGAGCTAAGTCATGATATAGCCCAGTACAGAGGCGCCGCACACCCACTCTGCTTTACAAACGAAATAATGGATCATCAAATCCCCGAGGGTTTCAAACCTGTAAACATAAATCATATGATGGCACAACAGATCCTGCAGTATGGATCGAGGATTATCTCCTTCATATCCACATGGCCTGCGGCGATGATTTCCACGCTATCAAATACCTCCCACTCAAGCTTAAAGGACCAGCTCGTCATTGGCTTAACAGCTTGCCAACAGGATCAATCATTCGTTGGGAGGACCTGGAAGCCGCATTCCTCGACAATTTCCAGGGCACTTACATGCGACCCCCAGACGTCGATGACCTAAGTTACGTAATTCAGCAGCCAGAGGAATCAGCCAGGCAATTCTGGACACGGTTCCTAACAAAGAAAAATCAAATAGTCGACTATCCGGACGCTGAGGCCCTAGCAGCCTTCAAACACAATATCCGCGATGAGTGGCTGGCCCGGCACCTTGGACAGGAAAAGCTGAAATCTATGGTAGCACTCACGACACTCATGACCCGCTTTTGCATGGGAGAAGACAGCTGGCTTGCTCATCGCAACAATATGACTAAGAACCCTGGTAATTCGGACACCAGGGACAGTAGTGGCAGGTCGCGTCGCAACAAGCAAAAGCGCCGCATTAACAGCGACAATGCGGAGGATACGGCAGTTAATGCCGGATTCAGAGGCTCTAAATCCGGTCAGCAGAAAAAGCCATTCAAAAGGAATCCTAGGGGCCCGTCCAGTTTGGACTGAATACCCGACCGCTCATGCTAGATACATGGCACCCCCGAAAAGCCAGCCAATCAAACCAACAGGGATTATTGGGTGTTCAAGCAGGCAGGCAAGATAAACACCGAAAACGAAGACAAGGGGCTGCATAGCAATGACGACGAGGAGCCCTGGCCGCCGAACAACAGTGGACAGAAGGGTTTTCCCCCACAAGTGCGGACGGTGAACATGATATATGCAACCCATGTCCCCAAAAGGGAGCGGAAGCATGCGTTAAGGGACGTATACGCGGTAGAGCCAGTCGCCCCAAAGTTCAACCCATGGTCCTCCTGCCCGATCACCTTTGATCGAAGGGACCACCCCACTAGCATCCGTCATGGCGGATTCGCCGCATTGGTTCTAGACCCAATTATTGACGGATTTCATCTCACTAGAGTCCTCATGGACGGTGGCAGCAGCCTGAACCTGCTTTACCAGGATATAGTGCGGAAAATGGGCATAGATCCCTCGAGGATTAAGCCCACCAAAACGACCTTTAAAGGCGTAATACCAGGTGTAGAGGCCAACTGTACAGGCTCAGTCACACTTGAAGTGGTCTTCGGATCTCCGGATAATTTCCGAAGTGAGGAGTTAATCTTCGACATAGTCCCGTTTCGCAGTGGCTATCACGCACTGCTCGGGCGAACCGCATTCGCTAAGTTCAACGCGGTACCGCACTACACATACCTTAAGCTCAAGATGCCAGGCCCTCGAGGAGTAATTACGGTCAATGGAAACACCGAACGCTCCCTCCGAACGGAGGAGCACACGGCGGCCCTTGCAGCGGAAGTTCAAAGCAGCCTCTCTAGGCAGTTCTCCAGTCCAGCCACTAAATGACCGGACACCGTCAAGCGCGCCCGGAGTAACCTACAACAAGACCGCCTGGCACGATCCGAGCAGGCGTAGCAATGCGGCCCGAACCCCAACCCCCACGAAAAGGTGACGCCAGTACTTCACGTACATAACTATGCTCTAGAGATACCATGGGCATAGGAGGAGGGGCACCATCATGGCACGCCCAAAACACGGCTTAAACCATACCAGGGGCTGCCGATTTTTTAGTTTTCTCTTACTTTCAGGACTTCATCCTTCGGAAGGCCTGTTCGGCAGCTCAATTGCCGCACAAATGATGCAAGAACCAGGGAAGCAGACAAGCCACGCCGCACTACAAAACTCCCAGGTGGTCTCTATCACAAGCAGTATACCCGTTCCGCATACTATTCCGCAGCTTGCCCCTGGAACGAACATGTTAACTAGTCCAACCTTCCACTTATCGCATTATTTGTATCGTTCTGCTTTGATCGCAACTATTTTTAATAAACAATGCATAGCTTTTGTCTATTTTTGCATTATCCTTTTATAAATATATGTTCCTTCACGACATGTTGCACCCGTACGGCAAAAATACGCAGGGGCTTCAATACCCCTCAATATGGTGTGAGGAGTCCGAACACTTTCACAAGTGCGGCACCCCAAACTTATAGCATTATATGCATCGGCTCCGAATCATGTCTTGGGTCAATAGTTGGGTTTGCCCGGCTCCTATGTTTTGGTGCCTTACGTTCCGCTATATCGGCTAAGGTAGCACTAGGAGAACCACTGCGATTGTGCCCCAGTTGAGCTGGGCCGAGCACCTCAATGGAGAAAGCTAAAACTGACTGTCATGATGAAGCGAGAGCTGGTCGCTGTTCGAGAGGTTTTTTCGAGTCCCTAAAGACTTATGCCGCTTAGGGCGAGGAGTCGGCTCTGTCCGGCCAAGGCGTGGATAGCGCCCCGAACTCGGTCTTCCGAATACTAGGGGCTTCGCCGAAATTTAAAATTATAGAATTCTATGGCTAAGTGAGAGTGTTCACGCATTATAGTCCGATTGCCTTGTTCGTTGGGCTGAGCGCCTCCCTCGAAGGACCCAAACTTGGGAAAAAGAGCGCTCAGGTTTATCCCCGAACACCCCAGCACTAGCGGCACGAGGGCAGAAGCCGACGACTCGCCATCTCTCGGAATTGATAAACAGACACACAAAAGGTAATATTTTAAATTCCAACAGCATTGCTCAGCGCATATGAACAAGTTTTCAGCGCACAAGACAAAAACGAGCGAGTTTTACTCAAAAATTACATCCCTAGAACATTCATCCGCCACAAGGCGGGCACCCTTCACAACATCCTTATAATAATTTTTGTGCTTGCGATGCTCTTTCCCCGGCGGTGGCCCGTCCTTCACAAGCTCAACATCCAGCTTGCCCTAGTGCACCTTAGCACGGGCAAGGGCCCTACGGGCACCTTCAATGCAGATGGAGCGCTTGATGACTTCGAGCCTTGGACATGCCTCCACCAGCCGCCGCACCAGCTCGAAATAGCTCCCAGGCAGGGCCTCCCCAGGGCACAGCCGAACTAGGAGGCCCTTCATGGCCTGTTCGGCCGCCTTGTGGAGCCTGACCATTTGCTTCAGCTGGTCGCTTAGGGGCACGGGGTGTCCGGCCTCAGCATACTGAGACCAGAACACCTTCTCCGTCGAGCTACCCTCCTCGGCTCGATAGAATGCGGCGGCATCGGACACACTCCGGGGAAGATCTGCGAACGCTCCTGGAGAGCTCCGGATTTGGGTAAGTAACAAGTAACTCACGTTTATATGTTTGCTTTGCATAAAGAATGCCTTACCCGCCGCTATCTTCTTCACCTCATCCAACTCCCGGAGGGTCTTCTGGGATTCGGTATTGGCAGACTTGGCATTTTCAATAGCCGCCGCAAGCTCGGACGCTCGCGTCTTCGAGTCAAGCTCCAAACTCTCATGTTTCTTCATGAGAACCTGGAGCTCTTGCCGCACCTTGCCAACCTCGGCCTCATACTTCTCCCGCTCGGTGCACTCCACGGCCGCACTCTTCTCAGCCTCGAGCAACGCTTGCTTAAGGGTCGCCACCTCAGACGTGGCCCCTGCAATAGCCATGTTGATCCTGTTGTTATTTTTTTGCAAATGCACCCTTTTTATACATATTCAAACAAGGTACTTCTACGCCCGAGCTCTTGCCCGGACTTCTCGAGGCTCTGCTTCAGCGTGTCCACTTCCACAGTCAGTGCGGCGGACGCCAGCAGAGAAGCCTGCATACGCATATTGACTCCTTTGTTAGACTCCTGCGAATTTTTGATCATCTATTTGGCTTTTCTTCGCGAACGCCCAACAGAGCATCAGGGGCTACTGTCTATGTGGTAATAACTATTTTCACATTATTTACTTACCTCAAAGCCTGTCAAAAGGCTAGTACAAGCTTCAGTCAGTCCGCTCTTGGCGGACTGAACCTTCTGGACCACCGCACTCATAATGGCACGGTGCTCCTCATCAATGGAGGCGCCTTGGAGCGCCTCCAACATATTGTCCGGCGCCTCCGATTGGACGGGGGCCACCGGCACAGCGGACTTGCTCCTCTTGGAAGGAGGTCCCCCGCCGGACTCTGGAACCTCTGAAGGTTCCGGAGCGGTGTCCGGCCTAGAGCCGGACTTGGAGCCCCGAGGGGTTTCATCCCCTTTACTCCTGGAGTCCGGGAGGTCGCCTTGCGGCGCCTCCAGGACCACCTCCTCCCGGCTTGGAACCTGTTGAGACAACACTTCGGTGTCGTCCGTAGGGTGGGCGGAGGAAGCCGTCGGAAGCAAGTTCACATCCGACGAGTCCAGTGAGCCGCTCGACGACGCGTCGAGCCGGTCTTTGGGCGGGCTGCATAAACATATTCGACGTAAGGAAAGCTGTGCAATAAACAAATACTATGAATTACTCTGGTATCCGGATACTTACGATTTGGCCAGGGGCTTGGCCCTAGCCGCCCACTCCTCTTCGCCGCCGTCGGCGTTGGTGGAGCAGTCCGGAGGAAGGGTTTTCCCCTTCTTGGACCCTTCGGCCTCCCCAGTTGGGGCGGCCTTCCTCTTCTTCCCTTCCCCCGCTAGAGGGGGAGGGGTCTCTTCTTCCTCCTCCTCGTCTTCACAGGAGGAGTGCATCTTGGATTCGTCGGATGATGAATCCGACACCTCCGGGAGTCGGGCACTCTTTCGAGTCCCCGTGGCCTTCTTCTTGACCTTCTTCTCCGGCACCACATAGGGTGACGGAACCAGCAGCTTCGCCAAGCGAGCATCCGCTGGGCCTTCGGGCAAAGGAGCCGGACAGTTGATCTGTCCGGAGGTCACCTGCCAATCCTGTCAAAGGTAAAGGGAGTTTAGATCCCGCATGGAGTCAAACTATGAAAAACTCATACCCTGTAAAAGGAAAAAAATAGCTTACCGCGAGAGCGTGACGCTGTGTACTGAATCCGCGATCCTCAGTAGCGGATGGGGGAGCCTCGATGTCCTTGAAAAGCACCTTCCAGGCATCTTTGTACGTCATGTCGAAGAGCCTGCTTAGGGTTTGGTGCCGCGTCGGGTCGAACTCCCACAGGTTGAAAGCCCGTTGTTGGCATGGGAGGATCAAGCGGATGAGCATAACCTGGACTACGTTGACAAGTTTGAGCTTCTTGTCCACCAGGGTTTTGACGCATGTTTGGAGTCCGGTTAGATCTCCTTTTTTACCCCACGACAGGCCCGTCTCTTTCCAGGACGTGAGCCGCGTTGGGGGTCCGGACCGGAACTCGGGGGGTGTGACCCATTCGGCGTCGCACGACTTGGTGATGTAAAACCACCCCGATTGCCACCCCTTCAGGGTCTCCACAAAGGAGCCCTCGATCCAGAGGACGTTGGCCATCTTGCCCACCATGGCGCCTCCGCACTCCGCCTGGCTGCCATGCACCACCTTCGGCTTGACGTTGAAAGTCTTGAGCCAGAGCCCGAAATGGAGGTGGATGCGGAGGAAGGCCTCGCACATGACGATAAACGCCGAGATGTTGAGGACGAAGTTCGGGGCCAGATCATGGAAATCCAGGCCGTAGTAGAACATGAGCCCCCGGACAAATGGGTGGAGAGGGAAGCCCAGGCCGCGGAGGAAATGGGGGAGGAACACCACCCTCTCATGGGGCCTAGGGGTGGGGATGAGCTGCCCCTTTACGGGGAGCCGGTACGCGATGTCGTTAGACAGGTATCCGGCCTTCCTCAGCTTTTTGATATGTCCCTTTGTGACGGAGGAGACCATCCACTTGCCTCCCGCTCCGGACGTGGCTGGAGAAGGTTGAGGTTGGGAGTGAGGACTTGGGCGCTGGAGCTCGAGTGCGCAAGAATGGATAGGCGAAGGAGGAAGAAGGCGTAGGTGAAAAGGTGGATCTTTATCCCCTTATATGGGTGGACGCAGCTACATGTCCCCACCAGCCTGATAAAACTCGCTTATCTCCAAGCGCCATAATCGATGGCGCGGTTGGGTTACCCATGCCCGTATTGATGAGAATCCCGGAATAAGGGGGACACGATCTCTGCTTTAACAAGACGTGCCAAGGAAACCGCCTCGCATAATGCGCTGAGATGGGACAGTAAAACGGTTTGAATAAAGGCTTGGCCGTGGTGTGTCACGCTACGGAATACGTCAGCAGATTAGATTTGTGTAAATATTATTCTCTCTATGGCAATATGTGGAAACTTATTTTTCAGAGCCGGACACTATCTTTGTGTTCAAAATCTTCTATGAAGTACTTGGAGGAGGAACCCGCCTTGCAATGCCGAAGACAATATGCGCGCCGGACTCGTCGTCATTGAAGCCTGGTTCAGGGGCTACTGAGGGAGTCCTAGATTAGGGGGTGTCCGGATGGCCGGACTATACCTTCAGCCGGACTCCTGGACTATGAAGATACAAGATTGAAGACTCCGTCCCGCGTTCGGAAGGGACTTTCCTTGGCGTGGAAGGCAAGCTTGGCGATACGGATATGAAGATCTCCTACCATTGTAACCGACTCTATGTAACCCTAACCCTACCCGGTGTCTATATAAACCGGAGGGTTTTAGTCCGTAGGACAACATACACATCAACAATCATACCATAGGCTAGCTTCTAGGGTTTAGCCTCCTCGATCTCGTGGTAGATCAACTCTTGTACTACCCATATCATCAATATTAATCAAGCAGGACGTAGGGTTTTACCTCCATCGAGAGGGCCCGAACCTGGGTAAAACTTCGTGTCCCTTGTCTCCTGTTACCATCCGGCCTAGACGCAGAGTTCGGGACCCCCTACCCGAGATCAGCCGGTTTTGACACCGACACCCGCCCTCTAGCCTTTTAAAAATGTATACTTTTGTACAACAATAGTATCAATGGATTGCGCCATGGAGCAAAACTTGAAATTAAAAAAAAGGTGGTACATATAGAGAGCGCTCGTCGCCAAATTATGCATATAGTACTATTAAAAAGGCTAGTCACAATAATGGTGTCCAGCACAACCCACCCCTCAAATAAAACTAAGAGGGTGCTTGGATACGTTTTAGTCCCATGACTAAAAGTAGTGGGACTAAAACATGCTAGCCTCACCCATTCTTGGATCCAAATACTAAAAAGGCTAAAATCAAGTTAATGAGCATTTATTATCCTCCAAACCCTCCAGTCCAGAACTCGCCTGTGTTAAAGGAGAGGAGTTAAATGAGTGGAGAGAGGACTAATCCACATTTTAGTAGGGGTACCCTTGACTAAATTTTTTTAGTCTCAATACTAGTTTTAGCCCCTCTTTAGTTAGGGGTGCTTGGAACTTTAGCCTCTTAAAGAGACTATTTTTAGTTAGACTAAAATAAGTCCCTTGGATCCAAGCACCCTCTAAGCATCCTGGAATTCTTTGACAAAACTAAGCACCCTAAAATTCTTTGACAACTAAACTGCTGGCTATATGATGTTGGCCATATATATTGTACATATATAATGTGAAGAAACGAATGGTAGTACTATACCAACTAAAAGATGAAATGTAAGAAATACTAGTATGTACGTACTGAAGAGTTAAAGTAATGAGAAGAAACATAACATAGTTCTGTTGGGGGCTCAGGACAACACACCCCTCAAATTTAATTAAGCACACCTGAAATTAAACTTTGCAACTATTCGGGTAGACACTGCATTAGAACCACCATGAGCAACGGCATTGCCACCTTACTCGGAGTCCTCGTCCATGTCCTCGACTTCGTCCTTGTCCCTCTTCCTCTTGGCTGATACTTCTTTGCTTGAACCGCACACTTGGCTGTTGCTCTTCATCCAACCCTTGTAGATATTGAAGCAAAGGTAGCCATCCATTGCAGCGTAGTGGCTGTGGTCTATATCTAGTACATTCCGCTGCCATGCATGACGATGAAACGTGTAATGAGGTTTCTCTAGTTTATCATACGAAGGATGAACCATGGCTCCTGCCAGGGTCAGCATTGAAGGCTGACGAGAGGACACCAACCGATTCTTCTGGAGGTTGAAGGTGTTGCCTACAACGAGGCCTATCCGACGCAGGACTTCTTTGTCATTACCAAAGTCTACAGTAACGAATTTGACTAGGTTGCTCTCGAGGAAGTTCTTAAAATCCTGGCACTCAAGGTCGGCATGGCATATGTGGTAGACCAAGCAAACGTTATGTACTCAAACCTGAATCACGGCGGGCTTCTTCCTCTCTTCGTCCTTTAGATCCTTCTCTCGCCCCAGGACTGTGGTGTACTCAACATCTAGCCCAGCGACCCACTCATCATCTGAGTTTTCAAACATGCGTCTGAAGCAAGAAAGTCATCCTTTCACCGTCGCGGAAGAACGGGTGTAGATGACGTCGAACTCATTGCCGGTGATGGTTCTAACCTTGTACTCACCGCCGATCATGGAGATTTGGGACGCCCACGGATTTGGGTGGAGGGTTAGGATTAGTGGAACTGCCGTAATGTGAATGGACGGGACGACTAGGAGCGAACCGCCGTAGTATTGAAGGACGTGCGGGGACGAGTAGGAGCGAACTGCCAGCGTGCGAACGGCAGGGTAGTGGCTTTCCATTCTCCCATGATACGGGATTCCGAGAGCCCTTGGATCTGAGATCGAATGGTTGCATGGAGTGATTCTAGACCTATGGGTGAATATCCTATCCTGGAGGGTTATTCTACAAATTTTCAGCAACTTAGCATGCGACCGTTCGATCTCAGATCCAAGGGCTGCCAGCAGCCCATATCATGGACGCGCCTACCACGACCGTCGCGTCGCTCACGCGGTCGCGCCCTTGGAGATTTAACACGGTGCGTTAGGCTATCTGATGTTGGCATGTCATACATAGTCATCACTTAGTCACTCATACTACAACAAGGTTGGCTGTAAGTGTATTTTTTTACTCCTCTCTATCTCTTTCTTCGTAGTCAAGGAAGAAACGGTGCTAAGCGCATGTATTTATTGCATTTGCCAAGGAGTGACCTCTTCCAATGAAATGGTGTTGCTAAGTTTGCTTCATTTAATTAGCTATAGACTCAAAATTGTCTTTTCACCTAGGTACACGTGCTTAGCACCGTTTCTTCCTTGGGTCACCAAACTAGTCTCTCTCTTCTTGATTAACTTGCCACATCAGACTTTATGCCTATGTGGCAAGCTTAAGCACCTGTAGGAGCAAGTAAAAGTAAGTACAATAGTGCACTTTACATGGCATTTTTGCATATGTGGAGGAAAGAGAGGCAAGGAAAAAGTGGAGAAGTGGGCTCTCATGCAAGAGCCAGCCTCTACTACATGGTGGAGCATTGGGAGAGGCACATGTATGGAGGTGGTCAGGAATTTGGGAGACTCACGCCGGTCGTAGCGCCACAATTAGAATGATAATGGCAAGTCAAATCACGGGGCCCCACCTGTTCAGCAGTAACTCGCTGTCAAATCACACAGCCCTACATTTGCAGCAGCCTACTCCCTCGTCTTCTCGCTTCTCTGTCGAACCGACTAGGCGGAACTGCCCCGCCGCCTACCGCACAGGAAAAGCCCCACCCTCAACTTTTAAATAGTATACAGTATGCTAATTTTGTATCCATGGATTGTGCCCGCGCCATGGCGCAAAGCGTCTAGAAAACGGAGGAGAGACGGTGGTCTTGCAATAGATAAGAGGGAGAGGCGAGACGGTGGTTTTGGAATGGAGATGATGGAGAGGAGGCCACTATCAAAATTACAATTTGCAACTATACAAGGCCACTAACATTAATCGAGGCAAAATTGATGGCATTTGCCTCGTACTAGCACCCGAGGACATTAATATCCCTTGTGTGCATGCGAGAGTGAGAAGGTTAGCTTGCATTCCCAACATTAATCAACCAATGAGGAGTAAGAGGGTTGGCTTGTTGTGCTTTGGAGAGAAAACCCACATTAATTAACATGACAATCAAGGTGACAAGCTAGCTTGCAACATTGACTTAAACATAGCATTGATTCTTACCTTGGTACCTGCAATACGAGTTTGTGGCCTTGTATACAAAAATGGAGGGAGTATAATTTGAAAGTACATTCAGATACGAACCAAACGATACAATTTTTGGTGACATGCATTCACATTTTGCTTGTCAAATACAGTACGTGGTCAAACTTTGACCCAAAATACGCGAAACAACAAAAAAATACTTCCAAGACCAGCGCCGCTCTTCCGCTCTTCTCTTCTTAAACCACTGCCGCTACTCTCCTGCTCCAATCTAAATGTAGCGCCGCTCCTCTCCTCTTCCATTTCAAAACCACCGCCCCTCCTCTCCTGTTCCAGTCCAAAACCAGCGTCGCTCCTCTCCCATTCTAATCCAAAACCAGCGCTGCTCCTCTCCTCTTCCATTCAAAAACCACCGCCGGCGAGTGAAGGTGCTATGGAGAAGTAGATCTATGGAGGAGTACAACCGATACGTGAGGATCACAGACGGCGACCCTGTGAAGCTAGCTAGGATGTTGGAGACACAGTCTTGGTTTGACAACAAGGACCAACTAGCGGCAACGGCGACATCCATGGCCAAATATCTGCAACAGAGCGAAAAGGCGGCGATACCCCGGAGGGAGTCGCGCTGGAGTACATAGAGATGCTCCTCTGGGCAATGGAGCAAACAGATTCACCGAATCCGATCGTGAGGGAGCGGTGGTGGGAGTATCGATCCCAGATGGAGCATCCACCAAAGATTGAAGGATCGAGCATCTACAGGGTGCCGTTTGTGAGGGTGTCCTGCTAGAGCGAGCCGGTGGAGTCTTCGTCGACCGAACCCAACTACAAGAGGAGAAAAGCAGTTGGCCCGATGACGCTTCCCCGCCATCGTCTCCCTCGCTGTTCACATCGTCTCACGGGGCAGCTGTCTGCCGCCGAGGAATAGGAGGGGGCTGCCCCCCCAGCCCAATAGTCGGGAAGGTTGTGAATTGTCAGGAGGAGCTTAGGGTTGTCAGTATTTGCAGGTTGTGAATTGTGTTTTGTGTTGTGTATTTTGAGAGTACTTTTAGATATGAATGTCTTTTGAATTTCAGATTTGCAGTATTGAGCATATAAAGTATTTTATGAATTCTGGAGATCTATTTTTAGCACTTAAAAAATGTAGTTTCATAGGAGTATAAAAGTGCAGACAATGTGATTCTCAGAGAAGAAACTGCAAGTTTCAGTTTCAAATAAGAAACTGCAAGTTCAGTTTCAGATAAGAAACTACAACTTTCAGAGGCAGAGCATTTATATTAACACAACCTTTTCAAACAGGGTTAACATCATGTTGGAAGTTTTATTCATGGTCGAAAATGGAACTACCAGCCAGTTAACATCATGCTGATCAACATTCATGCATAGCACATCTTCATATGGTGCACAGTCAAAATGCCCACACAATGTCGAGTGTGCGAAACACAGAGAAAACGAGGGACGAAGTTTTGGCAAGTGTTGGACGTGGTTTTGGGCTGCCCCGTCTAGGCTTTCATTTTTAACATGCGCAGCCCACGACCTCGGATGGGAGGTCCATAGGCCGGTCCGGCCTATGGACCTCCCATCCGAGGTTTTATTTTTGGCAGCCCAATTTATGTATTTTTTTTGAAGAAAACGCAGAGGTCTGTTCTATTTTTCTATATAAGAATAGGAACGCGAGGTCCAACTTATGTTTCCCTTCTAACTATATTATATATATTTAAATTATTTTATATGTTGACTGTTTAGTTCACATACTCCCTCCTTTTCGGTTTATAGGGCTTATCTCAAAATTTTAGTTTTTCCATTTTATAAGGCTCAATTTGGTTGTTTTCCATCACATGTTCAGATTCCAAGGTGCATTAAATCATTGCATGCGAGTATTAAGAGAAAATTGACCAATGCATGTACTTTATGCATGCATGCATTGCAATTTATGCATTGATAAACATAATTTTTTGAGGAAAACAACTCCATTAATTAGGTGCTTTTGCAAACTACAAAAAGTATTCCACCATTCATCATCTACCTTGGTTGGTGAGATTTTTGAATTGAGCCCTATAAACCGAAAAGGAGGGAGTAATTGGCAAATAGATCTCACTACCACCCCCCGCCTCCTGACTCCGGGCACGCCTGCCCCCCTCAGCAAGTCCGCTCGCGCGCCCCATGGAGTCACCGGCCATATCCACGGGGGAATGGCTGGAAGACAGGCAGATGTACAAGATGCATCTCCCACATGCCTACAAAGCCTTCCCGTGGGTGCTCCAGCCGCTCGACTCCGTTGCGCCGGCGGTGCTGCGGGAGACTCGAGGGAGGAGATGGAGGGAGCGGGCGATGCGGATCTGCGACAACGCTCTCTCCTGGACCTAGTGCACGCGTGAATGGAGGGAAGCAGAGGAGGAAGCTGCGAGGGAGGAAGCCGAGGAGGGACTGAATCCGTTCTCTCACTCGCGCAGGTATGCTCGGATGTGCAAGGATCATGTGGATTGGGAGCTGCTGAATCTAGCCCTGTGGATCTACTTCGAAGGAGATTTCTCGGAGAAGCACATGATGCCCCACCCCAGTGAGCTGCCGTTTGCGTTCGTTCGATGGGCGAAAGGAGAAGTGAATTCAGGAGATCCACGCCGTGCTGCGAGATGGGAATGCTTGGCTGGACTCCTGCCCACCAGCACGCCACCGGAGCTAGAGCATGTGGATCCCCTACCTTACCTCTCCCCCAAACCTGCAGAAGATTGAAATTAGGCTTGCAATCTGCTTCAATTGAGCTGTCTGGTGGTTATTTCTGCTTCCTGAGAGACAACATCTGGCTGGAGGATGAGAAGGAACCAGGAACTCTGATGAATTTCCCCTATCACAATGGGAGGGAGCGCCGGTTGGGCAGTGGTACGGCCCACCTCCGCCCCAAATGGGGGCACAATCTGGGCAGGCTCCTGTAATTGCCCAAGATCAATCTGCTAGTGGTTCTGACTCTCAGATCAGTGGGAAATCTCAAGGCAAGAATCAGCAAAAGAAGAGATAGGACATCTAGAAAACTGCTCCTGCCCCTGCTTCGGGCCTTATGGCATACTCTGAGGTGATCTGCTACAAGTATGGGGAACCAGGGCATCATTTGGATAAATGTGTCAAGCCCAAGAGTTGTTTTATCTGCAAAATGGTTACCCATAAAGTTGAGAATTGCCCTGTCAGAAGGAAAACCCACAGTCCTGCTAGATATGTTGGAAGTGCTGCTCCAGGATTATGTCCACCATTGATAGAATTTTCTGTGACACAGAATTAGATAGTTTCTTTCTCCTTTCTAGTTGTAGAGCTTTGCCCAGATATGGTAGTGACCACACTCCTTTGCTCTGGGACTCTGGTCTTAACCAAACTCCAAAGAGCAATAGTTTTAAATTTGAAAATTGGTGGTTGCTTAGAGAAGATTTTACTGAGCTAGTCAGGAAAATCTTGAATGAGCCTACTGGGAGCAGCTGCCCCCTAGAAAATTGGCCGATCAAAATCAGGAGATTTAGAAGAACTACCAAAGGGTGGAACTCCAATGAGGAAGCTAATCTTAGAAGATACAAAAGCCTTCTCCTCCTTGAGTTTGATTCTCTAGATATTAAGGCAGAAACCACTGACCTCTCTGAGGCTGAGACCAATAGATTAAACTTTGTCCATGGAGAGCTCAAGAAAATTTGGCTTCAAGAAGAAATCAAAGCCAAACAAAGGTCTAGAGATAGGAACATTAAGGAGGGTGATAGAAATACTGCTTACTTCCATGCAGTAGCTAAACAAAGGAGGAGGGAAACCCTCATTCACTCCCTTGATGGCCCTAATGGCCCTATTATTGAGGTAGATGAGATGCTGAAAGTGGCTAGTGACTTCTACAAAGACCTGTTTAAGAAAGAAAACCCTTCTGGGTTCTCTCTACAAATTTTTTTTCTCTGCTTCTGAAAAAGTCTCTCCTGCTGAAAATGAGCTGCTAGAAGCCCCCTTTTCATAGACAGAGGTGAAGGAAGCCATTTTTAGCTCTTATCCTGATGGGGCTCCTGGTCCTGATGGGATTCCCTTCTTGTTTTACCAGCATTTTTGGGACTTGGTGAAAAATGATCTCTTAGATCTTTTCCAAGCCTTTCATAGAGGAGAGTTGGATCCAGCAACTTACTCATGGGGGGTCTGTTGGGGTCAAGTTAAATAACTGTGAAAGTGATTTTTTCCTTGTTGGTAAAGGCCTTAGGCAAGGTGACCCCATCTCCCCGCTTTTGTTTAATTTAGTAGTGGACGTTCTTACTAAAATGCTGAGCAAAGCTGCTGATCATAGTCTGATTGCAGGGCTCTGTCCTGAGGTCTGCCCTGGTGGCATCATCTGCCTTCAATATGCAGATGATACCATCCTTTTCTTAGACAATGACTCCACACATGCTAGCAACCTGAAAACTGTTCTAACCTAGTTTGAACAAGTCTCAGGCATGATAATCAACTACTCTAAAAGTGAACTCATCCCTATCAACATGGATGATCAGGAGTTAGCTGACTTCCTCTCTATTCTAGTCTGTAATAAAGATTACTTCCCCATTAAGTACCTAGGTATCCCTCTCCACTATGATAAACTGAGGAGAGAGGATATCCAACCCCTTCTGGATAAAATCATTAAAAGGATTGCTGGGTGGAGGGGCAAACTTCTCTCTTACAGAGGTAGATTGATCCTCATACAAGCTTGTTTGGCTAGCATTCCAGTGTATCTCCTCTCCTTCTTCAAGTTCTCTAAATGGGCAGTGAACCTCATCAATTCTCAGATGTCTCATTGCTAGTGGAATGATTTTGAGGGAAATAGGAAGCTACACCTTGCTAATTGGGCTCTAGTCTCTACGGAAAAATATTTTGGAGGCCTAGGCATACCTAACCTCCAAGAAATTAACATCTGTCGGGTTTTGGATTAAAAGATTCTATGAGGAAGACCTGAAACCCTAGAAGCTTCTTATTGCCCATAAATACCTAGGAAATAAACCTAATATTTTTGTCCCTTCCTCCAACCCTAAGACCTCTAGATTCTGGAAAGGATTAAAATCTATTATGCATGCTGTGAAATTTGGCTACAGATAGAACATAGGGGATGGGAGCAGAACCAGGTTCTGGGAAGATACTTGGTTTGGCACATCCCCCCTAGTAGTCCAATTTTGGCCTATTTACTCTGTCCGCAATGAGCTTAACAAAAGTATCAATGAAGTTTGGGACGGTCAATGCCTAAAACTCTCTTTTAGAAGGAACTTTGGTGATAGTCTCATGGAACAATGGTTCCAGTTGGAGGAAATTGCCAAAAGCATTAGCTTTACTGCCGAGCCGGATGCCCTGATTTGGCAGCTGGACAATAAGGGGAAGTGTTCCTCCAGCTCCCTCTATCATGTTATCAACTTTAGAGGGGTTCAACCCGTGTTTATCCCTGCTGTTTGGAAATTGAGAGTTCCCCCTAAAATTCATGTATTTCCCTGGCTTCTCTCCAAAAACAAATTGACGACTAGGGATAACATTAGGAAGAGACACATCATCAAACCCCTTGATTGTGTTTACTGCTTGGAACAAGAGTCTTGTTCTCACCTATTTTTTGAATTTATAGTTGCTAAACATCTCTCGCCCCACATTGAGGAATATTTCTCTAGTCACATTGGCTCATCCTTCGAATCTGTCGCCAGATTCTGGATTGCTACCAAAAAGTGCTCAGTTTTAAACACTGTTAGCTCAGCTGTCCTTTGATGCCTCTGGAAATATAGAAATGCTATGATTTTCAGTAACACCTCCAGGATTTCCATTCCACAGGTCTTGAGGTTGATCAGGAACATGGTGAGGAACTGGGCGATTCTCTCGTCCTGATCGGACAAGGACAAGTTGATGAGCTTCGTGGAAACCCTAACAAGATCCCTCCAGAAACTATTGGCGATCACTTGTGGCTCAACAAGGCTCGACCTACTCTGGGGCTGGACCCGTGGGCTCGTCTCAAGATCTCTGATGAAGATGATGGGCACCTGGCACCGAAAAAGAGGGACATCCACCATGCTATGCCTTCCAGCCCGGTGTCTCCGCTTGCTTACTAGTCACCGCATGCTGACACGGCCCCTCGGCTGAAGACCATGAAGGCTTCGCTGGACCCTCCTTATGTCATTTGAGTGCTCTATCCGCTCTACGTTTGGCACCGCTCGGGTGATTTGTGTTATTCAGAGAACTTGTTCATCCACCCCTAGTTTGTAGCTTTTCTACCTTTGCTTTCGAACTGCTCTTTGAGCTGCTGTATCAGAATATGTTGTGGTTTCATTCTCAGCAATGGAACCGGGGAGATGCTCCCTGTTTTTCTAAAAAATATATTTTATATGTTATTATATATTATTTTTATTATCATCATATATTTAACAGATGCTTACATATGTAAGAAAACAATATCCCGCATCTTATTAACTTATAAAAATAATTTCTTAACAAATAAAATCCTGGATAGTTTTGGCACAAAAATCCTAGTGATTGTGTACAAAAGCTTGGTAAGATTTAAGGAAGAATGTAATAATATCACTTATTACTTAAATATATTTATAACAAAATGCTCAGCCCCTTTTTATTTTTTGATAACATTGCTGGCCCAACCCAACATTATAATTAGAATCAGCCCAGCAAAATCGTGTATTTCGAGAAAGTGCAAATGGCCTGTAATTTTTTAGGAAATAAAATAAATGGGCCGCATGGACGCTATATTATTTGTTCACCCAGCCCAGTTAATGGCTGTAATTCAAAAAAAAAGATCAAATTGACTGCAAATTCTACCGTGCAAAAAAAGACTGTAAATTCTGAAAAAATGGGTTGAATACGTGCCACATTTTTGGAGGCTAAAATGTGGGCCAATAGGTCGAAGCCAATGCAAGTCGTTGTCAATTTAGTCAACAAATGATTCTGACATGTTAGCCGTTGGATTTACATCCAACGACCGGCATCCATCTTCAATCTCTCGTCTTCTTCCTCCAGCGCCACCGGGACCACCTCCCGCCTCCTGCTGCTAGCAGCTCTGCTTAGCACGCTTCGCTACGAAGCGCTACTCCACCGTTGGCCAGGCCATCCCTCCACCCCTCCACACCTCCTGTTCTTCTCCACCGACTGCTGAACCACACCACACTAGAACCAGTTAACCCTCGTACACCTCTCTGTCTGCGACTCTACTCCCGCATCTTCCCATCTCCGGCTCGTTGCTGTCTGGGGCCTCGCCGTCGTCCACCACCTTGGATGCGCTCGGCGCGACATGGTCAACGTGGTCAACGAACGACACCATCGGAAGTAGACTGTGCGTGGAGAAGCTGATAGCTGGGTCCACGGCCACACACAAGGAAATGCCTCCTTATTACACGCAAAATAATGATTCCTCCACCTGACATCTGGGACCCACCGGAAGGGCCTCTGTATTTCGCGAAATAAAGTGCCCCCCACTGACATGTCAGACCCACCAGCTATCTTCACACGCAAGGAAGTGCCTCCTTATTACGCACAAAAAAATGAATATTCCCCCTGCCAGCTGGATCCCAGCATAGTGGGAGGCTGACTAGTGGGCCTACCAAGTTGACGGGGATGGAGGGCTTTGTCAACTTAGTCAATATGAACGATTCTAGCTCCTATTACCGTACGATGTTCATCCAATGGCCGTAGTGCTTCTTCAACCTCTGGTTTTCTTGCTCCAGCCACCCAAACCAGCGCCGGTCGTGCCGCGTGCTCCTGCCTCCCGTGGCCGGCTGTGATGCCGCGGAGGCCTCACCGCCCCCTACTACTCCCACCGCTGGCCAGGCCATCCCTCTACTCACCCACACCCCCTGTTATTCTGCGACGACAGCAGCCTCACACCGCAGCCGAACCAGTGAACCCTCGTACTCCTCTTCGCGTGGGCATTCACTGCTGCTTCTTCCCTGGCTCCGAGTCGTCCCCTTCCTAGTCCTCGTCGTCGTCCACCGCCGTGGTGCTCTCGGCGTGGCGTGGTCAATGTGGTCAATGACTGACTTCCATTGGAAGAGTACTGTATGTGGAGAGGCTGACAGCTGTGTCCACAGTAGCCGCAAGGAAGTGCCTCCTTATTACGCGGAAAATAATTATTCCTCCACCTGACAGCGGCGACCCATCGGACGGGCCACCAATATTTTGCAAAAAAAAATCATTACCCCGTGACTGCTGGGACCCACCGGACGGGCCACCGTATTTCGCGAAAAAAACGTTCCCCCAGCTGTCAGCTCGGACCCACCGGAAGTGCCTCCTTATTACGCACAAAAAATTAATACTCCCCCGGCTAGCTGGGACCCACCTTGCTGGGAGGCTGACTTGTGGGCCTACTAAGTTGACGGGGACGAAGGGCTTTGTCAACTTAGTCAATATGAACGATTCTAGCTCCAGTGACCGTACGATGTCCATCCAATGACCGTAGTGCTTCTTCGACCTCTGGTCTTCTTGCTCCAGCCGCCCAAAGCAGCGCCGGTTGTGCCGCATGCTCCTGCCTCCCGTGGCCGGCTGTGCTGCCGCGGAGGCCTCACCGCCCCCTACTATTCCCACCACTGACCAGGCCCTGCGGCGATGACAGCCTCACACCGCAGCCGAATCAGTGAACCCTCGTAGTCCTCTCCACGCGGGCTTCCACTGCCGCGTCGTCCCCTTCCTAGGCCTCGCCGTCGTCCACCACCGTGGTGCTCTCCGCGCGGCATGGTCAACGTGGTCAAGGAACGACTTCCATCGGAAGAGTACTGTACGTGGAGAGGCTGACAGCTGGGTCCACGGCCACAACCCAGTTTTTTTGTGATTTGCCAAGTAAGTCGCTTTGTCAGGCTTGTTGGGCTGCAAATCTTTCAATACGAGGAGAGCTTTCATTCGGCTGGCCGAGAAAATGGCCCATCAGTAATGAGAAATGGGTTGTACATTTTTAAAACACATCAAACCGACAATTAGTTTCAAATATTTTTTTTTCATTTCAAGATTTTAAATTACATTAATTTTTATGCGTGGAGAATTTGTTGGATTTTATATTGATATACATTTATTTTTAAAATCAGTTTGAATGTGAGTCGGAATTTTGGGATTAAAAACAGTTTGGACCGCACCGAAATATGCAAAATTTCGTATAATTTTTTAAGCATTGCCACAATATGGGTTGTAATGCTAACAAAAAGAATACGGGCTCCAAAAAACCTTAAGAATTAGCAAATGGGCTGTAAATTATTAGAAATAATGGCAGATGGGCTGTATGCTGTTTTCCACAGATTTGAGGCTTTCCTAGAAAAAAGGTTGACACACAAGCACTAACTGTTGGATGTCCATCCAACGGCCGTCCTGCTCCAGCCACTCAAACAAGCGCTGACGGGACTGCCTGCTCCCTCCTCCCCGCGGCCGGCTGTGCTGCCGCGCAGGCCTCACCGCCCGACCGTACTCCCATCGCTGGCCTAGCCATCCCTCTATTCACCCACACCTGCTGTTATTCTCCGGCGATGGCAGACGAACCAGTAAACCCTCGTACAGTTGTACTCCCCTCCGCGTGGGGAACAACTGCCAAGTCTCCCCTGCCTCCGTGTCGTCCCCTTCCTAGGCCTCGCCGTCGTCCACCGCCCTGGTGCTCTCGGCGCGGCGTGGTCAACGTGGTCAAGGAACGACTTCCATCGGACGTGGACTGTACGTGGAGAGGCTGACAACTGGGTCCATGGCCGCAGCAAGGAAGTGCCTCCTTATTACGCAGAAAATAATGATTCCTCCACCTGACAGCTGGGACCCACCGGACGGGCCACTGTATTTCGTGAAAAAAACATTTCCCCCTGACTGCTGGGACCCACCAGCTACATCTTCGCACGCAAGGAAGTGCGTCCGTGCAAAAAAAATGATTCGCCCCTGACTGCTGGGACCGACCAGCTACATCTTCGTAGGCAAGGAAGTGCCTGGCAGTCGGGACCCACCTAGTCGAAGCGTATGTAGCATTGTCATTCTGGTCGCGAACGTGTACGTACATACTGGTCGATGTAGAGGCACGCACGTGTTGTAGTAGAGGCGCGCACGTGTCGTATTAGAGGCGCGCACGTAGCATTTACACGTACGTACAACGGCCAGGGTGCAAGAAAGAAAATACGGCCACGTATGTGTACACACGGGCGGGGTCTCGAACGCCTACTCGCGCGCACGTACGACCAGGGCTCGTGTACATGGCTGGGTCGGAACGGAGAAACACCATCGTGTCGTGTTCATGGGGAGGCAACAGAATGCGTCGTGTTCATGGGGAGGCAACGGAATGCGTCGTGTTCATGGGGAGGCAACGGAATGCGTCGTGTTCATCGGGAGGGCTTGGATGGAACAGACGATGGAAACGAGGCCTGGCTTACCGCAGAACGGAGGAAACGGCCTTGTGTTCAACCAGCCACGTTCGAAACGGGATCATGTTCATCAGGAGGGGTCTAGCGTATCGCAAAATGGAGGAAACGGACCTCCTACTGTCGAAACGGGGGTCTTGTTGATCGTAAGGGGTGTGGCGTACCGCAAAACGGACGAAACGGACTTGTGTTGGAGCGCTACGGTCGAAACGGGGGTCCTGTTCATCGGGAGGGGTGTGGCGTACCGCAAAACGGGACTCCACGGGATACTGTTCATCTCCACCGTCGACCTCCTCCAGCCTCCACGGGCTCCTGTTCATCCAGCCTCCACGGGCTCTTGTTCATCCAGCCTCCACCGCGCGCTACTCCACCCGCTACTGTTCAACCACCCCTCCACCGTCTACTCTTCATCCAGCCCTCCACACCACGGGGTCCTGTTCAACCACCCCTCCACCATCTACTGTTCATCCAGCCCTCCACACCACAAGGTCCTATTCAACCACCCCTCCACCGTCTACTGTTCATCCAGCCCTCCACACCACGGGGGTCTGTTCATCCACCCCTCCACGGGCACCCCTCCACCGTCTACTGTTTATCCAGCCCTCCACCCACGGGGTCCTGTTCATCCAGAGGCAACGCCATCGCTCACTGTTCATCCAAACCCCTCGCAATGCTCACTGTTCATCCCATCGATTGGCTTCAGTTAGCAGCAGTAGCGAAGGAATCGCTCGATCGGGTTCAGTTAACAGCCATCGATCAATTGCTCGGGTTCAGTAATGCGTAGCCTGCAGTGCAATCGCTCGGGTTCAGTTAGAGCCCAACGCCTCGCTCAGGTTCAGTTAGAGCCAACGCCTCGCACACACGCACGTACGTGTACGAGAGAAACACGAATCGCTCGGCCCCCGACCTCCCACCGTAACCGAGAACTCCCCGAAATTTTCCTCCCCCTCGCTTCTACCATGATTTTTTCCATCATGGACGGCCTAAAGAATGTCATGCAGCTGCGTCTCCAGCCCGCCCAGGACGAAAAGCCCATTTTCTGTCATGATTTTTTGTCATAGAAGTAGGAGCCCACCACATCTATGATGATACCGGGTTTTGTCACAATTATCGTCATAGAAGTGTCATATGTATGACATAAATTTTTTTCGTTCGGCCCAAAATGTCACGGATGTGTCTTTTTTTGGTAGTGTCTGTACCCCTCTGGTGTATATATAAACCGGAGGGTTTTAGTCCATAGGCATCATCATAATTCATATAGACTAGACATCTAGGGTTTAGCCGTTACGATCTCGAGGTAGATCGACTCTTGTAACCCCTATACTAATCAAATACAATCAAGTAGGACATAGGGTTTTACCTCCATTAAGAGGGCCCGTACCTGGGTAAACATCGTGTTCCCTGTGTCCCTTGTTACCTTCGATCCTCAGATGCACAGTTCGGGACACCCTACCCGAGATCGGCCGGTTTTGACACCGACAATGAGCCATGGCCGAACATATGCACGAGTAGGCGTTCGAGACCACGCCCGTATGTACGACGTGGCTATATTTACTTTCTTGCACCCTGGATGTACATATGTGTACATGCTACGTGCACACCTCTACTACGACACGTGCCCTTCCTTACTCGGTTGGTTCGTCGCTGCAGCCTGCAGACAGACCGATTGTATGTATGTACACGTTCACCACCAGAATGACAACGCTACGTACGCTTCGACCAGGTGGGTCCCGACTGTCAGGGAGGATAAGGAGGCACTTCCTTGCATGCGAAGATGTAGCTGGTGGGTTCCAGTAGTCAAGGGGGAAATGTTTTTTCACGAAATACGGTGGCCCATCCGGTGGGTCCCTACTGTCCGGTGGATGAATCATTATTTTGCGCGTAAGAAGGTTGCACTTCCTTGCTGCGGTCGTGGACCCAGCTGTAAGCCTCTCCACGTACAGTACTCTTCCGATGGAAGTCGTTCCTTGACCACATTGACCATGCCGCGCCGAGAGCACCAAGGCGGTGGACGAGGCCTAGGAAGGGGACGACACGGAGCCGAGGAAGACGCGGCAATGGATGCCCACGCGGAGAGGACAACGAGGGTTCACTGGTTTAGCTGCGGTGTGAGGTTGCCGTCGCTGTAGAATAATAGGGGGTGTGGGTGAGTAGAGGGATGGCCTGACCAGCGGTGGGAGTAGTAGGGGGCGGTGAGGCCTCTGCGGCAGCACAGCCGGCCACGGGAGGCAGGAGCAGGCGGCATGACCGGTGCTGGTTTGGGCGGCTCCGGCAAGAAGACCAGAGGTTGAAGAAGCACCATGGCTGCTGGATGGACATCGTACGGTCACTAGAGCTAGAATCGTTCATATTGACTAAAGTTGACAAAGCCCTCCGTCCCCGTCAACTTAGTAGGCCCACAAGTTAGCCTCCCACTATGGTGGGTCCCAGCTAGCAGGGGGAGTATTCATTTTTTGTGCGTAATAAGGAGGCATTTCCTTGCGTGCGAAGATATAGCTGGTGGGTCCGAGCTGACAGCGAGGGGCTGTTTTTTGCGAAATACATAGGCCCTTTTGGTGGGTCCCAGCTGTCAGGTGGAGGAGTCATTATTTTGCGTGTAATAAGGAGGCATTTCCTTGTGTGCGGCCGTGGACTCAGCTGTTAGCCTCTCCATGTATAGTCCACTTCTAATGGATGTCGTTCGTTGACCATGTCGACCACGCCGCGCTGAGAGCACCAGGGCGGTGGATGACGGCGAGGCCTAGGAAGGGAATGACACGGAGCTAGGGAAGACGCGGTAGTGGATGCCCACATTGAGGGGAGTACGAGCGCTGACTGGTCGGCTGCGGGGTGAGGCTGACGTCGCCGGAAAATAAATGAATGTGTGGGTGGGTAGAGGGATGGCCTAGCGGCAAGACAACCGTCCACGGGAGGAGGGAGCAGGCAGTCCCGCCGGCGCTGGTTTGGGCGGCTGGAGCAGGAAGATCAGAGATTGAAGAAGCACGGCGGTCGTTGGATGGACATCCAACAGTCACTGCTCTGTGTTGACTAAGTTGACAAAGCCTTGCGTATGCATCAATTTTTTTAGGACAACATCATCATCAACCTAGTAGGCCCAGAAGTCAGCCTCCAAATCTGTGGAGAACATCATACAACCCATTAGCCATTATTTTCAATAATTTACAACCCATTTGCTAATTCTTAAGGATATTTTGAAGCCCATATTCTTTTTTATTAGCATTACAGACGATATATTCTGGGCACTGCTAAAAAGTTCAACGAAAATTTTCATATTTCGGTGGGATCCAAACTCTTTTGGTCACAAAATTTCGAGTCACGTTAAAAATAATTTTAAAAAAATTATATCAAAATAAAATTCAAAAAAAATCTCCGCAAAAATGAATGAAATTTAAAATATTTACTAGCAAGATGCCCGTGCGTTGCACGGAACATGAGGATGCATTTGTATGAGTAGTTTATCTTGTGGGGGAAAAGGATGAACGAGGGAAGTCCGTATCTGCAAATGTGGAGAGGAGTGCGGGTAAATTGTCATAGTTTCCTTCCTATCTGTTAGATATAGATCGGACGGCCTATGTTGCAGGATGGCAGGCACATCATCATCACCAACTCTGCTTTTTATAAGAGTAGAGAAATCCAGAAAAACGATATTTTAATGTAATTGCCGGTTGGCTTTGGTTTAAAAATTTACAGCCCATTTCTTACAACTTATAGACCATTTTGTGGTGAAGCCCATTTCTTACTACTTACATCCCTCCCCGTCTTGAAAGATTTGTAGCCCAGCAGGACTGAGAAAAGCAAGTAGGCCTCGGTTGGGTATTCTCCAAAAAAGAACTGGGCTAGCCATTTTAAAAAAGAAAAAAGATATTAACTGCGCTCGTCATGTGCTTAAATAAAAGCGTAAGCGTGGGCTAGACGGGACACAGCCCCCGCACAGCGCGCAATTGAGCTCCATCTCTAAAACTAAAAAATAACTGGGCGAGCTGCTGCATCCCTGTTGTTATCCGCTTGTTGTTTAATTTTCTCGTTTATTTACTACATTGACAATGGCGTGGGACCTAGTTGTCAAATAATTAGGAGAAGTATTTTTTGGCTTGTAGGATTAATAACGAGGCACCTGCTTGCGTAATGCAATGACCATGGTGGGTCCCTACTGTCAGCCTCTTCACGTACAGTCATCTCCTGATTCCTCTCGGTTGTTTACCATGTTGACAACGCCAGACGGCGGCGGGCACAGCGAGCGAACCAAGGAGGAGAATGACGGCGAGGCCTTGGATGGAACGAACCGGAGCACTGGAAGGTGCGGCAGTGTAGTGGCAAGCGGAGGGGAGTACGAGGGAAACAACATGTAATTGAAGCTTACAAACAGTACAAAAAGCCCAAGGATTAATTTTTCATCAAATTTAGACAAAACCCAGATTGAACATGGCAATAACATCTAACCCAACCACTCTTTTTCGCAGTAACAAACAAATGGACCGACCTGATCCATAAAATCAACATCCTATGCAAAAAAAATTATTGAAGGATGACTTCAAGTTGTTGTAAATAGAAGCTGAGCACGTTCAAAAGCCCATTTGTCCACCTGAAACTTCTTTTTTTTGTTGTTCAACATGTCCGTCCGTGAGAAATCTCTTTATGAAAAACTTAAGCCTCATGGACAATAGTAACCTCGCATTCAACATGAAGAATGTGACAAAGCTTCTGTTTTCCTGGTTGGATGCATATCCATCCACCGTTATTGTCCTCAAACGAATGTCATGAGAATTGAGAAAATCCTGGTGCTTATTACGCCACCGATTGGTTATATGTTTTGCTCCATGTGGTTGTGCCTAAGTAGACATGAAGATTGTATACAGTTAAGGTCTAAAAAAAGAGTATGTCAAAAGAGCGACAACTGAATGGTTAATTTAAGTACAATATATACAGGCTTTCAATGTGCATGAAATCATCACCTTTATATATAAATTCTCCAGAGATCGAAAGCATTGCAGCAAGCCAATAATTATGTACAGATCAAACTAAACATTCTGATATATAAGATCTTGACAGAATCCAACAACATTGATAGGCTATCGATGGACGAACTGTTCATTGAGCATATAACATAATATTAATACCCAAAGTGTACTCCAAGATGATATAAAACTTATGCACACAAATGAAAAGGCATCTTATGATTACAAATGTGTAGATGATAATATACGATAAGTGAGGAGCCAAACACCAACTTCCTGTGTCATTAAACGGATCACAAATTACACCCAAGGTCTCCAGTTTGGGCGCAGAGATGATAGTTATTTGCGAAGGTTTATAACAATCATCAAGGAGCAACCTTTGAAGTGAAGGGGCATCTTCGATGATGAGTTGCTGTCCTTCAAAAAAAATTCCAATGCTTTTAAGGTGAGCCGACTTTATTTGGAGACAACTGATAGGGATTTCTATTCCCAAAACAATCAGCAAGCGCTCCAGGGCAGGGCAACCGGAGTGGATGATGCTGTGCAGTGAGGCCTCCGACAGATAAACCACCACAAGCGAAAAAAATTAGCAGTGGAAGTCGAAGCATTTGTACCAGATCGTGTGGTAGATGGCACCGGGCGAAGATGGCAGTGTGGAGAGAGGAGGAAAACCACGAGATGGACAATGGTGGTGTGGGCACAAATTCTTGGTGTGTTCATGGTACGAAACTTTCATGGTAATGGTAGAACTCAAAATGCTGGAGTTTTCCGAATTCAGGGGATGTCAGCCAAGCGTCCACCGTGCAGGGTATGGACAGCAGGTAGCATGTCCGGATGCAGATGCGTTGAACAAGGCCCTGCTAGTGAGAGGAGACGATGGCTCTGAGGAGATCAAATTCAGGAAGGATAGAAATCTAACGATAGTCGAGATTGAGGGGCGCAGTGCGCCATATCGGGCGCCACCGAGTTGAGAGGACTTGTGTGCGGCAACAATCCTTGGTGGGATAAGCGAGATGGTCTCCCCAAGGATGTCGTCTGGGAGATCGCTGATGCGGTCCACAGGAGATTCTATGGGTTCCTCAGATCCGGGTGGGGGCGTGGGGGGGGGGGGGGCTCGCCGCTGCTCCCCACGTTGCCGAGTGCGGGATCTACAGCTGGCGGGAGCCTCATCTTCTTGGCACTAGGGCCAGCCGACTCCATTTTCCTTGCGGGCGTCGCGCCGAGCTCACGGGTTTGAGCAGAGTAGCTAGAGACGAGCCTAGTGGTAGTGCGAGTGGGGAAGGAGGGCTGGGGTTTTCTGTACGAGTGGAAGAAAAGGAGCAGGCATTTTCTGTACGAGTGAGGAAAAAGGTGAGAGGGGGTTTGTTGGATGAGTGAGGAAGATGGGGAGCAGGGGAATTGGGGGGAGACGGAAGCGGGAGAGTCCAGCGAGCTGCAGTATAAGTGGAAGCGAGGAGGAAGGAGGGTTTTTCTGGGATCACCCCCTCTTCAAGAAATATGGGCTTCTCCTCGCAAAAAAACAAAAACAAATGGGCTTTAAGATGGATAGGCTTTTGTATCGGCCCAGTCGGCTGCCCATGTTTCGTACTGGAGGGCCTTGTGCTAGAGGCAGCCCGAGACACTCTCCAGCTTATTGCCCATTCGAAAGAAAAAAAAGACGCCTCCAGCTTATGGCTACTCATCGGTAACCTTTTTCAACTTGGCATCCACCAAATTAGAGGATGCGGTATTAGATGTAGACACTCACACTGGTCGCGTAGCGCAACAAAGTGAGGTGTCAAATAACATGCCTACAATATACTTACTAGATTGTGAAGGTTCACAGGCTAGTCAACATTCACATTAAACTAAGCTTCAGAAGATACGGTATGCATACTATTCAGAAGAATAAAAGTTCAGCATGTTTATGCATCTCAATGATTCACCATACTATAACCAATACAAAGCTATGAGAAAGTGTGGAAATAAAGAAAATCAATTGATGCTTCTCCGAGCAAAGGGCCTCCCCACGCACGCATTAATTTCCTGGGCATGCTTGTTTCTTGTCAATCATTGCGAGCACTTTGAGCATGTTGGCAACTCCACAGCTAGCTGGCTGCCTCATCTTGCAATTGATGCTGACACATTTGCAGCAAACACATGAGGTAATAGAGATGACTCAACATCAGTCCACATTGTGCAGTTCCCCTGAAATCATCTTCATTGTCCTGAATCTGAAAAGATAGGAAAACAATAGATATACTTAAATGGTGTTGCAAAACAGTAGCACATATCAATAGCTCGGCATGAAAAAACATGATCATCTGGATGAAGGGGATACTGACCTGTCAGAGGAAGATTATATATAATTTCATAAGTCCTTAGTTGATTTCCACCTTCGGCTGCACTGCTTGTTTGCTCCTCCACACATGACAGGATCGTTCCGCACTGCAATCAGCAAGTCAACGTATGAATATGCTTATTTCATCTTGCAGTCACTACTGTAGGATGGTACAAACATGACACTGCGATCAGAGACCCTTCAACAAAACTGTGTGCGATGCCATAATCGCAAACGGTGGTGTAAAAACCCCGTCAAAAAGGTGCAAAACGTTTGTGATGACGGATGCATCAAACACGGTTCTGATTTTAATTGTGTGTGCGATGCAGGGCATACGATTCAGTTCAATGAACTGTTCGCGATGATGCGGAACAAAAGAAACGGGCAGCCAGATGAAGGCGGGTGCGATATACAACATACGGTTCACTCGGATGAACTCTTTGTGATGAGGAGGAACAAAAGAAACGGGCAGCCAGATGAAGGTGTGTGAGATATACATCATACGATTCACCAGGATGAACTATGTGTGATTAGGGAACACAATGGAAACAGTTCAACTGAACACGGTTCAACTGAACAAGATGTGTGTGATACACGGCAAACAGGTCCGTAATCAGAAATGTGTGCGAAGACCAATAATAACATAGATGATTGCTGCTAATAAGCTGTGTGATTTGCTCTGTCTATAGAAGAATAACATGTATATATATAACTGAAATAAACATCCAATTACATAAGTGACTATACAGATCATTCGCACACACCTCAATAAACAATCGCATGCATTCTAAAGTAGGAGAAACGATCGTCTAGTCATCTACTTCTTGTGATGCTCCCGCCACTGCTATGTGGCTCGATCCCTCATCTAAGGTAGGAAGAAGACAGTTCCTCATGTCAATGATCCGCCTGTACATCTCGTAGCTTGTGTACGCGTCCTTGGCCGCGTACTTGATGTGTTCTTCATCCAGTCTCTCATGCCAAACACCGTGCCAGGCATTCTTGTCCTTCTCGCTCTCTTCCTTCATCTTCGCGTAGTAGGGGTTGATGATGGACGAGGCGAGGTCAACCAGGGAGTTCAGTTTGTTGTTGTCGCTCCCTCGGACCTTGTAGTGGTGCTGGATCTTGACAAGATTTGGGTAGTTCAAGCCTGAAACCTTGAGCGCTTTTAGATCGTTGGTGGTGTCCATCGTAGCGAAACTGTATTCGAAGCTGTTGATAAACCTGGAGAAACACTCGCAAGGCCTTGTGGCTAGGCGGTAGTGGTAGACGAGGACGTCATGTCGCGCGCACAACTAGGCAACGACAACCTTCTGATCATGCCCGGCACGACCCATGGTGTACTCGAGGTCGAAGCCGACCACTTGGTACTTGTCCTCGGCAAGGAACTGCTCCATAGTTTGGACGAGGATCTCCACCGAGACCGGATCATTCGTGTACACCACTGAGAGAGCCTTCCCCCTCACGTGGGTGTCCACGATGTGTTGCGTGGTGAACTTCCCGCCGTTGTCGTCGTCGGCTGTTGGGAGCACCATTGGAGCCATGGGGAGCGCCATTGGAACCGTTGGATGTCCTCTCTGTATGTGTCCTCATGGGTGTGCTTATTGTGTGGTGTGAGATGAGAGATGAAGGTAAATGGCCGCATGAATAGAAGGGGGCCGGGTGGCGTGGATTCTCGGCGCGTCCGCATGGCAGTTTTTGCAGTGGGTAACTACATCGTCGCGCCACGCCCGGCGCAACCGCATGCACACGAACATGCGTGGTCGTGCGCCGGCCCCAAACATTGGCAGGGCGCGTGGAGGGACGAGGGCAGAGCACCCGGAGGGACGCGAGAGTAGAGCGCGCGCGGCGGGATGCGAGAGCAGAGTGCGCCACGGCCGCCTCAACCGCAAGCAACCACATGCATAGAGCCGTTGAACACGCAAGAAATGGTCGCCTACAAGCCGGCTGACAGTTGCGTCGCTGCATAGAGAGCGGCCTTGTGCTACTACCTCCGTCTTGGTCTATAGTCCCCTTTATATTCTATGCCATACTTTGCCCTTAAATCTAACCAACAAAATGTTAATGCATGTTATAAAAATTATATAATTGGAAACTATGTTCAAATACGAATCCAACTATATAATATTTGGCGACATCCATTCGTATTTTATTAGTTAAATCCTACTTATAAACCAGGATGGGGGTATGGTAGGTAATTAAACCACAAACATTTTTTGTATTAACCATATGTGCATGTGTCCTTTCGTTCTCCTCTCGCACGTCTTGTCACCCCACTGCCATAGACGGCTTACAACACAAGCTTGCGCAACGCGCGTGGGGCCAATGAATCGTCGGTGAGCCCATTCCCGCGCAACTTCGCAGGTTCCCGTGCAAGCTTCCCGCCTGACTCGGTGAAATCCCCCAAAATCCCAATGCTTATCGGCCTGCTATATAAACCCTCATGGCCGACGAGTCCTGCATCGCATTTTCCCATCCCTCCCTGTAGCTTATCTCGTCTGCTTCTCCCACAATCGCCAATGGCACCGGTCCGTCGTCGTCGCTCAGCCACTCCGTCATCAACAGAGGACAGCTCTAGCTGGGAGGCTACACTGCGGTGGCGCGCAGTCCCCGGTGTAGTGTAGTGCACGTGGCGTCCCTGTTGGGTGTGCACGGGACACCCACCACACGCTCCACTGCCGATGCCCGTCGGCAGCTATTGCCAACCACCGTTGCCACCACACCACCATTGAAAGCCAGGGCCATCGCCCACTCCGCCATCGCGGCCCGAAGGCGGGAGGTGGCTGTCGTGGCCGCCACCCCACTGTCGGCCACCATGGACATCACCCGCTCCGCCACCGTGGCCTGAAGGTGGGAGGTGGTGGTCATGGCCGCCAGCCCATCATCGGCCTCCGTGGCCGCCAGCCCATCATCGACCGCCGGGGTCATCACCCGCTCCGCCACCGCCGCCGAAGGCGGGAGGCGGAGGTGGATGCCCGCACGTGCGTCAGCGACCTTGCCCGCTACACCGAGTTCCTGCGGGAGGAGGAGGAGCGCCTCGTCGAGCACGCAAAGAGCCTTACCGCCACCGTGGCAGCGGCACACACCGCCTTAGAGGCGAGGAATCCGGAGATCTACGAGGAGAACCACCGCTTCGAGAGCGGTCATATGGAGCGGCAGAGGGCATTCGAGGTGAGCGTCGCTGAAGCTGCAGCAGCGGCAGGCACCGTATTGCGGTTGCCCAGCTCGTCGGTAGGCTCCTCCTCCTCTGCCTCTTACTGAGCGCGCTCGGTAGAGGACAGGCAACCAGAAGTAGTACAAAGCCCCTCCGTAGTATAGTAGTACTATTTAGGGGCTATTTTGTTCAGTTCATCTGACTATAGATGTGGTGAAATTGTACAACCTACTTAAAGTTAGCTAGTATATATAGTTGAACTAGCTATTTTAGTACGTGGCTGGCAACAATTGGGGAAAAGTTTGGTCGGTTCAGCTATCGAGTAGAACTATTTGTATAAATTAAGAACGATTGCTTAATGTATGAATGAAATCTATGATTAATTACTGAATTTTAGTTGCAAAAATTAGATACTGCTAGTGATTTTTAGCTTCATATTTTGATAAATCACAGTGTTACAAGGTTGACAAATGACAATGTTACTAGATCAACAAATGTCAATCTTTCCGATTTGACAAATGGCAACATACCCAAATTGTTTGTAAGTGGTTGCACACGGGTCATCTAAAAGAACTGTTTGTGTTGAAGAGCTGCACAAATCATGCTCTCACTTTGCATACGGGTGTTCTGTCTAAAACGTTTGCGATCAAGTGTTGCACAAATCCTGCTTGGCACATTTTCCTTTGGCTTCCTGGGGAAGTTGTCGGTTCACATACGGGTGTTCTAACTAAAACGTTTGCGATCAGTGTTTTATATTTAAAAACCATTGACATTTGTTTCAAAAGGAAATCGTTTGATTAGTCTGTACATTAAGAGAGAGAAATGCAAGTTCGCTCAAACCATATCTTTCATTCAGTCATACTGCGAATCTATATTCATATGATCGAGATACAGTATTAAACCCAAGAAAAAAAAACTATTTCCAGCGGCGGCGGAGGCGGGGTGTCGTGCCGTCGTTGTCGTTGTCGTCCTCCGGGACGCCGTTGTTGAAGTCTTCAATGCAGCACAGAATGTTCTTCACTTGTAAATCAAACATCATGTCATTGCGTGATCGACAAGCGGGGCGCGGGAGGACGGCAGCTGGCGGCGCTGAGAGGTAACGGTCGACGATGGCGTCCCATGCCGCTGAGGAGGGCGCGCGCCCGGGCACGGGCGCGGTTGGTGCGACCAAACGCACAGGGACCGGCGCCTTGGTGGGTGGAGGGGAGCGCACGGGCACGGGCGCTGGCGCTGGCATGTACACAAGCTCGCGCGGGTCCGCGGACACCTCGCTGACGCACGCGGCTTCTAGCTCTATGATAGTGCTCGGCGACCAGCCCGTCAATGCTACGGGGATGGTAGCTGGCGCGGGAGCTGGGATGGTAGCTGGGACGGGAGCGGGGGCAGCAGCCGCCGCGGCCAGCTCATTCTGGGACATGTCCATGAGGCCCCATTCCTCCTTACTTTCTATTTCCTTTGGCTCGGAGCCGACTTCACCAAACTTGAAGACCAGTGGCAGATGATCCTTCTGCGCCATGGCGTTGGTGGAGGTCTGCGGGGGGGGGGGGGGGGGAATGTGAGGCGAACAGTAAGGCCACCCGTATTAAGCAGCAGCTCGGGCGCCATTAATGTAGAGGAAGGCGGGCAGCCATGGAAGTCAAAGGGCTCGCTTCCCAGTGAGCCTGCGTAGCGTACAGCTCGCATGCTTCCCAGTGAGCCTGCGCATTTGGAGGACAGCTTGCACGCCTCTCGGTCAGCCTGCACACTGGACTGCGCTCGCACGCCTCCCGTTCAGTCAAGGTCAAGCAGCTGTCCGCACGGCGCCTCCTATGGACATTAAAACCAAGACACGTGGCATCACATGAATGGTTAAGAGAACGTACACGGTTTGAATTATATAAACGTTTGATATATTAACGTGGTAGCTATTTTTTCAAAATGCCTTTGTTGGCTGTTATTCGAGTGCACCTTCTCTCAAAATGGACACAAAAAATACCACAGCATGTCGGATGCCATTCCATGATAGCATGCCAAGTTTCATGAATTTCAGACGAGTTTTGGATTTACTAGAATTTAAAAACCAGGCATCTCAATGTTTTGCCGGAAATCAACGGTGCCCTGGTGTTTGAAATCCATTCCCATTTATTGCATGGGACCTAAGCATGCACCCAAGGACACATATTTGATTATTCAACCAATTTATATGCACTGGAGCATGTGCATGTAGTTCAAATTTGAATTATGCACATAAATGCATTGAAAACTTAGTTAATGCATAAAATGTCCAAACGATCCCTGAAAAATCACAAAAATTGACACAACACTCCTGTTGTTGTACGTTGACACGAGAAAAAATTTGAATGCAATAAGAGGCAATGGATATCATTTCATCCCCAAAGGTGGGACGTTCCTACCGAAACCATCATGCTTGTTGTGAGAAGTTTTGGTTTGTGAGAAGCATATACCAAAACCTGCCCCAAATTGGACAAATTTTTTACCATGGCATGTTGATGACGCTCCATGATAGCATGCCAAGTTTCATGAATTTCAGACGAGTTTTGGATTTACTATAATTTAAAAACAAGGTACCTCAATGTTTGCGACCGAGTGACGGTGGCAGGGTGTTTGACATTCATTCCCATTTCTTGCATGGGACCTAAGCATGCAACCGAGGACACATATTTGAAATTTCAACCAATTTATATGCATTAGAGCATGTGCACATAGTTCAAATTTGTATTATGCACATAAATGCATTGAAAACTCAATTAATGCATAAAAATTTCCAAACGAACCTCGAAAAATCCCAAAAATTGACACCACACTCCTATTGTTCTATGTTGACACTAGGAAAAAAAATTGAAATCAAGAAGAGGCAATGGATATCGTTTTGTCTAGAAAGGTGAAACATTCCCTACCGAAACCATCAGGTTTGCTGTGAGAAGCTCTGGTTTGTGAGAAGCATATACCCAAACCGGCCCAAATGGGACAAAAAAAATACCACGACATGTCGATGCCGCTCCATGATAGCATGCCAAGTTTCATGAATTTCAGACAAGTTTTGGATTTACTAGGATTTAGAAACAGGGTATCTCAATGTTTGCGGCCGAGTGACGGTGGCAGGGTGTTTGACATTCATTCTCATTTCTTGCATGGGACCTAAGCATGCAACCAGGGACACAAATTTGAATTTTCAACCAATTTATATGCATTAGAGCATGTGCATGTAGTTCAAATTTGAATTATGCACATAAATGCATTGAAAACTCAATTAATGCATAAAAATGTCCAAACGAACCCCCAAAAATCCCAAAAATTGACACAACACTCCTATTGTTCTGTTTTGACACTAGGAAAAAAATTGAAATCGAGAAGAGGCAATGGATATCTTTTTTCCAGAAAGGTGAAACGTTCCTACCGAAACCATCAGGCTTGTTGTGAGAGGATATCCCCAAACCTGCCCCAAATGGACAAAAAAATTACCACGACATGTTGATGCCGCTCCATGACAGCATGCCAAGTTTCATGAATTTCATAGGAGCTTTGGATTTACTAGAATTTAAAAATCAGGTATCTCAATGTTTGCAGCCGAGTGACGGTGGCAGGGTGTTTGATATTCATTCCCATTTCTTGCATGGGAGCTAAGCATGCCACCAAGAACATAGATTTGAATTTTCAACCAATTTATATGAATTAGAGTATGTGCAGGTAGTTCAAATTTGAATTATGCGCATGAATGCATTGAAAACCAGTTAATGCATAAAAATATCCAAACAGACCCCAAAAATCACAAAAATTGACACAACGCTCCTGTTGTTCTATGTTGACACGAGAAATTTTTTGAAAGCAATAAGAGGTAATGGATATCGTTTCATCCCCAAAGGTGGGATGTTCCCTACCAAAACCATCGTGCTTGTTGTGAGAAGATCTAGTTTGTGAGAAGCATATACCCAAACCTGCCCCAAATGGGACAAAACATTTACCACGGCATGTTGATGCCGCTCCATGATAGCATGCCAAGTTTCATGAATTTCAGACGAGTTTTCGATTTACTAGAATTTAAAAACCAGGTATCTCAATGTTTGCGGCCGAGTGACGTTGGCAGGGTGTTTGACATTTATTCCCATTTCTTGCATGGGACCTAAATGCAACCAAGAACACAAATTTGATTTTTCAACCAATTTATATGCATTAGAGCATGTGCATGTAGTTCAAATTTGAATTATGCACATGAATGCATTGAAAACTAAGTTAATGCATAAAAATGTCCAAACAAACCCCGAAAATCACAAAAATTGACACAACAGTCCTGTTATTCTACGTTGACACGAGAATTTTTTTGAAAGCAATAAGAGGCAATGGATATCGTTTCATCCCCAAAGGTGGAGCATTCCCTATCGAAACCATCATGCTTGTTGTGAGAAGCTCTAGTTTGTGAGAAGCATATACCCAAACCTGCCCCAAATGGGACAAAAAATTTACCACGACATGTTGATGCCGCTCCATGATAGCATGCCAAGTTTCATGAATTCCAGACGAGTTTTGGATTTACTAGAATTTAAGAACAAGGTATCTCAATGTTTGCGGCCGAGTGACGGTGGCAGGGTGTTTGACATTCATTCCCATTTCTTGCATGGGACCTAAGCATGCAACCAAGGACACATATTTCAATTTTCAATCAATTTTTATGCATTAGAGCATGTGGATGTAGTTCAAATTTGAATTATGCACATAAATGCATTGAAAACTCAATTAATGCATAAAAATGTCCAAACGAACCCTGAAAAATCTCAAAAATTGACACAACACTCCTGTTGTTCTATGTTGACACTAGGAAAGAAATTGAAATCAAGAAGAGGCAATGGATATCGTTTCATCCAGAAAGGTGAAACGTTCCCTATCGAAACCATCAGGCTTGTTGTGAGAAGCTCTGCTTTGTGACAACCATATTCCCAAACCTGCCCCAAATGGGACAAAAAATTTACCACGACATGTTGATGCCGCTCCATGATTGCATGCCAAGTTTCATGAATTTCAGACGAGTTTTGGATTTACTAGAATTTAAGAACAAGGTATCTCAATGTTTGCGGCCGAGTGACGGTGGCAAGGTGTTTGACATTCATTCCCATTTCTTGTAATGGACCTGAGCATGCAAGCAAGGACACATATTTGAATTTTCAATCAATTTATATGCATTAGATCATGTGGATGTAGTTCTAATTTGAATTATGCACATAAATGCATTGAAAACTCAACAAATGCATAAAAATGTCCAAACGAACCCTGAAAAATCCCAAAAATTAACACAACTCCTGTTGTTCTATGTTGACACTAGGAAAAAAATTGAAATCAAGAAGAGGCAATGGATATCGTTTCATCCAGAAAGGTGAAACGTTCCCTATCGAAACCATCAGGCTTGTTGTGAGAAGCTCTGCTTTGTGACAACCATATTCCCAAACCTGCCCCAAATGGGACAAAAAATTTACCACGACATGTTGATGCCGCTCCATGATTGCATGCCAAGTTTCATGAATTTCAAACGAGTTTTGGATTTACTAGAATTTAAGAACAAGGTATCTCAATGTTTGCGGCCGAGTGACGGTTGCAGGGTGTTTGACATTCATTCCCATTTCTTGCATGGGACCTATGCATGCAACCAAGGACACAGATTTGAATTTTCAATCAATTTATATGCATTGGAGCATGTGGATGTAGTTCAAATTTGAATTATGCACATAAATGCATTGAAAACTCAATTAATGCATAAAAAATGTCCAAACGAACCCTGAAAAATCCCAAAAATTGACACAACACTCCTGTTGTTCTATGTTGACACTAGGAAAAAAATTTAAATCGAGAAGAGGCAATGGATATCGTTTCATCCAGAAAGGTGAAACAGTCCCTATCGAAACCATCAGGCTTGTTGTGAGAAGCTCTAGTTTGTGACAAGCATATTCCCAAACCTGCCCCAAATGGGACAAAAATTTACCACATCATGTTGATGCCGCTCCATGACAGCATGCCAAGTTTCATGAATTTCATACGAGCTTTGGATCACAGAATTTAATGTGGAAAATTTTCAAACGAACCCTGAATAATTCCAATTCTTTTACGACACACATATTGTTGCATGTTCACTGCAGATAAAAGGTCTAGCAATTCAAACACCATCCATTGCCGCTGTGACCCCATTATGTAATTCAAATCAAGATGAAAAATCAAGTAGACCCCACACAATTTATTATCACCAACCGTGTGAGATGCATCACAAAATATCCTGGAGCATCGTCAGTGTATAGTATGCCTATGGCTTACGTGAGAAGTTGCGTCAGCTACAGTCCACGGCCAGCGTCTCAAGCACACTAGATCTCTCCCCAAATATCATTTCACTGTTCAATCGTCGCTGGTGAAAGACGGGCACGTGGATCCGCATCGTGAGGGCAACTTCGGTGGCCCACTCCGGCAAGAGATGATGTCTACTACATAACCTTCTTCTTGTAGACATTGTTGGTCCTCCAAGTGCAGAGGTTTGTAGGACAGTAGCAAATTTCCCTCAAGTGGATGACCTAAGGTTTATCAATCCGTGGGAGGTGTAGGATGAAGATGGTCTCTCTCAAGCAACCCTGCAACCAAATAACAAAGAGTCTCTTGTGTCCCCAACACACCCAATACAATGGTAAATTGTATAGGTGCACTAGTTCGGCAAAGAGATGGTGATACACGTGCAATATGGATAGTATATATAGGTTTTTGTAATCTGAAAATATAAGAACAGCAAGGTAACTAATGATAAAAGTGAGCACAAATGGTATTGCAATGCGTTGAAACAAGCCCCAGGGTTCAGACTTTCACTAGTGCAAGTTCTCTCAATAATTATAACATAATTGGATCATATAACTATCCCTCAACATGCAATAAAGAGTCACTCCGAAGTCACTAATAGCGGAGAACAAATGAAGAGATTATGGTAGGGTATGAAACCACCTCAAAGTTATCCTTTCTAATCGATCTATTCAAGAGCCCATAGTAAAATAACATGAAGCTATTCTTTCGGTTCAATCTATCCTAGAGTTCGTACTAGAATAACACCTTAAGACACAAATCAACCAAAACCCTAATGTCACCTAGATACTCCAATGTCACCTCAAGTATCCGTGGGTATGATTATACGATATGAATCACACAATCTTAGATTCATCTATTCAACCAGCACAAAGACTTCAAAGAGTGCCCCAAAGTTTCTACCGGAGAGTCAAGTCAAAAACGTGTGCCAACCCCTATGCATAAGTTCACGAGGTCAAGAAACTCGCAAGTTGATCACCAAAACATACATCAAGTGTATCACATGATATCCCATTGTCACCACAGATAAGCACGTGCAAGACATACATCAAGTGTTCTCAAATCTATAAAGACTCAATCCGATAAGATAACTTCAAAGGGAAAACTCAATCCATCACAAGAGAGTAGAGGGGGAGAAACATCATAAGATCCAAATATAATAGCAAAGCTCGCGATACATCAAGATCGTGACGACTCAAGAACACGAGAGAGAGAGAGAGAGAGAGAGATGAAACACATAGCTACTGGTACATACCCTCAGCCCCGAGGGTGAACTACTCCCTCCTCGTCATGGAGAGCACCAGGATGATGAAGATGGCCACCGGAGAGGGATTCCCCCCTCCGGCAGGGTGCCAGAACGGGTCTAGATTGGTTTTCGGTGGCTACAGAGGCTTGCGGCGGCGGAACTCCCGATATATTGTGCTCTCCGATGTTTTTAGGGTATATGGATATATATATAGGCGAAAGAAGTCGGTCAAGGGAGCCACGAGGGGCCCACTAGGGTGGGGGCGCGCCCAGGGGCAGGCGCGCCTCCCTGCCTCATGGCCACCTGGAAGCTTCCTTGACTTCAACTCCAAGTCTCCTGGACCACGTTCGTTCCAAAAATCACGCTCCTGAAGGTTTCATTCCATTTGGACTCCGTTTGATATTCCTTTTCTGCGAAACACTGAAACAAGGGGAAAACAGAAACTGGCACTGGGCTCTGGGTTAATAGGTTAGTCCCAAAAATTATATAAAAGTGTTTAATAAAGCCCATAAACATCCAAAACAGATAATATAATAGCATGGAACAATAAAAAATTATAGATACGTTGGAGACGTATCAAGCATCCCCAAGCTTAATTCCTGCTCGTCCTCGAGTAGGTAAATGATAAAAATAGAATTTTTGATGTGGAATGCTACCTAACATAATCATCAATGTAATCTTCTTTATTGTGGAATGAATGTTCGGATCCATAAGATTCAAGACAAAAGTTTAATATTGACATAAAAATAATAATACTTCAAGCATACTAACTAAGCAATCATGTCTTCTCAAAATAACATGGCCAAAGAAAGTTCATCCCTACAAAATCATATAGTTTGGTCATGCTCCATTTTCGTCACACAAGAATGCTCTCATCATGCACAACCCCGATGACAAGCCAAGCAATTGTTTCATACTTTAGTAATCTCAAACTTTTTTCAACTTTCATTCAATACATGAGCGTGAGCCATGGATATAGCACTATGGGTGGAATAGAATATAATGAGGGGGTTATGTGGAGAAGACAAAAAAGGAGAAAGTCTCACATCTACGTGGATAATCAATGGGCTAGGGAGATGCCCATCGATTGATGTCAATGCAAGGAGTAGGGATTGCCATGAAACGGATGCACTAGAGCTATAAATGTATGAAAGCTCAACAAAAGAAACTAAGTGGGTGTGCATCCAACTTGCTTGCTCACGAAGACCTAGGGAACTTGAGGAGGCCCATTGTTGGAATATACAAGCCAAGTTCTATAATGAAAAATTCCCACTAGTATATGAAAGTGACAAAATAAGAGGCTCTCTATCATAAAGATCATGGTGCTACTTTGAAGCACAAGTGTGGAAAAAGGATAGTAGTATTGCCCCTTCTTATTTTATTTTATTTTTTTCTTTTTCTTTTTTGGGCCTTCCTTTTTATTTGGCCTTTCTCTTTTTGGGGGGACAATGCTCTATTAATGATGATCATCACACTTCTATTTATTTACAACTCAATGATTACAACTCGATACTAGAACAAGATATGACTCTATATGAATGCCTCCGGCGGTGTACCGGGATGGGCAATGAATCAAGAGTGACATGTATGATAAATTATGCATGGTGGCTTTTCCACAAATACGATGTCAACTACATGATCATGCAAGGCAATATGACAATGATGAAGTGTGTCATAATAAACGGAACGGTGGAAAGTTGCATGTCAATATATCTCGGAATGGCTATGGAAATGCCATAATAGGTAGGTGTGGTGGCTGTTTTGAGGAAGATATAAGGAGGTTTATGTGACGCCCGGATAATTGAGCTACAGTAACCCTCTACTAATGATGCCACGCCGCCTCTGACACTGTAGTTAATCTCGGGTTAGTTCAAAAACCGATTCAAAATTCAAATTCAAAATCAAGGCAAACAACAAAAGTTTTGAAACTTTAAAACTAAAATGTTCGGGTTGTGCCAATTAATTCATAGGTAATTGTGATGAAGAAAACCCCACTTTCATAAAATGTTTAAATAATCTAAGATGGATAAAATAGCAACAAAACAATTAGTTAAATGCCTTTAACAATAACTAAAATATTAGAATATTTTATTTAGTTGCCCAAACTTCTGTGACACTAGCCTATTTCTTAACACTAAATTAGGGACTATTTTTATAGTTTATATTAATAAAATGAGAGAGGAACTTGAGCTAAAATAGTAAAAGAAAATAGATAAAGGAAAAGAATAAAAATAGAAAACAAAACAAAATACAAAAGAAAGGAGAACCCCCCCCCTAGGCTTCGGCCCACCAGGCCGCCTTGCCGGCCCAACCGGTCGCCCCTCCCCACTCCTTATCCTATCCCCTCACCCCTTGACCTAACCGACCCCCCCCCCCACTCACCCACGTCTCCCTTGTCTCCCACGCGCACCACCACACACTCAACGACGAGGGCCTGTAGGATCGAAAGTATGTCTGGAGGGGGGTGATTAGACTACTTGACCAAATAAAAATCTAGCCTTTTCCCAATTTTAGTTCTGGGCACATTTGAGCTATCTTAGCACAAGTCAAGCAATCTCTACACAATTCAAGCAAGCATGCAAAAGAGTATATGAGCAGTGGAAAGTAAAGCATGCAACTTGCAAGAATGTAAGGGGAAGGGTTTGGAGGATTCAAACGCAATTGGAGACACAGATGTTTTTGTCGTGGTTCCGATAGGTGGTGCTATCATACATCCACGTTGATGGAGACTTCAACCCACGGAGGGTAACGGTTGCGCGAGTCCATGGAGGGATCCACCCACGAAGGGTCCATGAAGAAGCAACCTTGTCTATTCCATCACGGCCGTCGCCCACAAAGGACTTGCCTCACTAGCGGTAGATCTTCACGAAGTAGGCGACCTCCTTGCCCTTACAAACTCCTTGGTTCAACTCCACAATCTTGTTGGAGGCTCCCAAGTGACACCTAGCCAATCTAGGAGACACCACTCTCCAAGAAGTAACAAATGGTGTGTTGATGATGAACTCCGTGCTCTTGTGCTTCAAATGATAGTCTCCCCAACACTCAACTCTCTCTCACAGGATTTGGATTTGGTGGAAAGAAGATTTGAGTGGAAAGCAACTTGGGAAGGCTAGAGATCAAGATTCATATGGTTGGAATGGAATATCTTGACCTCAACACAAGTGTAGGTGGTTCTCTCTCAGAAAATGTGTATTGGAAGTGTAGGTATGTTCTGATGGCTCTCTCCACGAATGAAGAGTGGGTGGAGGGGTATATATAGCCTCCACACAGAATCTAACCGTTACACACAATTTGCCAAACTCGGTGGGACCGAATGGTTAAACTCGGTCGGACCGATTCAGCAAACCTAGTGACCGTTAGGATTTTCGGTGGGACTGAGATGCAACTCGGTAGGACCGATATGGTTAGGGTTAGGGCATAACGTAATCTCGGTGTGACCGATTACACAAACTCGGTGGGACCGATTTTGGTAATAAGCTAACCAGAGAGTTGGTCAGGTAAACTCGGTGGGACCGATTCGCTCATCTCGGTGAGACCGAAATGTTACAAAAGGGAAACAGAGAGTTTACATTGCAATCTCGGTGGGACCGATCGCTCATCTCGGTAAGACCGAAACGTTACGAAGGGAAACAGAGAGATTACAATCCCATCTCGGTGAGACCGAGATCCCTATCGGTGAAACCGAATTGCTAGGGTTTGTGGCAGTGGCTATGACATTTGAAACTCGGTGGCGCCGGATAGAAGGAATCGGTGGGGCCGAGTTTGACTTTTGGTTTAGGTCATATGTGGATGTGGGAAGGTAGTTGAGGGTTTTGGAGCATATCACTAAGCACTTTGAGCAAGCAAGCCATTAAGCAACACCTCATCCCTCCTTGATAGTATTGGCTTTTCCTATAGACTCAATGTGATCTTGGATCACTAAAATATAAAATGTAGAGTCTTGATCTTGAAGCTTGAGCCAAACTTTTTGTCCTTAGAATTTTGAGGGATCCACTTTCCTCATCCATGCCATGCCATTCATTGAGCTTTTCCTGAAATATTAATCTTGGAATAATGTTAGCTCAATGAGCTATATGTTGTTAGGAATTACCAAAACCACCCGGGGATAGTTGCACTTTCAATCTCCCCCTTTTTGGTAATTGATGACAACATATAGATCAAAGCTTCGACAAATGATAATAAGAGTGAAAGATATTGTCGCTTTGAGAAGTATGTGAAAAGCAAGAGCTCCCCCTAAATTTTGTGCATATCTTAAGATTTGCTTTGGACTGCAAATGCACAATGAGTTAGGATCATGGGTTACTCTTCCATGTCACATACATCTTGGTGGAGCGCTCAAAATGATAAGAATTAAATACATGCACTCATCACCAAGCAAAGTGAATGATCATATAAGGATAAGTAAGATAATATCATCTAACAAGCATAAGTGTAGCTTATGATCAACCACATGATCATCAATGTCTCACAGATAATAGCATAGTATCTCAAGCAATCAAAAGCAAACAAAGTTCAACCACCAAAGCAAGAGAGAATAAAAAGCAACACTCTCTCTCGAAGCCTATGATCTATACATTTTCTCCCCCTTTGGCAACAAGTTACCAAAAAGTTCATAGAAAATGCATAGCACTAGAACGTCTCTCAGGCTTGGTCTTCAGGTGGTGGTGTCCGGAGAACTCCAAGGACGAAGGCTTCAGTCGAAGTAGACGGAGCTGATGGGGTAGGTGCTGGAGCTGGTGGCACTGAAGCTGTAGCTGGTGCAGATGAAGTGGCTCTAGTGTCTGGTACAGGCACTGCAGCAGATCTCTGAGCTCGAGGCACTCTGGCAAATGCATCAGTGGTTGTCTTGCCCTTCCTCTCCTGCATGTCATTCTGTAGCTGCTCCACAACAGACTGAATCTCAGTTACTTTGACATCTAAATCATAGAATTTTTGTTCCACGATTCTTTCCAGGCTCTCCTGGTTTTGAGTTAGGGTGGCCAACCCCTTCTCAATCCTCAGAGATGATGCTATCAAGTAACCAAGCTGGTCCTGCTTGCTTTTCAAAAAGTACTCAGATGCCTCCTCTTGAGTTGGCATCTTGGCAGCCTTCTCCATCTTTGCCTTCTCCTTCTTTGCTTGTGCTTGCACTGAGGAGGGTTCATCTTCATTCATCACAACTTGGTTGTCCTCGAAGTCAGGATAGATAGGCAAGTGTTCCTTATCCAACAAGTATGTGCCTGTGCCCATCTTTGAGTTTATCAACTCCTGGATCTGTGGGGCATATCCACAACTTCTTTTCTGGTCAGCTGCTGTCCTCTTGATAGTCTCAACTATAAGGCTCATGACCTTGAACTTCTGTGGCACATCAAATATATGTAGCAAGTTAATTGCATGCCCTCTGATCATGTTGTGGTCACCTGACTTGGGCAAAAGAGTGTGCCTTAGGATCCAGTTGATCGTTGGCAGTCCTGACAGAAGAAAATGGACTGACCCAAACTTGAAAGTTTCAAGGGCATCTTCAGGAATCTCCTTGTACATCTGTGACATAGAATTGTGATCCATCTTTTTCTTGGCATAAACATCCAAGTCATCTTCACTTTCCTTTGGGGCATTGATCAGATTGGCCCATTCCTCAATAGTTGATTGGTACCTTGTACCTTCAGACATCCATACTATCCTGCCATCTGGATAGAAGTGTGCTGTGGAGTAGAATTGCATTATGAGCTCCTCATTCCACTTTGTGAGCTTCTGCCCAACAAAGTCTGCAACTCCACAAGCACGGAAGCTGTCAAACACACCAGGATAGTGTTCCTCATTTTCCTTCATGTAGGTCCAGTTGACCCACCTCATATCACACACTATAGGCTTCTTGTCCAACAAAATTGTCTCATAGAAATCCTGCTGTTCCTTTGTGTGGAACCTGTAATCAACAGCAGTCCTTCTCCTTGTAGCATATGGGTCTGTCTCTCTCCATTTCCTCAGTCCTGAGTCTCTCCTGATCTTCATGTTCTCAGCCACAGGATGAGCATCATTGTGGTCTGGAATTTTTGGCTTCAATTTTCTCAGAACATGCTCTTCATCTTCTTCTTCAGCAACAGTCTCAGGCACTGGGGCCTTGTTCTTCTCAGCAGCTGGTATGTTTCTGGTATTTCTCTTTGGTGCAGTCTTGGGCTTGGAGGCAGCTTTGGGTGCTTCTTTGGGCTTTGATGATGCAGCCCCTGTCCAGATAGCATCACCCATAAGCTTCTGTGCCTTGGGTGCTGGTGCAGCAACCTCTTCTTCCTCTTCTTCTTCCATCATGGAAGCCTTTCCAATCACTCTGGCCATGGTCTTCTTGACCCTTTCCTTCCTTTTCTTTCCTTCTGCAGCAGGCTCTTTGGGTTGAGATTCCAAAGATGCTTGAGAGGATGCTCTGGCCTTAGACATTGGTTGTCTTCCTGCTGGCCTTTTGATCTTCATCCCTGGCTTAACTGCAGCTGAGTTGTACTCCTTCTTAACCACTTTCTTCTTTGATGTGGCCTCATCCTCAGTGGCCACATAGTCTTCATCCTCAGACTCTGAAGTTTTCTTCTTGCTTGCTCTAGTGGTAGCCTTTGGCAAATTGCTTGGGGTGCTCCTGCTACCATCATCTGAACTGCTAGAGGGACTAGTGCCCTCACTCAGGTGAACCTGCTCCTCTGACCTGTTCTAGCTGTCACTCTGGTCAGACATGTTGCAAACACTGACAGAAGACCCTGTGAATAGATATAGATGAGATAGAGTGGATGAGCATCACAAAATATAGAGATTTTTGCAAAAGAATGAGTCAAAAACTTAGTTTTAGTTTTCCACAGAAAGCATTTCGGATCAACCGATTTGCAAACTCGGTGATACCGAAGCAGCTGTTGGAACCTAAACTAGTGAACTCGGTCAGACCGAGTCACAGTTCGGTGGCACCGAGACTGCTAGGGTTTCACAAAGTCCTGAACTCGGTCACACCGATTTGCAATTCTCGGTCAGACCAAGAACCACATGTGCAATGGCCTTGGCCAAATCGGTGGAACCGAGTTCTGCAACCCGGTGGGTCCGAGATGGTTTCAGCGGAAACCTAACCCTAAATTTTCGATTCAACTCTAATCTACGGAGTGTTTTGACTGGATAGAAGCGTTTCAATCGTGGTAAGAATCATAATGAAAACAATGTGCTAGGAATCGGACGGGGATAGCACTGTGATCGAGTCCATACCCTAGTTCGGTGGTGAACTCGCTACGGCGGCAACGGCGGGGAAGAATTCCATTGACGACGGCGGAGACCAGCGACAGAAGGCGGCTGGCGACGAGGAAGACGATCCGGAGACCCTGGAGGCAGAGCGAGCTATGCGCGGGCGAAGGGGTTTCGGAGAAATTTCCAAAATTTTGCCTGTGAGTATATATAGCCCGACCCTGTCGGTGTGACCGAGTGGAACAACTCGGTGGCACCGAGATGCATAACTGTTGTCAGTTACAGCAACTTGGTGTGACCAAAAAGTTCAAATCGGTTGCACCGAGATTGAAGACCTAGATCGACTTAGTGATCTCAGTATGACCAGAATGGAGGAATCGGTCAGACCGAAACACACAAAGAAGTTTTGGAAGCTTAAGTCTATGACGAATCGGGGACTCCAAGTGCTCCTCACAGAGAGTGGTTTGAATCTGACTTGATCAAATTTTATGATGTAGCATGAACAGAGTTTGAGACGATAAAAAGCATAGATAGCTAGAGAGGGTTCTTAGGCATTCTTGTCCATCCACTTGGCAGAAAAAAGAAACCAATCAATCAAAACAACAAGTGGATGTCCTTGAATGAGTAAAATATATGCTCACACAATAAAATGGCAATTGAAATATGTGGCAAAGCATGCACAACCAATTCTAGCATCTATCAAACAATTTGCAATGACTAGGTCATCTATATATGAGTATATTGACTTAGGAGTCAAATGAGAACATTTGATCATAGGTCATACTCATCGTTTAAGCACAAGTGGGGTTACCACTTTTACATAAATCATTGTTGTGTTCACACCATTAGAGTTGCTTTAGCTCAATTCTTAGAGTAAAGCCCCCCCTAGATGTGAGATCCCCCCTAAGAGGGATGAACTAACCTTGGGTTTTGTCGATGATGACTTCATGTAGATGTTGAAGATGTGGATGCTCAATGTTGATGTAGATCATTTGGAGCTATCCATTGGAGTGAGTTGCACTTTCAATACCTACACGGGTTAGTCCCACAAGGAACAAACAAGGATATCCATAGACATAGAGTGATGCACACACAAGATGATGTCTATGAAAGCTTAGGTTACCTTGTCCTTGTCTTACCAACAAGAGGGTTTGTGACTCCTTGAACTAGTGCAAGATGTGGAAGTTGATTGCACTTGTTCTTGCCAAGATGATAAGAGTGAAGTATGTTGGCGGAGTCACCCTCAAGAACTCTCTAGTTCTTCTTCTTCGGGATCCACACCATCTTGATGGGAATCCTCGGTGTTGTAGTTGTACTTGATGAAGTGGAACTTGAAGTAGTCTTGGGAACCCACTTGACCAAGGCCTTAGGAGCTTCTTCAAATGCATCAATTTCCTCTTGAAGCTTGTCCTTGCCTTTTTGCTTGTGGTCTTGTGGTGGAAGATCATCTTGAGCTTGTGTCCCTTGAGAGAAGTAGGATCATACTTCTCTTGTTGAGGAACAAACTTCGTCTTGGGGTATTGATCTTCTTCCCACTCAACTCCATTGGCATTGAACTTTCGTTCAAAACCAACACCTTGATTCTTCCGGTGCCTTCCTTGCTTGCGTACAATTTCCTCGAATTGCTTACTTCCGGCAAGGCTCTTGTAAACACCTTTCTCTATAATTCCCTTCAATAAGCTATTTTCTTGCTCAAGTGTAACTTGGCTAAGAGAATCATTAGTGGAATCAAGAGAACTACTAGAAGCAACAATATTGGATTTAGCATGATTATTGTTACTACTAGAGGAAGAATCTTTCTTGTTCTTGTTACTAGACTTGACTTGAGGCATGTAAGTGGATAAGAGTAAACGCTTGGCAATGTAAGAAGAACTTTTCTTGCGAAGATCATCATTGATTGCTTTTAAGAACTCATGCTCTTGCTCAAGGTTGAGCTTTTCAAAGCGCAATTTCTCATGAGTCCTTAAAAGTTCTCGATGATCTCCTAAGATAGTTTCATGAGCTAACTTAAGAGTGTTTAGTTCTTTAGTTAGAGACTCAATCTTCTCCTTATCATTGTCATTCGTTTTATCTTGATTAGCATGATTAATTGACGTTTCATCATAGTATTCATCACTAGAGTTGTCAACAAGTAAATCATCATCACCTAACAAGTCATCTTCATCACTATTGAAATCAACATACTCGGGGTGTGATACCTTTGGGCCTTTAGCCATGAAGCATGTTCCAACTCCTTCATTTGGTGAGTCAAATATGTCGTAGGAGTTGGTTGTCACAAGTGCTAGACCGGCAACACCTTCATCTTGAGTATATTCGGAGTCGGAGTGATAGCTTCTCTCGGAGTGGTTGTCGGAGTCGGAGCCGGATACCCATTCACCAACATGAGCTTGATGTCTTCGTTTTGTGTAGCTCCTTGATGACTTGTCCTTTCTTTCCGAATCCTTGCTTCTCCGTGAGGGTCTTCGTTCATAACGATCATCTCTACTCCTTCTTTCTCTAGATGGTGATTCTTCTCTTCTACTTCTTCTCTTGGGAGAATCTTCTCTTCTCTTGTAGGGGGCCGTACACTCATTGGAATAGTGTCCGGGCCTTCCACAATTGTAGCAGTTTCGCTCTCGACTAGAAGATCTTTTGTCATTGTAGGACCTTGATTTGGAGCTTCTCTCTTTGCTTCTACTCTTGTAGAACTTGTTGAAGTTCTTCACCATTAAGCTCAATTCTTCATTGAAGGTTTGTTTCTCACTCGATGATGTGGGGGCTTCACATGAGGCTTTGTAAGCACCACTTGATTTGTTGTGAAGTTCCTCTTTATCCTTGAGTGACATCTCATGAGCAACAATTCTTCCGATGACTTCCGTTGGCTTGAGATCTTTGTAATTGGGCATCATTTGGATCAATGTGCACACGGTATCATATTTTCCATCCAAGGCTCTTATCTTCTTGATGATGAATCTATCGGTCATCTCTTCACTCCCTAAGCCGGCAATCTCATTTGTGATAAGAGCAAGCCTAGAGTACATTTCAGCGACACCTTCACCATCCTTCATTTTGAACTTGTCAAGTTGACTTTGAAGCACATACAACTTGGATTCCTTGACGGAGTCGGTACCTTCATGCATGTCAATCAAAGTATCCCAAATTTCCTTTGCATTCTCAAGATGGTTGATTTTGTTGAATTCTTCGGGGCACAATCCGTTGAAGAGGATATCACAAGCTTGAGCGTTGTATTGTGGCATCTTCAACTCATCCGCGGTAGCTTCACAATTTGGTTCTTTCCCATCAAAGAATTCACCTTGCAAGCCAACACACACAATAGCCCAAACGGCGGGGTTATGTCCAAGAATATGCATTTTCATCTTATGCTTCCAACTAGCAAAATTAGTACCATCAAAGTAAGGACCTCTATGGTGATAATTTCCCTCGCTAGACGCCATACTCTCCTAGGTTGTGCAACCAAGGCTATGACCACCAAAAGCTATGGAAATCAAAGCAAATGGAGACCAAAGCTTTGATACCACTTGTAGGATCGAAAGTATGTCTAGAGGGGGTGATTAGACTACTTGACCAAATAAAAATCTAGCCTTTTCCCAATTTTAGTTCTTGGCAGATTTTAGCTATCTTAGCACAAGTCAAGCAATCTCCACACAATTCAAGCAAGCATGCAAAAGAGTATATGAGCAGCGGAAAGTAAAGCATGCAACTTGCAAGAATGTAAAGGGAAGGGTTTGGAGGATTCAAACGCAATTGGAGACACGGATGTTTTTGTCGTGGTTCCGATAGGTGGTGCTATCGTACATCCACGTTGATGGAGACTTCAACCCACGGAGGGTAACGGTTGCGCGAGTCCACGGAGGGCTCCACCCACGAAGGGTCCACGAAGAAGCAACCTTGTCTATTCCATCACGGTCGTCGCCCATGAAGGACTTGCCTCACTAGCAGTAGATCTTCACGAAGTAGGCGATCTCCTTGCCCTTACAAACTCCTTGGTTCAACTCCACAATCTTGTCGGAGGCTCCCAAGTGACACCTAGCCAATCTAGGAGACACCACTCTCCAAGAAGTAACAAATGGTGTGTTGATGATGAACTCCTTGCTCTTGTGCTTCAAATGATAGTCTCCCCAACACTCAACTCTCTCTCACAGGATTTGGATTTGGTGGAAAGAAGATTTGAGTGGAAAGCAACTTGGGAAGGCTAGAGATCAAGATTCATATGGTTGGAATGGAATATCTTGACCTCAACACAAGTGTAGGTGGTTCTCTCTCAGAAAATGTGTATTGGAAGTGTAGGTATGTTCTGATGGCTCTCTCCACGAATGAAGAGTGGGTGGAGGGGTATATATAGCCTCCACACAGAATCTAACCGTTACACACAATTTTCCAAACTCGGTGGGACCGAATGGTTAAACTCGGTCGGACCGATTCAGCAAACCTAGTGACCGTTAGGATTTTCGGTGGGACTGAGATGCAACTCGGTAGGACCGATATGGTTAGGGTTAGGGCATAACGTAATCTCGGTGTGACCGATTACACAAACTCGGTGGGACCGATTTTGGTAATAAGCTAACCAGAGAGTTGGTTAGGTAAACTCGGTGGGACCGATTCGCTCATCTCGGTGAGACCGAAATGTTACAAAAGGGAAACAGAGAGTTTACATTGCAATCTCGGTGGGACCGATCGCTCATCTCGGTAAGACCGAAACGTTACGAAGGGAAACAGAGAGATTACAATCCCATCTCGGTGAGACCGAGATCCCTATCGGTGAAACCGAATTGCTAGGGTTTGTGGCAGTGGCTATGACATTTGAAACTCAGTGGCGCCGGATAGAAGGAATTGGTGGGGCCGAGTTTGACTTTTGGTTTGGTCATATGTGGATGTGGGAAGGTAGTTGAGGGTTTTCGAGCATATCACTAATCACTTTGAGCAAGCAAGCCATTAAGCAACACCTCATCCCTCCTTGATAGTATTGGCTTTTCCTATAGACTCAATGTGGTCTTGGATCACTAAAATATAAAATGTAGAGTCTTGATCTTGAAGCTTGAGCCAAACTTTTTGTCCTTAGAATTTTGAGGGATCCACTCTCCTCATCCATGCCATGCCATTCATTGAGCTTTTCCTGAAAATTAATCTTGGAATAATGTTAGCTCAATGAGCTATATGTTGTTAGGAATTAACAAAACCACCCGGGGATAGTTGCACTTTCAGGGCCCTCGTGCTCGAACCCCCCTCGCAACCTCTCCTCTCTAGTGCTCCCCCGCGGCTCTCCGGTGCTCCTCAGGCGGGACGCAGCTGCCGCTCGTCAGCGAGGCAACCACCGCGCTATTGGTCTTCTTCTCTGCTCATTCTGGATAGGGCACGACCCCGCCGACGCCACGACGTCATCGCCGTCCCCGGTCGCCGGAGCCGCCCCCTCGTCCACCTCCACCTCGCCGGACACCTCGTCATCCTCTTCCCCACGAGCGCCATCGAGTCTCGCTGCCCCGCTTCTCTTCTCTTCAACGCTGGTGAGGCCACCGGCCTCCCGCTTCCCCTACACTCCGTCGTCGAGCTGACCACCACGCCGGCGCACGCCCTTGACCACCGCACCTTACGCGCGGCGACCGCGCTCACCGCGGCCCCACCCTGCCCGGCGTGCCGTTGCGCGTGCGCAGCCGCGCCAAGCTGCACCCGCCCGGAGTGCTCGCACCTGTCGTGCCCCGCACCGCCGTAGCCTCCCCTGCTGCCTGCATTGCATGCCCACGCCGTTGTCGCCCGCCTCGCGCTCCACCCCGCGGCCAACGCCCTGCCACTGCACCGCCGAGCCTGCTCTGCCACAATGGCCGCTCGTCGCGTCTGACCACAACCTTTTCCCTGCTCCGCATACCCCGCTGCCGGCCTCGACCATGGCCTTGCTGGGGCCAGGTTCGGCCACCACACCCCTGCCCTCCCCTGTGCGTGTTCGTGCACAGGAGGGAGGTGGCCTGAGCCACTTACAGGTGGGGCCCAGCCCCCTATTAAACGAAAAAAATGAAAATTAAATATATATATATATATACTAATTAAATAATTAACCTAATTAAGTTTGCTTAATTAACTTAATATTAATTAAACTGTTTAGTTAAACTCTAATGGAAGCTAACTCAATGACAGCAAGGACCCACCACCACTGTTCACTTTGACCAGTCAATGATGACTGGGCAGTTGACCTAGTCAACTGGCCCGCCCTGCCATACACTGGCTGGGTACACTTCTGGGTACCCATAGCCTTTTTCTTGTTTATTTTTGAGATATAAATAATTCCAGAAAATGATTAAAACTTTGGAAATTAATATAAAATAAACCGTAGCTTGGAAGGAAAATGTTTGTACATGAAAGTTGCTCAGAATGACAAGACGAATCCGGATACGCAGCCCGTTCGTCCGCCACGCATCCCTAGCATAGCGAACACGCAACTTTCCCCTTCCGGTTCATCTGTCCGAAAACGCGAAACACTGGGGATATTTTCCCGGATGTTTCCCCCCTTCACCGGTACCACCTCTTACCGCATTAGGGCACCCCTAGCACCGCTACTTGTCATGTCATGCATCGTCATGCATTTGTTTGCATTATATTTATTGTTTCTTCCCCCTCTTCTCTCGCTAGACACAGAGACCGACGCCGCTGCTACCCAGTACGACTATGGTGTTGACGACCCCTCCTTCTTGCCAGAGCAATCAGGCAAGCCCCCCCTGATCACCAGATATCGCCTACTCTTCTCTATACTGCTTGCATTAGAGTAGCGTAGCATGTTACTGCTTTCCGATAATCCTATCCTGATGCATAGCCTGTCCTTGCTATTACTGTTGTTACCTTTATCTGCAATCCTAAGGCTTAGTATATGATGCTAGTTTATCATCAGTGGCCCTACAATCTTGTCTATCTGCCATGCTATACTATCGGGCCATGATCACTCGGGAGGTGATCACGGGTATGTACTATATACTTTATACATGATACATGTGGTGACTAAAGTCGGGTTGGATCGAGGAGTACCCGCGGTTGATTCACGAATTGGGGGCTGGGAGGACATACTTTCCCGACATCCCTCTGTGTGGATCTTTGTGGCGAAGCGACGGGGCAGGTTGTAACCACCTAGGAGAGAGGTGGGACTGGCCATGGTCGGCGTTCGCGGTTATTTCATAATAACACGCTTAACGAGATCTTGGTATTTGATTTGAGTCTGGCTACTGGCCTATACGCACTAACCATCTACGCGGGGACAGTTATGGGCACTCGATGTCGTGGTATCAGCCGAAGCCTTCGTGACGTCAGCGACTGAGCGGCGCGCGCCGGATTGGACTAGAACGCCTGCTAGGCTAGGTCTGCTTCCGACCGCCCTCGCAACATGCAGGTGTGCAATGGGCGATGGGCCCAGACCCCTGCGCCATAGGATTTAGACCGACGTGCTAACCTCTCTGTTGTGCCTAGGTAGGGCCACGACGTGTTGATCTTCCGAGGCCGGGCATGACCCAGGAAAGTGTGTCCGGCCAAATGGGATTGAGCGTGTTGGGTTATGTGGTGCACCCCTGCAGGGAAGTTAATCTATTCGAATAGCTGTGATCTTTGGTAACAGGACGACTTGGAGTTGTACCTTGACCTTATGACAACTAGAACCAAATACTTAATAAAACTCACCCTTCCAAGTGCCAGATACAACCGGTGGTCGCTCTCTCACAGGGCGACGAGGAGAGGATCATTGGTTAGGATTATGCTATGCGATGCTACTTGGTGAACTTACCATCTACTCTCTTCTCCTGCTGCAAGATGGAGGTTACCAGAAGCGTAGTCTTCGATAGGACTATCTATCCCCCTCTTATTCCGGCATTCTGTAGTTCAGTCCACATATGATACCCTCATTCCATTTGATACCAATGCATACATATCTAGTGTAGCTTCTTGCTTGCGATTACTTTGGATGAGTACTCACGGTTGATTTGCTCCCTCTTTTCCCCCTTTCTATACCCGATTGCTGCGACCAGACGTTGGAGCCCAGGAGCCAGGCGCCACCGTCGACGACGACTACTACTACTCGGGAGGTGCCTACTACTACGTGCAGCCCGCTGACGACAACCAGGAGTAGTTTAGGAGGATCCCAGGCAGGAGGCCTGCGCCTCTTTCGATCTGTATCCCAGTTTATGCTAGCCTTCTTAAGGCAAACTTGTTTAACTTATGTCTGTACTCAGATATTGTTGCTTCCACTGACTCGTCTATGATCGAGCTCTTGTATTCGAGCCCTCGAGGCCCCTGGCTTGTAATATGATGCTTGTATGACTTATTTTATTTGTAGAGTTGTGTTGTGATATCTTCCCGTGAGTCCCTGATCTTGATCGTACACGTTTGCGTGTATGATTAGTGTATGATCGAATCGGGGGCGTCACAAGTTGGTATCAGAGCCGAGTGCCTGTAGGAATCCCCCTTCCACACTCCTTTGCCGAAGTTGAGTCTAGTGGATGAAAACTGTTTTGCTAACATGGTTGTGCGGCCCTTGGGCCCATGTCGCCATTGGGTGGTATTAGGATCTTTTATTTCCCGACCTATACTCTGGGACTCTGATCTCTCTTCTATTCGGGTTAAATGATTTTACTAAAACTGACTCTAGGTTCTCATAACTACTTTCTCCCGGAGAGCCCCTCACCGCAGATGATTGCTTGGTGCACCGAAGGATTCCAAAGATACTCTCCGAGGTTTTCCCGAGACCCTTGTGCCCACCGACTTTATAACCCCCTACCACCGTTATACCCTTATAGATAACTACCTACAATTGTCGTTCATACCTTCATTCTCAGTTGCTCTTGTTATTACAAGATGCCCTAAATTGCTCTTTGTTGTTCTGGAAATCCTTTAAGCTTACTGCCTTGCAGTTCTTTACCACATGAATACCCCTATTGAAAGTTCCTCGCACTTATTGAGTATCCGTTCATCCCTAGTGGTTCGTATGCTTCATAAGATACTCTGAAATACTATCCGACCTTCTGAGCATCCTCTTTGAACTATTGCTCTGCAAATACTTGTATGCTTACATTATGGATGCTCCCATATCACTAGCAATATTCACTAGTATCTTTTGACACTGTCATTTTGATCCTATTGATTCAACATGTGTGCGAATGCACACAATCATCAATCGACCCTTCTAAATTATCTTTCCAACTCAGGCATCATTTTAAGGATGAGCTGGATTTCGACCAATCAGATTGCCATCGATTGTACCCCTAAGGCTACTAAACTTATCCATCCCTAACCAGAGCATTGCTTATGACCCCTTGTCTTGGAATTCATAATTCCTTTGCATTTGAGCTTTGAGTTAGTGAATGTTTCTGCAATATGACCTCATTGCATTCTTTCTTCCTCTGGTTGAGTACCGATGCTCACATCAGATCCCTTGTGGACCACCAGAACCTTTGTCGGATTTTAACCGACCATGTCCTTCATATTGAATAACCTTGTGAGCCTTTCTATGGGTAAATAATGCCTTTGGTAAATTGTATTCTCTGCTTTGTGCACCATGCTCTACTTTCGAGGTTGTACTATTTACTTTGAAGTTTGTGGTATATGTTCCTAAGATGCCCTGATGGGTTGAACCTATGCCTTCCCTAATCCGTGTGAACCCAAAAGATTTCACGGGTCATAATTATCTGTTATTGCACCAGGTAAAAATTTCAACAACTATTGTCATTTTCGAAATATGAGAGGTGAATGAAAGGTTATGCGTTGAACAAGTGGGAGTCGACCTTGAACCCTGTGTTCATGCCCATGGACCCAATGTATACCTTATCATGGAAGCTTCTCTTAAAATAATTATCCCCTTGTTATAAGTTCAGCTTGTATCTGTGGACGTGGTTCCGGCCATGTTTCTCCTTGATTCCATTTCTCGTGCAAGTTTGAGCACTTGTCTTCTGCAGAGCATTACTCTATTTCAACCTCTACTTTGATCTATCGTCGAGTATTACCTCCTGGTATCTCGAGATTATCATGGAACCGCATAACTTCTTACGAGTTCTTCATCAAGTGCTACATTCTCATTGATTCCAATTTTCACGGGCTCTGAGTTATTAAACACTCAAAGACACCAATAACTGACTCAAGTACGCACCGTGATTAATCAGCTCTTGGTAACCTTTATTACTTACGAGTTTGAACTCGATCACGTCATCCCTAGCCTGCTTGGCTATATCCTTGTCGTGCCAATTTTAACTGTGCTACCTGGTCCTTCTTCCCGGAGCAAAAATTTCGATGGTGAGCTAATCTTACGTCGATCTTCCTCGTCATATCAATTGTCCTTGAACAACAAGCTTGATTTCAAGTTTGTGTCGTACCTATGGTTTCAATAACTTTTCGCTTCATCATTTCGTTAACTTGGTGTCATCGCCGATCGATTACATCTTCATGAAATCTCTCAACAACTTTGTCGTGATCATCATCAACATTTTGACCCCTTCCAGGATATCAATTGAATTCATGATGAGAAGTACCACCCTTGTCCTCGATGATTTGTGTTATCATCGACCACTTTATTGCCTTCCGTTTAACACAAACTTGTTCGTGTTTCATGATATACCTTGAGATCCTTGCTATCCAGCATTTGTTCTTTACCTTGGAGTATTACCATCTTTTATGTCAAGAGTGTCGTGATAATTTCACCTACTCCTGAGCATTCTTGATACATGTAATACTTATCACCATCACCATTCCTTCTTGGTCCTTGTGTTGTTCCTAACCGGAATACCGACAAATGAACTATGATGTGTGAATTCAAAACTTTTAGCAACCCTATTGCTTTGAACCAATGTTTAATTGTGTATGTTTTCCTCGAGCATACATCTTTATATCATTTTGATTTGACAAATGTTATCTCCTTGTTCACCTAATTGGGGAGATCCATCTCTTGAAAATCTCGATGGATTGACACTGAGTCCATCAGCCACCCCCTCATCCTCTCCTTGAGTTAATGATGAACTCATGATTCGGGACTTGCTTCCATAGTTCATTTCCCGAAAATCTTACAATGTCATCTCGTCAATTGCGTTGCACCTTTTCTTTCTCAGGCATCCTGAGTCTGAAGTATCCTGACACCAATCAGACCTGAATCTCGGCTAGGTATGATGGTTGGAACATATTTCCAAGTGTTATAACATTGGTCTTTAACCCGATAAGGTGATGTCATCCAAACACACCTGCTCGGAGGGCCTATTGTAATAGTTCCCTTTCTAGCAAGGTTAGTCATTCTTCAATGAGTAATTTGTAAGACTTATTCTATGAGTTGTTTTCGATGGATTCCTTGTGTATCCAAAGTCTGATCTTTACCCAATGACCATGTCAATGATATCCCGAAGCTTGTCTGTGGTACTCCGATTTTCAACGAGAACATTTGAAGCTCAATGCTAATTGTTTCCTGCTCAATTACCCAAGCACCATTGTATGGGTAACGTCATGAAATTCCTCTCCCCTTAACTAAGTGGTTTTCTACCTTCTATCCGGTCTTGGATATCATACCCTGCTTGTTCTTGGGAAGGATATGGCCCTGAAATATGTGTTTAAACACATTTTCCTTTCCATTGTTCTGTTTAATCTAATAATCACATTTTCCTTTCCATTGTTTTGTTTAACCTTCTTGAGGTTTATATGATCTAAGCAGTAATACGTCATTGCTTTTATAAGCACCTTAGTGTACAACTCTGTTAGTAAGAACATGTTACTATTGTTGATGACATTCCCGTAGCCGCCGATGGACGAGAACTTTGCCTATTGGTCCGTCTCGTTCAACGAGCAGGAAAATGGTTCTCTTTGTCCCTCTCCCTTGGTACCGATGTTGTTGCCGACATAACTGGCAGGCTATCCTCTGACATGCCTTGCTTACATGATCGTGCAAGATGTCACCGCCCTTCCTACTTTTAACCCACATGGTGGGCCAATAACCCACAGTTCCACAGGATCGAAACCTAACTCTCTTGTACACCCCCGGTTTCCAAAGTTATTCCTCACGCGTGACCTCGTACGTAATTCACGAGCCACCCTCCGAGAGATCATCAATCCTGGTATCAGACATAATACTTATTCCCGTTGCTTTGAACCCCTTTCACATGTTGTTTCCGGCATCGAACGATTGCCTACCCCCTTGAAACTTCTTAGGGTACCTCCTTACTTTACTCTCGATATTTTCTTAAGTTTCAATTCGAGAGATACTTATGCTTCTTCCCCTGAGTTAATCGTCTGATGCTCAATCCTGTTAGAATCCGTCCTTATAGAGTTTTCCCTTCTTACCCTTTCTTAAGTAGGTGAAGATCCCGAAGGAGGGACGACAACTTCATCATGATGATCTGAAGCAGAGAAATGAAGACATCAGCGCTATGGATCAACCACTTCAAGAAGAGCAAGCAAGACCGAGAATATACGTTAGGATTTCGTAACCAGACCTTTCCCCTTATTCCACCTCTTAAATCTCGGGACGAGATTTCTTATAGTGGAGGAGAATTGTGACGCCCGGATAATTGAGCTACAGTAACCCTCTACTAATGATGCCACGCTGCCTCTGACACTGTAGTTAATCTCGGGTTAGCTCAAAAACCGGTTCAAAATTCAAATTCAAAATCAAGGCAAACAACAAAAGTTTTTAAACTTTAAAACTAAAATGTTCGGGTTGTGCCAATTAATTCATACGTAATTGTGATGAAGAAAACCCCACTTTCATAAAATGTTTAAATAATGTAAGATGGATAAAACAGTAACAAAACAATTAGTTAAATGCCTTTAGCAATAACTAAAATATTAGAATATTTTATTTAGTTGCCCAAACTTATGTGACACTAGCCTATTTCTTAACACTAAATTAGGGACTATTTTTATAGTTTATATTAATAAAATGAGAGAGGAACTTGAGCTAAAACAGTAAAAGAAAATAGATAAAGGAAAAGAATAAAAATAAAAAATAAAACAAAATACAAAAGAAATGAGAACCCCCCCCACTGGGCTTCGGCCCACTAGGCCGCCTTGCCGGCCCAACCGGTCACGCCCCCCACTCCTTATCCTATCCCCTCACCCCTTGACCTAACCGACCCCCCCACTCACCCACGTCTCCCACGCGCGTCGCCACACACTCAATGACGAGGGCCCTCGTGCTCGAACCCCCCCTCGCAACCTCTCCTCTCTAGTGCTCCCCCGCGGCTCTCCGGTGCTCCTTAGGCGGGACGCAGCTGCCGCTCATCGGCGAGGCAACCACTGCGCTGTTGGTCTTCTTCTCTGCTCGTTCTGGATCGGGCACGACCCCGCCGACGCCACGACATCATCGCCGTCCCCGGTCGCCGGAGCCGCCCCCTTGTCTACCTCCACCTCGCCGGACGCCTCGTCATCCTCTTCCCCACCAGCACCATCGAGTCTCGCCGCCCCGCTTCTCTTCAACGCTGGTGAGGCCACCGGCCTCCCGCTCCCCCTGCACTCTGTCATCGATCCGACCACCGCGCCGGCACACGCCCTTGACCACCGCACCTTACGTGCGGCGACCGCGCTCACCGCGGCCACGCCCCGCCTGGCGTGCCGTTGCGCGCGCCGCAGCCGCACCAAGCCGCACCCGCCCGGAGCGCTCACACCTGCCGTGCCCCACACCACCATAGCCTCCCCTACTGCCTGCATCGCATGCCCGCGCCATTGCTGCCCACCTCGCGCTCCACCCCGCGGCCGATGCCCTGCCACTGCACCGCCGAGTCTGCTCTGCCACGCTGGCCGCTCGTCGCGTCTGACCACAACCTTTTCCCTGCTCCGCATACCCCACTGCTGGCCTCGACCATGGCCTTGCCGGGGCCAGGTTCGGCCACCACGCCCCTGCCCCTCCCTTGTGCGTGTTCGTGCACAGGAGGGAGGTGGCCTGAGCCACTTACAGGTGGGGCCCAGCCCCCTGTTAAACGAAAAAATGAAAATGAAATATATATATATATATATTCTAATTAAATAATTAACCTAATTAAGTTTGCTTAACTTAATATTAATTAAACTGTTTAGTTAAACTCTAATGGAAGCTAACTCAATGACAGCAAGGACCCACCACCACTGTTCACTTTGACTAGTCAATGATGACTGGGCAGTTGACCCAGTCAATTGGCCCGCACTGCCTTACACTGGCTGGGTACACTTCTGGGTACCCATAGCCTTTTTCTTGTTTATTTTTGAGATATAAATAATTCTAGAAAATGATTAAAACTTTGAAAATTAATATAAAATAAACCGTAGCTCGAAAGGAAAATGTGTGTACATGAAAGTTGCTCAGAACGACGAGACGAATCCGGATACGCAGCCCGTTCGTCCGCCACACATCCCTAGCATAGCGAACACGCAACTTCCCCCTTCCGGTTCATCTGTCCAAAAACGCGAAACACTGGGGATATTTTCCCGGATGTTTCCCCCCTTCACCGGTACCACCTCTTACCGCGTTAGGGCACCCCTAGCACTGCTACTTGTCATGTCATGCATCGTCATGCATTTGTTTGCATTATATTTATTGTTTCTTCCCCCTCTTCTCTCTCTGGACACAGAGACCGACGTCGCTGCTACCCAGTACGACTACGGTGTTGACGACCCCTCCTTCTTGCCAGAGCAACCAGGCAAGCCCCCCCCCCTTGATCACCAGATATCGCCTACTCTTCTCTATACTGCTTGCATTAGAGTAGTGTAGCATGTTATTGCTTTCCGATAATCCTATCCTGATGCATAGCCTGTCCTTGCTACTACTGTTGTTACCTTTATCTGCAATCCTAATGCTTAGTATAGGATGCTCGTTTATCATCAGTGGCCCTACATTCTTGTCCGTCCGCCATGCTATACTATCGGGCCGTGATCACTCGGGAGGTGATCACGGGTATATACTATATACTTTATACATGATACATGTGGTGACTAAAGTCAGGTTGGCTCGAGGAGTACATGCGGTTGATTCGCGGATTGGGGGCTGGGAGGACATACTTTCCCGAGTGCCCTCTGTGTGGATCTTTGTGGCGAAGCGATAGGGCAGGTTGTGACCACCTAGGAGAGAGGTGGGCCTGGCCCTGGTCGGCGTTCGCGGTTATTTCATAATAACACGCTTAACGAGATCTTGGTATTTGATTTGAGTCTGGCTACTGGCCTATACACACTAACCATCTACGTGGGGACAGTTATGGGCACTCGACGTCGTGGTATCAGCCGAAGCCTTCGTGACGTCAGTGACTGAGCGGCGTGCGCCGGATTGGACTGGAACACCTGCTAGGCTAGGTCTGCTTCCGGCCGCCCTCGCAACATGCAGGTGTGCAATGGGCAATGGGCCCAGACCCCTGTGCCATAGGATTTAGACCGGCGTGCTGACCTCTCTGTTGTGCCTAGGTAGGGCTGCGAAGTGTTGATCTTCCGAGGCCAGGCATGACCCAGGAAAGTGTGTCCGGCCAAATGGGATCGAGCATGTTGGGTTATGTGGTGCAGCCCTGCAGGGAAGTTAATCTATTCGAATAGTCGTGATCTTCGATAACAGGACAACTTGGAGTTGTACCTTGACCTTATGACAACTAGAACAAGATACTTAATAAAACTCACCCTTCCAAGTGCCAGATACAACCGGTGGTCGCTCTCTCACAGGGCGACGAGGAGAGGATCATCGGTTAGGATTATGCTATGTGATGCTACTTGGTGAACTTACCATCTACTCTCTTCTCCTGCTGCAAGATGGAGGTTACCAGAAGCGTAGTCTTTGATAGGACTAGCTATCCCTCTCTTATTTCGGCATTCTACAGTTCAGTCCACATATGATACCCTCATTCCATTTGATACCAATGCATACATATGTAGTGTAGCTCCTTGCTTGCGAGTACTTTGGATGAGTACTCACGGTTGCTTTGCTCCCTCTTTTCCCCCTTTCTATACCTGATTGCTGCGACCAGACGTTGGAGCCCAGGAGCCAGACGCCACCGTCGACGATGACTATTACTACTCGGGAGGTGCCTACTACTACGTGCAGCCTGCTAACGACGACTAGGAGTAGTTTAGGAGGATCCCAGGCAGGAGGCCTGCGCCTCTTTCGATTTGTATTCCAGTTTGTGCTAGCCTTCTTAAGGCAAACTTGTTTAACTTATGTCTGTACTCAGATATTGTTGCTTCCGCTGACTCGTCTTTGATCGAGCTCTTGTATTCGAGACCTCGAGGCCCTTGGCTTGTAATATGATGCTTGTATGACTTTTTTTATTTGTAGAGTTGTGTTGTGATATCTTCCCGCGAGTCCCTGATCTTGATCGTACATGTTTACGTGTATGATTAGTGTACGATCGAGTCGGGGGCATCACAGTTTATGTGTGATAGAGCGTATCATATCACGGGGTTTGGATGCACCGGCGAAGTTTGCACCAACTCTCAAGGTGAGAAAGGGCAATGCACGGTACCGAAGAGGCTAGCAATGATGGAAGGGTGGGAGTGCATATAATCCATGGACTCAACATTAGTCATAAAGAACTCACATACTTCTTGCAAAAATCTACAAGTCATCAAAAACCAAGCATTACGCGCATGCTCGTAGGGGGATAGATTGATAGGAAAAGACCATCGCTCGTCCCCGACCGCCACTCATAAGGAAGACAATCAAATAACACCTCATGTTTCAAATTTGTTACACAACGTTTACCATATGTGCATGCTACGGGACATGCAAACTTCAACACAAGTATTCCTCAAATTCACAACTACTCAACTATCACAACTTTAATATCACTATCTCCATATCTCAAAACAATCATCAAGTATCAAACTTCTCTTAGTATTCAATGCACTTATATGAAAGTTTTTTATTATATCAAAAGAAAATTACCATGGTGTTCTAAAGGACTCTCAAAATAATATAAGTGAAGCATGAGAGATAAATTATTTCTATAGAATAAAACCACCACCATGCTCTAGAAGATATAAGTGAAGCACTAGAGCAAATGAAAACTACTCCAAAAGATATAAGTGAAGATGAGTGAGTAGTTGAATCATTATGTGATTCAAATGTGATTCAAATCAAGATGAAAAATCAAGTAGATCGCACACAATTTATTATCACCAACCGTGTGAGGTGTGGCACAAAATATCCTGGAGCACCGTTGGTGTATAGTACGCCTATGGCTTACACGAGAAGGTGCATCGGCTACAGCCCATAGCCGGCGTCTCAAGCACACAAGCTCGCTCCCAAAATATCATTTCACTGTTCAATCGTCGCCGGTGAAAGATGGGCACGTGGACCCGCATCGTCAGGGCAACTTCGGTGGCCCACTCCGGCGAGAGCACGGCCACAGACGCCATGCGCGTGCTAACAAGGTGCATGAGCATGGCCGCAATCTGCGACCGGGCAGCCATGGCAGCCCAAACGGCCGATGTTGCTTCTCAGGTGGCGGCAACAACATCTGGCTCGGGGACAACAACTGGCGAGAGCGGCACAACAGCTGTCTGTTCCGCAGTGGCGGCCTTAGCCCTAATGGAGGCCGCCCATGACCATGTCGAGGCCGCCCACGCCCAGCTCCTGGCGGTCACTGCACAAATCGAACGAAGCTTCTCCGACAACGGTCGGCAACCCACAGCCGAATTGCTGGCAATCGCCGAGAGCGTTCGAGCAGCCGTCCATTCCTCTGCCGCATACCTTGCAACGACGGAGCCCGTCCAAGCCCAGATCGCGTCCGCCCATGCCCAGCTCGTGGCGGTCTTTTCCAAAGAGATGGCGGACGTGGATGGCGAGATGCTTGCCGAGTATGGGGCGATGGATGCTATGGAGCCCCTTCCCAAGGAGCCCATCGGGCGCGAGCTGGACATGGAGGCGGCCGCTAAGATCGACGAGCACTAGCCGTAGTAGTACTCTTTGTTTTGTTTAATTAAGAGCGCTAGTCTTTAATTTGTTAGAGTAATATTTAGGTCAGCTAGCTCTGTTTAATTGCTGAACTTGCTCGATTAAGAAGTTAGGCTCCTTTGTGTACCCAAATTATGCAATGACGTGGATGACCACTGTAACCATGGAAATTCGAACCAAAATTTTTGACGTTCAAACTCATCACACACAGGTTAAGCTATCTGAATTGTTTGTGAAGTTCACATATCGTACATAGTTCTGAATAAGGGACTGTGTCTGATGACACTTTGCGCGCCAGTTTTTTCGCTGAAGCGATTCCAAATTTTCGGCTTCCGCGGAAATATCTACCTCCCCGCCCCCTCCCCCTTACCAAAAGCTACATTTCCCCTATTTCCGCCTTCTTTTCCAAGTTAAAACCTTCACTCCTTGCATGCAGCGCCGCCTCCTCATCGGCGACCCTCCTTCACGCTGCTCGGCCTCGTCTATCTAGGTGGGTAATCCATGCCCGACCTCATTGTCCTCCTTCCACATCCCACATGCCCCGACCACCGGCGCGGGCGTGACACCTTCCACCCAAATCACCGACCCCTCCACCAAATAAGCGCGGCCCTAAGCCACGGTGCATGCAGTATAGCTAGGATCTCAAATAGTAGTTGGCAGTGGAGAAGCAAATCGCGGCCACACGCGTGGATGAGGTCGTGATGGCTGCCATTCATGCCGACCCCCGGATCTTGGAGGAGCACCTTGCCATTTGCTAGCTATGCCGGTTAAGCGGGCTTGGTTTACCGTTGCGTGTGCTGCTCCTGCCTTTCCTTCACAAATTCTAGTGAATTGTGCTATCTAATTTAACCATGTAATCTGTTACTCTAGTGTATATGTTCTATATGTCGTGCAGTGTGGTGCTCACTTATTAACTGTTTTGTTAATTAGTTGTCGTCTTCAGTTAACTGTTTGGTTCAATTCTGCAAATGTGATGTTCAATTCTTCAGGCTGCAATTTTGTATTGTCTTCCATGTGAGAAATAAATCAAATTTATCTTTACAAAATACATGAGAAACGAATACAATTGCTACATTTCCAAGTTGTCAAGCATGCTTGGTTTGGTTAGACATTGTGCAATGTGGTGCTCAGTTAACGTTTGGTTCATTTGTGTTGTGGTGTTTAGTTAACTGTTTGGTTCAATTCTGCAATGGGATGTTCAATAGTTGTGGGTGCATTATGTTATTGTATACCATGTGAGGAATAAATTGAATTTGGCTGTAGTAAATACTTAATCTGATGACTAACTACCTTATATGTGTTGCAGGGAAACAATGGGAAGCACTAAGGTTTACAATCGATGTTAGCACGTGCATGGTCCATTGTCTAATAGCACATTATTGTGCAATTGCAGGAACCATTCTAATATTTTGGTTTTTAACAATTTGGACTTGCATAGGTCCTGCTGTCAGAGGTTTTGACCCACTGTTCGACCCTTGTTGCATATGGGGAAATGAGTTGTCCATGAATATCAATCAAATCAAGAAACTCAGAAAGATTGTTAGGATAAAGAAATTAGCGACAAAAAACAACAAGATCTTTGTCTGCACAATGAAGAAGTCATTATTTCACTACAAGATGGTACTAACTATTATACCTTGCGTTTTTTAATTCCTTTGCCCCATTTCCAATATAGAGAAGATATTTATGCACATTCTTATTTTCAGGCCTTTCCAAAGTAGTTCACTGAAGATTACCTCTCAACCCACCTCTATGGTTAGGAGGCGAGGACGGTTTTCATACAACACCCATGGTTCAACGTTGAAGTGTTCCTGAAGAGGATGAAGGACGGACAGTCAATCATCCACATGCACTGGCCTAAAGTAGCAAAGACCTTCAACATGAATGAATGCTCAATATTCGCCTTCCACTTCAGCTGTTTTCCAGATGAGATGCATCTGTCTATATATTGTCTATGATGCTAATTTTGAAAGGTTCTACATGTTGCATGTGAAACTTGGTGCTCGTGAAGTTGTGTAATGGGGTAGCTGAGTGCTGAAGCTATATCATGTTGTACTCTGATGTATTTCAATTATGAAATCTTGCTTCCTTAATATGGAAATGAAATATATTATGTGCTTATATGAATGTCGATTAGATTAATAAATGGATTATTAATAATAGGGCAATTAGCTTGCTAATGGCGAATTAGCCTGCTAATTGGGTTTTGCTATTGCAAACAGTTGTTGAAAAAATACCGTGTGCGATGACCTCAGGCAACCCACATAGTTTCTAGGAATAAACCGTGTTGGATCAATGAACAATCACACACGACTTTCTCTTGAAAACTATTTGCGTTAGGCCACCTTGTGCAAACGTTTACCAAATAAAAACTATGTGTGATGGACAGCCTTTGCCACACAGTTTCTTCTATGGACCGTGTGTGAAACATTCAATAACGCAAATGATTTAACGGGAAAAATTGTGTCTGATGTACCTATGAACGGAAATGATTTCCTCGGAGCGACTGTGTGGGATGTACATACAAACGGAAATGTTTAGCAGGGACTGACTGTGTGGGATGTACTTGCGACCGGAAACAATTTCGCCGTATAATTGTATTTTTTTAGCTCTACTGTACGTATTTCCGTATTTGAGTGCTTGCCGGTCACACACAACCTCATTTTGCCGAGCGTGTGTGCCAGGAGGGCATATCCCCGACGGGTTTTTGGGTCGTGTGGGAAGGACCCCCCTATCGCCCACACTCACTTGGCGACGGTTCCAAATGCCATCACGGAAAGGGGTTAAAAACCGTTTGTTTAGGAACGACGCGTACCAGTGCATCTTCATCCTACACCTCTCACGGATTGATAAACCTTAGGTCATCCACTTAAGGGAAAATTGCTATTATCCTACGAAACTCTGCGCTTGGAGGCCCAACACGTGTCTACAAGAATAAAGTTGTGTAGTAGACATCAAGCTCTTTTCTGGCGCCGTTGCTGGGGAGGTGAGTGCATGAAGGTATATCTTTAGATTTTGCAATTGAATCGTTTAGCTTGCATTGTATTATTGATCATTTTTATAATATCTTTCTTGAAAATGATGGTTTGTAAAATTGTGCTCAATTGTTAGAGGAAGAAGTGAATAAAATGTTTGGCACAAAATATTTGAATGATGAGCATGATTGCAATGTTGTTAGTGTGAATTCTTTGAATATCCAAAATGCCAATGATGATTACACAAGTCATGACAAAAATGTTTCTTATAAGCATGTCACTTTTTGCGGAATGAATTGGGAGTGCCTTTGCACACCAAAAAGGGAAGATAGATTTTGTAAGAAGCATAAATATTTAGAAACAAAAAGGTTGCAAGAGAGGCTAGATGTTTGTGCTAAAAGATGTAATTTTTTTCGCCATCCTTGTGAACTTTGCAATGAACGTGGTCATTTAAATCTCCAATGCAATTTATTTCATGATCAAATCATATCCAAACATTGTGATAACTTGATTACCCTTGAGCATCATAAAGAGCTTAGCCTTCTTTTGGGGTATGAATAAATGAAACGTATAACTAAGGGTTTTCCAAATCCCAAGAGATTTCTTGATTTTGATCTATAAGAAATTCATATGTTTTGTGCGGTAAATTGCATTGAGAATCCTTATATTGCCAAATATCTAAAGTCAAGAAAACAAATGGAATATGAAGAGAGTACTAATGAAAGGGAAAATGTTTCCCAAAACCCTCCTAGTGTTTATTATGATGAATCAGGTAATGAAGAGGAGCTTCCTATCCAATCAATCTCATCAATAGGAAGCTTAAAAAATTAAATAAACCCACATGTGATGTGGTGAAGAAGAAGAAAAGAAGAAAGAAGAGAGATAAAAAGGTATCTCCCCCAAATAATGTTGCTCCCATCACTATCGTGCCTCATGAAAGTGAATCAAATATGTTGATGGAGGACGATGATATTGATGATGATATTGTTATGCCTATTGCTTGTTGTGATGATTATGATTGGGAAGAAAATGATATCCCTTATGATCTTGAAAATACTTTTAGCACTTGCTTGAAACAATATGATAATAACATTTGCTATACTATTGGTGCCATTCATGCTATTGATAAGAATGATTGTGATGATATGCAAAACCACAAGCTTGGGGATGCTATGTTTGATGAGTATGATATGTTTGAAGATTTACTTGCTGGAAATAATGCTTGTCCTAAGCTTGGGGATGCTTTGCTTAATGAATATGATCCTTTGATTCCTTCTACTTTCGATAAGAAAATTTATTATGATGATAGCATGCCTCCTATTTATGATGATTACATTGATGAAAGTGGGTTTGGAAGAGTGTCAACTCTAGGTAGTAGTGATCCCACTATTTTGGAGGGTGTTGAATCTTATTACAATATTGATGAAAGCAGATTTGGAGAGGTCATGGCTTTATTTAGTGATACATCCACTATCTTGGAAGAGGTTTCAATTGACTATGACAATGAAGTTGCTATCTATGATGATTATTATGATGACATCTATGCCATAAAGAGTGATAAATCTTCTATGCTTGTGCATCATGAAAAGAGTGCTGTATGTGATGGTTATATTGTTGAATTCATTCATGATGCCTCTGAAAATTATTATGAGAAAGGAACTTATGCCCTTACATATCTCAATAATATCAAGTTTCTTCTCTATGTGTTGATTGTTTTGAAGTTGCACTTGTTTTGCCTTCCTATGCTAGTTGATTCTTGTTCCCGTAAGTTGTTTGCTCACAAAATCCCTATGCATAGGAAGTTGGTTAGACCTAAATGTGCTAGTCATATGCTTCATGATGCTCTCGTCATGTTTCAATTCTTATCTTTTATGCGAGCATCATTGAAATCATCATGCCTAGCTTAAAAGGCATAAAAGAAAAGCGCTTGTTGGGAGACAACCCAACACTTTTACCTACTGTTTTTGTGTGTTCACATGATTATGCTACTGTAGAATCATGTTTTATTGCTTTTGTTTCAATAAAGTGCCAAGTAAAGCCTTTAGGATCTTGTTGGGTGATAGTTGCTTCGATCTTGCTGAAAAACAGAAACTTTTGCGCTCATGAAAATAATTCTAGTTTTTAATAGAAGAGTGCATTTGGGTTGCCTATTTTTGAAGAAGATTAATATACTAATTGCTCAGGTTTTCCTAATTTTCTAAATTTTTGGAGTAGCAGAAGTATGGTTTGAGTACAGATTACTACAAAATGTTTTGTTTTTGACAGATTCTGTTTTCAATGCATAGTTTGCTTGTTTTCTAGTTTCTATGGCTTATATTTTTTTGACTATGTACTGCAAGGCAACAACCTCACAGTCTTTTATTAAACCACAGAGCCAAAGTGTACAAAGTTACAAAGTTAAGAGAGACGAGGAGAGAGTAATACTTACAAAAGAAATGATTAGGGTAAGGAAGCTATCCAAGAGATTAGACTATTCCTATATTTACATTTGATTCTATGTGCTAAAAGAGAAATGTCATGCAAAAAATTCCTCCTCCATGCCCTGAAAGAAGGTGATTCATTCCTGAAGATCTTCCCATTTCTTTGTCTAAATATTCCAAGTGGCAGTGAACACTATCTCAGAGAAAAAAGGATGTCCAAAATCCCTCCTAGCATCAGAAGCCATGTCATAAGTGGTCTGGTTTGGTTGAGGATTCCATGAAATACCCAGGTAGTTCCAGATACGCTGGCTAAAATTGCAAGCGAAGAAGAGATGGGTTCTGTCCTCATGTGATGCCAAGTGACATAGAACACAAGTGTCATCCTGGATAATCCAATGCCGCCGCTGCATCATGTCTCTAGTGTTTAGGCGATCCATCAAAAGGAGCCACCAAAAAACCTTAAACTTCAGAGTACAAGAACATTTCCAAATCCACCTGAATATGGGATCAACCACTATGTCCGAAAAGCATGACAAGTAATAAATCCTGGACTGGTATTCCCCAGACTTGGAAGGCCATTTCCAGACATCATTTTGCCCATCTTGAAGATTAACCATAGTAAGCAATGCGTGAAGTTGATTAAACTCCTCAAAGGCCTGAGCAGACAGTGGCAGATGGAGATTGTCAGTTGGGTCTGGTAGCTCCAGAATATCCTTGACTGTTAGAGTGTCGTCGATCACAAAGGAGTGGAGCCTCGGAAACTGATGTTGCATGCTAACCGTATTGGTGCCAAGTTGCCAACGGTCAAGCCAGAAAATCACCGTATCCCCCGATCGAACTAGTGGAACTGCCAACTTGCAATACTTATCATACAGCTTGAAAACATCTCTCCACCAGAAAGAACCGCAGCTTTGCGTGACTTGGGGGGGGGCGCAAAGGCATAATAAGTGTCCCAAATAAGAGATACCCATGGTAAGTCCATCTTATTGAAGAACTTAAAAAGATGTTTGATGAGCAAGGCATCGTTTTGAATGCTCAAGTCCATAACTCCCAGACCACCAAAAGATTTAGGACGACATACCAAGTCCCAAGCCGCCAAAGATTGCCGGGGCGTATCCGTGTTCCCTCTCCACAAGCATTGCCGCATAATCCGCTCAATCTGCTTCAAGATACCCTGCGGTAGCAAAAGGGTGCACAAGAAATATATTGGCATAGAACTGAGAACAGACTGTAAAAGTTGGAGCCGGCTTCCTTGATTTAAGAGAGAAGAGGATGCAGATAATCGTCTCTCAATACGATCCACCAAAGGCAACAGATCATAAATTGTTGGCCGGGAAGTACCCATTGGTAGGCCCAGGTAAGTGAATGGCATGGAACTAACATCACATCCAAGCAAGGCAGCAACATGCGTGCCCTCGTCATCAGTCATATTGATGGGTATCAAAGAGGACTTACTGAAATTCACCCTTAGTCCGGTTGATTTGGCAAACACTTCAAGCATTTCTTTGAATGCAATGAGCTGGCTATGAATAGCAGGAAGAAAGATGAGTGTATCGTCAGCATACTGTACGATCGGATAGTCCATCGATGTGGTTGGGATTGGCAAGGTGAGAATATTCCTGGAGCACATCTCATTTACAATCGACTGAAGTAAGTCTACCGCGATCACAAAGAGTAAGGGAGATAGCGGATCACCTTGGCGAACACCTGATCGACAAACAAAGTGGTTACCAGGCACTCCATTCAAAAGAACCGAAGAGGAGCCTGTGGACAGAACGCTGTCAATCCAACTTGTCCAACGATCATCAAATCCCTTACATTTCAAAATCCTAAGAATCAGTTCATGCTCAATGGTGTCAAACGCCTTTGTGAAGTCAAGTTTAAGAAGAATGATAGGCCTCTTGGAAGCTTTGCATTGGTGAATGTATTCAAAACACCACGCCAGATAGTCCTGTATGGATCGACACCGTAGAAACCCATATTGGTTGCGGTGGATACATTTCAGGATCACACCCTGAAGACGATTTGCCAAAAGCTTGGTTAAGAACTTTAAACGAGTATTAGTCAAAGATATGGGCCTAAAATCGCCAACATATTCAGGGCTTAGCTTCTTCGGGATGAGGGTGATAAGAGATGTGTTGAGACACTCCAAATTACATTTTCCCTCATAGAATTCTTGCACAAGTTTCATAAAGTCCTCCTTCAAAATAGGCCAACATTTCTTTAAGAAAAGCCCAGTAAAGCCGTCTGGTCCGGGAGCACGATCAGTAGGTATATTCTTAATTACCGTATCCACCTCAGAATCAGTGAATGGTGAAGACAACTCCTCTAGCCCATCAATTCGGTAATTAATGTGTCTAGATCAAAACCCATCTAAATGCCTTTTGATTGGCCCATTCGCTGATTAAAATTAGCCCAGAACATTCCCGCCAACTGTTGATGATCCGTGACCACATCCCCCTCCGCAGACTTGATCGAGGAGATAGTATTCCTACGGAATCTTTCCGTAGCCATGGCATGAAAAAAATTTGAATTCTCTTCTCCAACTTTTACGTTTCTGATCGTGCAACGCTGCTTCCAATAGATAAATTGCCAATGTAAGATATCCTCAAGATGCAATTTAACAATTCTATGAAAATTGAACTCCGGCCAACTCAAAGGCCTAATTTCCTCTAGATTATCCAGGAAAATAATCACTTTATTACAATCAGCAATTAAAGCTTTGACTGTGGGTAGGTTTAAATGCCATTTCTTGAGAGCATATCGGAGGTACTTAAACTTAGCTGAAATTGTTAATGCAATCGATGATTTTACCACTGGCCTATTCCAAACTTCAGCAACACAGTCAGCAAACCCGGGCAAATCCACCCAATAATTCTCAAAGCGGAAAACCTTTGCCTTGGTGATACAAGTGGCAATCGAGACCAGGCACGGCACATGGTCGGAGGCAGTGCGTGCAAGTGGAAAAACCATTGTGTTGGGGTGGTCTGATGTCCAAGTAACCGAAGTGAAAAACCAATCTATCTGTTCTAGAAGAGGTGAGGTTTGCATATTCGACCAAGTATATTGACGCCCCTTGATTGTCAACTCAACAAGTCCCAAATGACCAATTATCTCATTAAACAAGAAGATATCATTAACATCACCTCCCGGAAGATTGTGGTTCTCCAAGGATCTCATGAAGTTGAAATCACCCAAAAGCAGCCAGTTCTGACCAAACCGAATATCAAGATTATATAACCATTGAAAAAATTCATCACGGGCAGGGCCTTGACACGGGCCATAAACAGAGACTAGAGACCAAGTTTCTGAGGTATGTTTGGATTTAAATTCCACAATTATCCCATAGGATTTGGACTCGATTAAAGAATCTATGAAAAAGGATGAATTCCAAACGACCACCATCCCAGCCGACGCACCAGCCGAAGGTACGTAAACAAAATTATCAAAACGCCTCGGGCAAAACTTCCTAATGAATCGCTGATCCATTTTCATGCATTTAGTTTCCTGAAGACAGACAACAGAACAACCACTTTCATCAATCTTCTGCCTAACTACAAGCTGGCGTGCTTCAGTATTGAGGCCATGAACATTCCAACATTGCACCTTCCACTCCTTAAATCTTGTCTAATTCATTACAAACCAAAAGTAAAAGCATAGTAAATAGGCCACGCAATGACCTACACCGACCCACACAGCAGGCAAGCATAACATAGTTCTCAACAAGAAAAGAAAGATAAATGGCGATTACGGTTCACCATAGACCAGAACCCTGCAGGAAGTAACTAATCATCAAAACCCCGCCTGCTGCTGGACTTGGCCGGATCAGCAACAAGCTTATCCATAGAGATCTTCTCAGGTGCAATGCGGAGACGAGCGCCAATGCGTTGGAGATCTGCAATAGCATTTGGTGGTGGCACAGAAGAACTGTTTTCAGACTGGGAGTTGCTGGCCTTGCGCTTCTTCAAAGTGTGAGACTTCTTGGGAGAAACTTTGCGGTAGCCATCACGGAGAGCACTCAGACGTGCACTACGCCGAACCTCAGTATCAACAATAATTCTTGAGGCTTTAGACTTCCTTGCTCGCTTCAGAGATACCTCAGGCACAGCAGAAAATTCAAAGGTTTCAGAAACTGGGTCATCCAGATCATCAAAGCAGAGAGCTCGAGCAACTGGCCTTTTAACAGTAGCATTTGGCACATCCGGAGCAAAGCTGATTGAGGAGTCAGGTGCAGGCAGGAGCTTAAGAGTGGAAACTGGGCCACTGCAGAGAGCTTCACAGGAATGCTTGTTGAGTATAGCACCTATGTCAGACTTGAAAACAAACTGGGGAATGTTTGAAGACCATATAAATGGCAACATCTTCTCAAACGAACGCTGCTACTGCATCACAGGTGGCAAAACTGGTCCATAGATGGTGAGAACTTGCCCAATCATAAGAGGAGGTTGCTGTGGTCCCATTGGGGGCTGGAAGAGAGCTACCTCAGCAGCATTGTGAACATTGTTAACTGAATCATTTGAAGGTTGCAGAACAATGGACTCCTATGACTGAATTTCCTGAACTTCCTGATGCTGCACATCTTCATGAACCACATCATTGTTTTGCTGCTCATTGACTGGCTGTGGCACATCATTCCAACCCAACTCAGGGAATTCTGGCATAACCCAATTGTGGTTTTCAAAGTGTAAATTGCCAGGGAGGGGGTGCGGATTGCCATTGAAGGGCATGGGGTCTTCATCTGCTGGTAGAACATCTGTAAAATCCGCTGACAGGATGTATACAGGTGCAGACCAAGAGATCCTAGTACCACCAAAGTCTGCATATTCTCTGTAAGTCACAGAGCGAGGAACCAAAGTCGGCGCAGGGAAAGACACATAAGCGAGCGAGCAGACAAGCATGGGATCATCTTGATGCCAATGATGAAATCTACCAAAGGTGCTAATTACGTCCGCAAGGTGCTGTGTGCGCCTATAATCCAGTGGAACACCGAGCAACATAACCCATCCACGGTGAAAACCCTGCGTTGCTCTGTAATTTACTCCCTCATCATGCGGGATGAACCTAACAAATCTATCATTGCCCAGATTGAAAGGTGGATGATCCACAAGAGCTTGACGAGCCAAGGCACTATGGAAACGAAAAAGCCCAACTCCTTGTATCCAAGGTTGGGCATCCAGAACCGCTCTTCCCAGATCATTGACAACAAAATTACTGACCATGTTTCGAAAGATGGCGATTTCTTTGGGTAAAGGAGCTGGCTCGACGATGGCGATGGCATAGTCCTCATGCTGCCGATCTGGAGCCACCGCAGGCGCGAAGAAGGTACGGGGCAGGCGCAGCTCACCACTGTCGATGATGTCGAAGCCTTGCGAGACAAACTCCATGGGGTCCAACGCAAAGGTCGCCATTGCCGGTGCCGAGAAGAGAGGCGCTGATCAGAAGTGGCGCAGTATGGCGGCGATGTAGTGTGCGATGGATGAGGCGGAGGAGGCGATACATACGACGAGGAGGGAGGTTGAGGCGTTATGGGTGGTGGCTCTGCAGGTAGAGGTGCAATAGATGCGGTGGCAGGCTTGACGGGACTGGGCAGAGACCTAGCGGGACTAGCTATGGAGGAAATCGAGGCGTCGAGCGTAGAAAAACCTGCTGACGGGCTGGAATCGCCCGATTTGATCCGTGGGACCCACTTGTAAGTTGGTGAAGGAGTAGAATCCGAACAACCCTTTGCCCTGTGCCCCAACCGAAAGCATCTATGGCAACGGACCCTGCTAGTGCATGCTCTGGTTAAATGATCCATGGATAAGGAATTCTGACATTTCCACACATTAAAAACCATGTCATCAATAAACTCATTTAAATTAGCAGAATCTCCAGATAAATCTGTTGGTTGGAAATCAATATTCGCCTCGTTGCCAAAACCAGGTGGAGATATATCAGACAAATCCATGTTTGATAGGGCCGGGGAAACAACCTGGGCCATGGGAATCACCGGGTCTGTTGATTGGGCCGGGGAAGCATCTTGGGCCAGAATCGGAGCCGGTTCAACTAGCTCATCCCCATGCACATGCAGATTGACATCGAGAGTGGTTTGCGCTGCCACAGAAAACCCTGCCGAAGAAATCTGAGGAACGTTAACTGTTCTGAAAGTGATGGGTGGCTCGGCCACCGTCCATCGGAGATCAGTCACCGGCGGCGGAGGCAAAATTACTCGTTCATGAGGAAGAATAGTATACCCAGCATGAACAACATCATCAACCATACCAGGCGAGGCATGATAAATATACCCCTTGCAAACATTGTATTGTTGAAACGTTGCAAACGAAATTTTCTTTTTTGATCCAGAACCCGAACACAAAGCGGACTTAGATGGTGGTTTGTGCATCACGATCAAACCAAGAGAAGCATGCCTCTTAGAGGGACTGATTAAGATCCACTCAGCATCACATTCCTTCTTCCAAATTAGAAACTCACGTTTCTAATTAGGGCCACCATTGCCCCAAAGATGGAAGAAACATTTGAATTGCGGGCACGCAAAAGATCTTAATTGAAGAAAAAGAAGGCCAACACGTTTGCATGATACAATAAATGAGAATACCTTGTCTTTAATGAGTTGAATAGACAAACCAATTACAGATCCTCCAATTGCAGATTCCAAAGCCGCCGCCACTGAATCATCATCAAGACGAAAAGTGTGCCTGCTAAAAAACACGACCATAATAAAATGGCCCGTGCCATCCACGGGATGAATGCATTTCCCACAAGATCTAAAAACGTCCTCCGCAAAAGCCATTCCTTTAGAAAAATCCAGATCCAGAGTTGATCCTCCATGATGACCCATGGGAGATGGGTATAGGGAGAGAGATCAGAGGACGCCGGAGATGATCCATGGAGAAGGACCAAGATTTACTGGTTGGAGAGGGAGATCGCCGGAGAACCTAGGACGCCGATGGGAGGAGAGGTGGGAGGGGCCATCCAATCAGCCTCACCCTTCCTGTGTTGCTCAATATTGCTTATATTGCTCAATATAAATTGTAGAAATGATATGATACAGTAGGAATTGTGTGAGAACAATTATGAATCTTGTCTTTGGCAGTACCAAAAGTGGAATGGTTTGCTCTTTATCATACTAACCTATCTCACAAAGTTCCGTTAAGTTTTGTGTGATTGAAGTTTTCAAGTTTTGGGTGAGATATAGATACGAGGAGCATAAGGAGTGACAAGAACCTAAGCTTGGGGATGCCCAAGGCACCCCCAAGGAAATATTCAAGGAATATCCAAGCAACTAATCTTGGGGATGCCCAGGAAGGCATCCCCTCTTCCGTCTCCAACATTATCGGTAACCTCACTTGGAGCTATGTTTTCATTCGTCACATGATACATGTTTTGCTTGGAGCATCAATTTATTTTGTTAGGATTTGCTTTCTGTTAATTATAATAATGTTTTGCATCTTTTATTTCCATAAAATTGGCAATGATAGCCTTTGCCATGCTTATTTTGCAAGTATACTTGCTGCTATTTGAAAACAGAAAGTTTACCGCTGTTGCAAAAAATTCCCTAGAAAAGTCAGAATGTGATAAAATGTTGAAACTTTTTGCAAAGTGAGCTCTGATAAACTTTCTACAATGTGGTAAATTTTCATAATGTTTGGAGTTGAATAATTATTGATACTCTTGCATTCTTTACGGACTATACTGTTTTGGCATATTACTGTTATGTTTGCATTGTTTGCATATGTTTGCTTGTTCAATGATTCTATTTGAGGATAGGAGTATTAAATATGCAGAGGCATTTAGTATTCAATGTTGAATAATAATTTTAATGATTTGCTACAGTAGAGAATGATAAGGTTTTTGCATTGGTTTATACTAACTTATCTCACGAGTTCTTGTTGAGTTTTGTGTGGATGAAGCTGATTTAGGAAAACCGTGATATGAGAGGAATTAAGGAGACACAAAAGCTCAAGCTTGGGGATGCCCAAGGCATCCCAAGATAATATTTCAAGAAGTCTCAAGCATCTAAGCTTGGGGATGCCCCAATAGGCATCCCACCTTTCTTCTTCAACAATTATCGGTTTGTATCGGTTGAGCCTAAGTTTTTTTCTTCTTCACATGAGTTGTGCTATTCTTAGAATGTCATTTTATTTTTTTTCTTGCTGTTTTAATAAAATACTTAGATCTGAAAGTTTTAAATAAGCGAGAGTCCACACATAGCTATCTATTTACTTAACTACTCATTTGATCTTCACTTATATCTTTTTGGAGTAGCTTGTCATTTACTCTTGTGCTTCACTTATATCCTATGAGTAAATTGTTGGATAAATTGAATGTCATGAAGTTGAAATCATATCATGCCTAGCGGTAACTTCACATTGGGTTTAGAAAGTGAAATCTTTTGAGGCTTGACAATCACAATATTGGTCACACAAGCAATTCACGAATAATTAATATAAGGAAGAGAACTTTCACATATAAATACACTATCATGGAAATCTTTTGTGATTGTGAGCCCCCATCAAAATATTATATGCAAAATTGTTGATGTTAGACAAGGAAAACAACGTAATGGTTTATGTTTGTTCATATTCACATAGAAGTTATATTGTCATAAATCCTTCAACATGTGGTGCTTGCCCCCCATCTTTGCTAGCCAAAAATTCCGCACCAAGTAGAGATACTACTTGTGCATCCAAAAACCCTTAAACCCAACCCAAATCTTATTTTCAAGAGTCCACTATATCTACCTATATGCGGGATTCTTTTGCCATTCTAAGCAAATTTGTATGTGCCATCTCTAATATTCAAAATAAATTTCTCTTTTGTGTCCTCGTACTGCTCGCGAGGCGGTGAGGGGTGGCCAATATTTTCCATGCTAGATGTGTTATTCTCACGATGAGTGTTTATTCACTTGTCATTGCATGAGAGTAAGCCAAAGGTATTAGGGATGCCCAGTCCCGAAATGAAAAATGAATTTACTTTATGTTGTCAAATAATAAATTCCTTGGAAAGTGTTGGTATGGAGGGAACCTGTGGATACGGTTAGCCATGGAAAGTGAAAGTATGGTGGAAAAAGGAATAAACTTTATTTTCTGTTTGGGAACCGCCTATGATATATCTATCATGGAAAGTGTTGGAAGCTCTATGTCATTTTCGTTGGTGGGTAAAGTATGCCTCTCAAAATATTTTTTTATCTCTCAATTTTCTCTTTGAGCTCTGGCACATCTACAAATCCCTACTTCCCTCTGCGAAGGGCCTATCTTTTACTTTTTAGTATTTACTTTTATGCAAAGAGTCAAAGTATTCCTCTCCATTCCTTTTTATTTTATCTTTTGGTAAACATCATGTGGTGAGGAAAGTTCTAGGCACATATATCCACTTGAATATGGGTAACATGAGTTATTATTGTTGACATCACCCTTGAGGTGAATACGTTGGGAGGCAAAACAATAAGCCCCTATCTTTCTATGTGTCCGGTTGAAACGTTTTGCTCATGTGTATGCGGTGAGTGTTAGCAATCATAGAAGACTATATGATGGTTGAGTATGTGGAGCTCTAACTTAAACTCTGTTGAATAAGATTGAATTGCAATTGCTTGGTGACTAAGAACATAGGTTGTTGGGTTTCAAGAGAATTCATTGTTTGAACCTTAACATGTGAATTGGTTACTACTATAACATGAGAAGTTTCATAAGAAAGAATTGTTGTTATGATGCTAGGAAAAGTGAATGAAATTATCGTTGATCAAACTTATGCACTTTGCTAGCATTCACACTTCATAAATTATTTCTTTTATCATTTACCTACTCGAGGACGAGTAGGAATTAAGCTTGGGGATGCTGATACGTCTCCAACGTATCTATAATTTATGAAGTATTCATGCTGTTATTTTATCATTCTTGGGTGTTTTACAATCATTTTATAGCAACTTTATATCATTTTATGGGACTAACCTATTGACCCAGTGCCCAGTGCCAGTTGCTGTTTTTTTCCTTGTTTTTTACATCGCAGGAAATCAATATCAAACGGAGTCCAAACACCGCAAAACTTTACGGATATTTTTTGGACCAGAAGGAACCCAATGGGCCAGAGCTGCACCTGGGGGTGCCTCGAGGGGGGCACAACCCACCAGGGCCCTGGCGCGCACACGTGGGTTGTGCCCACCTCGGTGGCCTCCCGCACCCCCTCTTTACACTATAAATTCCCAAATATTCCGAAACCCTTCGGGGTTAACCTAGATCAGAAGTTTCACCGCCATAAGGCTCTGTAGCCACCGAAAACAAATCTAGACCCGTTTCGAGACCCTGCCGGAGGGGGGAATCTTCTCCGGTGGCCATCTTCATCATCCGGTGGCCACCACGATGAGGAGGGAGTAGTCCACCCTCGGGGCTGAGGGTTTGTACCAGTAGCTATGTGTTTGATCTCTCTCTCTCTCTCTCGTGATCTATATCATGGGCTTTGTTAATATAGTCGGATCATATGATGTTTCTCCCCTCTATACTCTTGTTACGATGAATTGAGTCTTTACCCTTTGAAGTTTTGTCTTGTCAGATTGAATATTCAGAGATGAGAACACATGATATATGTCTTGTGGTATGAATACTTGAGGTGACAATTAGGGTATCTTATCGATTCACTTGATATATGTTATCGCATTCAACTCGCGGATTCCCGTAGTGATATTGGGGTAATATATGCATAGGGGTTGATGTACGTTTTTATTATCTTTTCTCTGACAGAAACTTTGGGGTCTCTTTATAGTTCTTTGTGTGGATTGAGTATTATGAATATGAACTTGCTTTGGTGTTATCTTATTACAAACTCTAGGATATATCGAACGAAAAAAATAGCTTCGTGTTATTTTAGTACGGACTCTTGAATAGATCGAACGAAAAGAATAGTTTTGAGGTAGTTCAGTACCCTACAAACAATTCCTATATTTTGTTCTCCGCTAATAGGAACTCGGGAGTGATTCTTTGTTACACTTTGAGGGATAATCATATGATCCAACTATGTTAGCATTGTTGAGAGGTTGCACTAGCGAAAGTACGGACCCCATGCCTTGTTTTTAAGCATTGCAATACCGTTTTTGTGCCCGTTTACTATTTGCTACCTTGTTGTTTTTATTTATTCAGATTATAAAAATGTATTTCTACCATCCATATTACATTTTTATCACCATCTCTTCACCGAACTAGTGCACCTATACAATTCTCCATTGTATTGGGTGTGTTGGGTACACAAGAGATTTCTTGTATTTGTTTGCATGGTCGTTTTAGATAGACCATCTTCATCCTACACCTCTCACGTATTGATAAACCTTAGGTTATCCACTTGAGGGAAAATTGCTACTGTCCTGCAAAACTCCGTGCTTGGAGGCTCAACATGTGTCTACAAGAATAAAGTTGTGTAGTAGACATCGGCCACCTCCTCGCCGGCGACCCTCCTTCACGCTGCTCGGCCTCGTCTATCCAGGAAGGTAATCCACACACGACCCTCATCCTTCTCCTCCTTCCACACCCCACATGCCCTGACCGCCGGCGCGACACCTTCCACCCAAATCACCGATCCCTCCATCAAATAAGCGCCGCCCTAAGCCATGGTGCACGCAGTATAGCCAGGATCTCAAGGAGCATTTGGCAGCAGAGAAGCAAATCGTGGCCGCACGCGTGGATGAGGTCGCGATGGCTGCCATTCGTGATGGCTTCCATTCGTGTCGACCCCCGGATCTTGGAGGAGCACCTTGCCATTTGCTAGCTACGTTGGTTAAGCATGCTCGGTTTACCCGTTGCGTGTGCTGCTCCTGCCTTTCCTTCACAAATTCTAGTGAATTATGCTATCTTATTTTAATATGCAATCTGTGCCCTAGTGTATATGTTCTATATGTCGTGCAGTGTGGTGCTCACTTATTAATTGTTTTGTTAATTAGTTGCCATCTTTAGTTAACTGTTTGGTTCAATTCTGCAAATGTGATGTTCAATTCTTCAGGCTACAATTTTATATTGTCTTCTATGTGAGAAATAAATCGAATTTATCTTTACAAAATACATGAGAAACGAATACAATTGCTATATTTCCAAGTTGTCAAGCATGGTTTGTTTGGATATACATTGTGCAATGTGGTGCTTAGTTAACATTTGGTTCATTTGTGTTGTGGTGTTTAGTTAACTGTTTGGTTGAATTCTGTAATGCGATGTTCAATAGTTGTGGGTGCGTTCTGTTATTGTATGCCATGTGAGGAATAAATTGAATTTGGCTGTAATAAATACATGAGAAACAAATACAATTGCTATATTTCCAAGTTGTTAAGCGTGCTTGGTTTGGTTAAGTGTCTGATCTTCTATTAGGAGTATGTTATATTGTGCAATGTGGTGCTCAGTTAATGTTTGATTCATTTGTTGTGGTGTTTAGTTAACTGCTTGGTTCAATTCTATAATGCGATGTCCAATTGTGGTTGGTAGAATTTTGTATTATTGTGCATGTGAGGAATAAATCGAATTTGGCTGCACTTAATACATGAGAAACATATACAAGTGTTATATTTCCTAGTTCTTAATCATGCTTGGGTTGGATAAATGGTTTTTCCATGTGGCTTGAATTAATCTGATGAATCTGCAATGTGCTTATTTTTCATCAATATATTTTACTGATAGCATGCGAACCCTTACTTAACCTGATGACTAACTACCTTATATGTGTTGCAGGGAAACAATGGGAAGTACTGAGGTTTACAATCGAGGTTAGCACGTGCATGGTCCGTTGTCTAATAGCACATTATTGTGCAATTGCAGGAACCATTATAATATTTAGGTTTTTAACAATTTGGTCTTGCACATGGAGGTCCTGCTGTTAGAGGTTTTGACCCACTGTTCGACCCTTTTTGCATATGGGGAAATGAGTTGTCCATGAATATCAATCAAGTCAAGAAACTCAGAAAGATTGTTAGGATAAAGAAATTAGCGACAAAAAACAAAAAGATCTTTGTCTGCACAATGAACAAGACATCGGTTCACTACAAGATGGTACTAACTATTATGCCATGCCTTTTTTATTCCTTTGCCCCATTTCCAATATAGAGAAGATATTTATGCACATCCTGGTTTTCAGGCCTTTCAAAAGCAGTTCACTAATGATTACCTCTCAAACCACCTCTATGGTTAGGAGGCAAGGAAGGTTTTCATACAACACCCATGGTTCAATATTGAAGTGTTTCCAAAGAGGACAAAGGACGGATGGTCAATCATCCACAGGCATTGGCCTAAAGTTGCAAAGACCTTCAACATGAATGAAGGATCAATATTCGCCTTGCACTTTAGCGGTTTTCCAGATGAGATGCATCTGTCTATATACCGTCTATGATGCTAATTTCGAAAGGTTCTACATGTTGCATGTGAAACTTGGTGCTGGTGCAGTTGTGTAATGGGGTAGCTGAGTGCTGAAGCTATATCATGTTGTACTCTGATGTATTTCAATTATGAAATCCTGCTTCCTTAATATGGAAATGAAATATATTATGTGCTTAATATGAATGTCTATTAGATTAATAAATGTATTATTAATAATAGGGAAATTAGTCTGCTAATTGGATTTTGCTATTGCAAACGGTTATTGAGAAAATACCGCGGGCGATGACCTCAGGCAACACACACAATTTCTAGGAATAAACTGTGTTGGATCAATGAACAATAACACACGATCTTCTCTTGAAAAATGTTTGCGTTAGGCCACCTTGCGCAAACGTTTACGACATAAAAACTGTGTGTGATGGACAACCTTTGCCACACAGTTTCTTCTACGCACTGTGTGTGATGCATTCAATAACGCAAACGATAAAATTGTTAATATCATGTGCAATGGCAATGCTATCAAAAACGATTTAACAGGGAAAATCGTGTGTGATGTACGTGTGAACGGAAACATTTTCCTTGGAGCGACTGGGATGTACATACGAACGGAAACGTTTAGCGGGGACTGACTGTGTGGGATGTACTTGCGTCCGAAAATAATTTCGCCAGTATAATTGTATTTTTAGCTATACTGTACGTATTTCTGTATTTAAGCACTTGCACGACCTCATTTTACCGAGCGTGTGTGCCAGGAGGGCATATCCTCGACGGTTTCTGGGTCGTGTGGGAAGGACCCCCCGTATCGCCGTCACTCACTAGGCGACGGTTCCAAATGACATTGCGGAAAGGGGTTAAAACCGTTTGTATTAGCACCGACGCGTACCCGTGGGTGGTCATTGTACCTAGTTACGAAACTAGGAATACCTGGAGCACCATGAGGTTAGCTGACAACAGGTATATGCAGCCATATAATTTTGTGCGGTGCTACCAAAATTGAGGTTTGTGTCCCTTCTCGTTATGAGAATTCTTCTTGAAGTTGGTAGAATGTGATGGCTTGTTCTTTGCATCAAACTTGCCTTCCCCTGATATTTGTTCTTGTTGTTTTGGGCCTTGTTGGGCTGGAAGTTCTTCTCGTGTACCATGTGGGCACTAGAAGCTCCCTCAGCGACCCGAGCACGTGTGTCTTTTGCTCCCACCTTTTCTTCAAAATCAAGAGTGCTAATGAGATCCGAAACGGAAAACTCATGTCTCTTGTTTTTCAGGGTAGTAGCAAAATTGTTCCACGAAGGTGGAAGCTTGGAAATGATGGTCCCAGCAACAAATTTGTCCGACAACATACACTTAAAGTACACAAGTTCCTTAGCAAGTGACTGCATCTCATGAGGTTGCTGAATAACACAGCGCTCATCAGTCATCTTGTAGTCACGGAATTGCTCCATGACGTACAACTCGTTGCCAGCGCCCGAGGCCCGAAACATGGCCTCGAGTGCAGCCCACATGTCTTTGCTGCTGTCAAATGACATATATAAATCCACAATGGAATCGTCAAGAACACCCAGCAGGGCGGCTTTGAAGAGGGTATCCATGTTCTCAAAAGCTACTTGCCGTGTAGGATTAAGATCGCCCTCAGGCTTACCCTTAGTGGCGTCAAAGCAGTACATGATCTGAAACCAATATACTGCTCTTGTGCGCCACCTTTTACATTACACCCCCTTAAAGGTAGGCGGCTTCAAAAGCGCAGCAAAACCACTCAGAGTAAATTGCCTATAATCAGGTTTTTGGATTGGATTGTTTAATATATTAGCAATTTACTATGAGATTTAATCCGAATCAACAGTAAATAGATCATGACGACAACTGCAAAGATCAAAGTAATGATGCAGACTAAACCAGGAGGACATAATCACATACTGTACAGCGGGAGCAGAACCGCTGTGGTTGATGTTGTCACTCATGTCGTTGATGAAGAGGTTACGAAGGTCGGGGAAGAAGGCTGTCGTTGAGGAAGTCGTCGCCGGCAGCAGTCACAGGAGTGTGCTCCCCAAAAACCTGATCGCCCCTCTCCCATACAGGATCACGAAAGGCGGGGTTTGAAGGACTGTTGTCCCTTCTCGTGGTGCACACCAGAAGGAGGGATGGAGAAGAATTGCGTGGCAGCGCTATGATCTGGAATGGTGCGAAACCATATGATACAGCGGCGGCTAGGGTAGATCCTGTCAGGTCGGTTGTGCGAGTAAGACCAAGTATAATAGTAGGCCTTTGGCCCAAACCCGACGTCCAAGTCAATAATATCCCCACTTCCAAAAGAATCAGAAACAACTGAGTAATTAAGGCGTCCGTTAATTATTAATTAATGACTTAATAAATTTTTCGACCAACAAAAATATAGACCACGTGCATAGCTTTTGTCCTTGGACAGGCTCATTCCCGAAGAGCGCGCGTGTAGGTTTCCTATTATCATGCTCATGCAAATGCTAGAATAGATCACATTATAAAGTGGTGCAACTCACACTCACCTAGAAGTATGGGACTAAACTTTAGTCCCACTCACACCACACTTAGAGCATGGTTAATAGTATAGCCAACATCCGGCTATATGAAGTGGACACATCATCTAGAGCCAACCTAATAGCCTGCTAGTACAATAGTTAGTCCCTTTAGTATAATACTATATCATTAATACATGGGGCATGTTTGGTTTACAGCCTAAGGTTGCCACACCTAACCTTAGTCGTTCCACAACATATTAGGTATTTGGTTCATTGCCACACTTGTGGCTTGCCACACTTTTGTAGCAACATGGTCCACATGTCATACGCTCAATCTTTTGCCAAATCTTGCCACTTTGTGGTGGTCATTTTGTTAGCCACACTTTTTGTGGCAGTGATGACCCACAAGTATAGGGGATCAATCGTAGTCCTTTCGATAAGTAAGAGTGTCGAACCCAACAAGGAGCAGAAGGAAATGATAAGTGGTTTTCAGCAAGGTATTCTCTGCAAGCACTGAAATTATCGGTAATAGATAGTTTTGTGATAAGGTAATTGGTAACGAGTAACAAGTAACAAGTGTAAATAAAGTGCAACAAGATGGCCCAATCCATTTTGTAGCAAAGGACAAGCCTGGACAAACTCTTATATGAAGGAAAGCGCTCCCGAGGACACATGGGAATTATCGTCAAGCTAGTTTTCATCATGTTCATATGATTCGCGTTCGGTACTTTGATAATTTTATATGTGGGTGGACCGGTGCTTGGGTGCTGTCCTTACTTGGACAAACATCTCACTTATGATTAACTCCTATTGCAAGCATCCGCAACTACAAAAGAAGTATTAAGGTAAACCTAACCATAACATGAAACATATGGATCCAAATCAGCCCCTTACGAAGCAACACATAAACTAGGGTTTAAGCTTCTGTCACTCTAGCAACCCATCATCTACTTATTACTTCCCAATGCCTTCCTCTAGGCCCAAACAATGGTGAAGTGTCATGTAGTCGATGTTCACATGACACCACTAGAGGAGAGACAACATACATCTCATCAAAATATCGAATGAATACCAAATTCACATGACTACTAATAGCCAGACTTCTCCCATGTCCTCAGGAACAAACGTAACCACTCACAAAGCATATTCATGTTCATAATTAGAGGGGTATTAATATGCATAATGGATCTGAACATATGATCTTCCACCAAGTAAACCAACTAGCATCAACTACAAGGAGTAATCAACACTACTAGCAACCCACAGGTACCAATCTGAGGTTTGGATACAAAGATTGGATACAAGAGATGAACTAGGGTTTGAGATGAGATGGTGCTGGTGAAGATGTTGATGGAGATTGAACCCCTCCCGATGAGAGGATCGTTGGTGATGATGATGGTGATGATTTCCCCCTCTCAGAGGGAAGTGTCCTCGGCAGAATAGCTCTGCCGGAGCCCTAGATTGGTTCCGCCTCGTGGCGGTGGAGTCTCGTCCCAAAAGCTTGCTTATGATTTTTTTTTCTTGGACGAAAGACCTCATATAGCAGAAGTTGGGCATCAGAGGGCCACCAGGGGGCCCACGAGGCAGGGGGCGCGCCCAGGGGGGTAGGGCGCGCCCCCACCCTCATGGTGGTGGGTGGCCCCCCTCTGGTACTTCTTGCGCTCAATATTTTTTATATATTCTGGAAATAACTTCCGTGAAGTTTCAGGACTTTTGGAGCTGTGCAGAATAGGTCTCTAATATTTGCTCCTTTTCTAGCCCAGAATCCCAGCTGCTGGCATTCTCCCTCTTCATGTAAACCTTGTAAAATAAGAGAGAATAGGCATAAGTGTTGTGACATAATGTGTAATAACAGCCCATAATGCAATAAATATCGATATAAAAGCATGATGCAAAATGGACGTATCAACTCCCCCAAGCTTAGACCTCGCTTGTCCTCAAGCGAAAGCCGAAATCGAAAAATGTGTCCACATGTTTAGAGATAGAGGTGTCGATAAAAATAAAATACGGACATGAGGGCATCATGATCGTTCTTAGAACAGCAACATATATATATATATATTTTGTCATATGATCTATTATGCTAAAGTAACAACTCAATCACAATTTCAAGTATGAATCATAAACTTCATTGAGAACCAACAAACTATAATCTCAGTCATTGAGGCAATTGCAATTTATCATAACATAGGAAAGAGTCAATATAAGAGCTTTTCAGCAAGTCCACATACTCAACCATCTTTAGTCTTTCACAATTGCTAACACTCACGCAATATTTATGGGTATGAAGTTTTAATCGGACACAGAGAAAGATAGGGGCTTATAGTTTTGCCTCCCAATGTTTTACCTCAAGGGTAATGTCAACAATAATAGCTCATGCAGACTCACATCCAATTAGCTATATGTATCTGGATCTTTCCAACACATTGTGCTTGCCAAAGGATAAAATGTAAAAAGGAAAGGTGAAGATCACCATGACTCTTATATAAAGTAGAAGATAAAAGTAAAAGATAGGCCCTTCGCAGAGGGAAGCAGAGGTTGTCATGCGCTTTTATGGTTGGATGCACACAATCTTAATGCGAAAGAACGTCACTTTATATTGCCACTTTTGATATGGACCTTTATTATGCAGTCTGTCACTTTTATTTCTTCCACATCACAAGATCGTATAAAGCTTATTTTCTCCACACTAATAAGTCACACATATTTAGAGAGCAATTTTTATTGTTTGCACCGATGACAACTTACTTGAAGGATCTTACTCAATCCATAGGTAGATATGGTGGACTCTCATGGGAAAACTGGGTTTAGGGATATTTGGAAGCACAAGTAGTATCTCTACTTGGTGCAAAGGAATTGGCTAGAAAGATAGGGAAAGGCAAGCTCAACATGTTGGATGATCCATGACAATATAATTTATCTCAGATGAAAGAAAACATAACCCATTACGTTGTCTTCCTTGTCCAACATCAACTCTTTAGCATATCATACGTTAATGAGTGATCACAATCATAAAAGATGTCCAAGAGAGTGTATTTATATGTGAACCTCTCTTTCTTTATTACTTCCTATTAATTGCAACGATGACCAAAACTATGTTTGTCAACTCTCAAAAACTTTTATTCATCATACTCTTTATATGCCAGCTCATTACTCTCCATAAGATCCATATGATCTCTTTATTTCTTTTTATTTCTTCTATTTTATTTTATTTAATTCCCTCAAGATCATACAAAATAATCAAGCCCTTGACTCAACACTAATCTTTATTATATAGCTCATGGACTCGATTACATAGACGGATCATAAAGCATAACTCACAACTAGATCATTCTAAAACTTTATTCTACTAGATCAAGATATTATCAAAAGGATCGAACTAAGAAAAACGATAAAGATAAAAGTTGTGATGGTGATACGATACTGGGGCACTCCCCCAAGCTTGGCAATTGCCAAGGGGAGTGCCCATAGCAGATACTCAGTTCTTCTTTGTCGGTGAAGAAGGTGGAGCTGTTGATGATGGATAGTCGCACATCAAGCATAGGAGGTCCTCCAACTTGCGGATAATGCCCTTGAGTGCGATGATATGCTCCTTCAACAAAATATTTTCACGTGTGAGATACTTGTTTTGTATACAGGCTAACTCAATCATCTTGAAAGCTTTGATCTCAGTTGGGGTAAGAAGATTGTGATCAAGTTGAAGGATGTCTTCTGCTGCCGGAACTTGGTCCTCCGTGGTCTTCTTGATCTCTTCATCCTTGTTGATCTCCATAGGTTCTTCCCTCTTCAGCTCTATCTTCATTAGCCAAGCATCATTGTCACCATTGTTGGAGGAGGGGGACGTCATGATGCCTGGCCTTGACAACCCTGATAGAAAACAACTCGAAACAAGGACAGAGGATATTTGCGTGGTACGGTGGTCAAAACCTTCGGGATATTATATAATGAATTTTTACCGACCAAAAGAAGTATCATGCAAGAAAACAGAGTCCGGAGAACACACGAGGTGCCCACGAGGTAGGGGGCGCGCCCAGGGGAGTAGGGCGCGCCCTCCACCCTCGTGGAAGCCTCGTGTCCTTTCCAGTCTGCTTCTTATTTTCCTATCTTTCTAAATATTCCAAAACGGGGGAAAATTACCATTAGAACTGTTTTGGAGTCGGTTTACTTACGTACCACATACCAATTCCTTTTCGGAGTCTGAAACGTTCTGGAAAGTGTCCCTTATGTATTCCTCCGGGGTTATGGTTTCAATAATATTGGTTTCAACATTTACGGGATTACCTCAAATATAATGTTTGATTCTTTGACTGTTCACCACCTTTGGATTTGTGCCTTTGAAGTTGATGATTTTTATGGCACCGGAACGATAGACCTCCTCGATAACGTAAGGACCTTCCCATTTAGAGAGAAGTTTTCCCGCAAAAAATCTTAAACCAGAGTTGTATAGCAATACATAATCACCTACATTGAACTCACACTTTTGTATCCTTTTATCATGCCATCTTTTAACTTTTTCTTTAAACAGCATCACACATAATTTCAAAGGGTAAATTCCAATCAGGTGGCTGAACAATAGGTGCAGAGATCAATGCTTTCTTAAGTATTTCAAATGCTTCTACACAATCATCATCAAAGACAAATGGTATATCATTTTGTAATAAATTAGTCAGAGGCCGAGAGATTTTTGAGAAGTCCTTGATGAACCTCCTATAAAAACCGACATGACCAAGGAAGCTTCTTATACCTTTGATGTCCTTGGGACATGGCATCTTTTCAATAGCATCAACCTTAGCTTTATCAACTTCAATACCTCTTTCAGAATCTTTATGCCCCAAGACAATACCTTCATTAACCATAAAGTGGCACTTCTCCCAATTCAAAACAAGATTAGTTTCTTCACATCTCTGCAAAACTCGATCAAGGTTGCTCAAGCAATCATCAAAAGAGGATCCATAAACGGAGAAATCATCCATGAATACCTCACAAATCTTTTCACAAAAGTCAGAGAATATAGCCATCATGCATCTTTGAAAGGTAGCAGGTGCATTACATAAACCAAAAGGCATATGTCTATAAGCAAAAGTATCGAAAGGGCAAGTAAAAGTGGTCTTTGCTTGATCATCAGCTGACACAGGTATTTGAGAGAAACCAGAGTAACCATCTAGAAAGCAAAAATGTGTATGTTTGGATAATCTTTCTAGCACTTGATCAATAAAAGGTAAGGGGTAATGATCCTTTTTAGTAGCCTTATTTAATTTGTGGACATCAATTACCATCCTATAACATGTAATATTTTTTTTGTGGGATCAATTCATCTTTATCATTGGGAACAACGGTAATACCTCCCTTCTTAGGGACACAATGGACAAGACTTACCCACTGACTATCAGCAGCGGAATAAATTATACCTGCCTCAAGGAGCTTTAATATTTCCTTTCTTACCATTTCTTCCATCTTAGGATTTAGCCATCGTTGATGATCAATAACTGGTTTGGCATCTTTCTCTAAGTTTGTTTTGTGTTGACATAGAGTGGTACTAATGCCCTTAAGATCATCAAGAGTATATCCAATAACAGCACGATGCTTCTTCAGAGTTTTCAATAATTTCTTTTCTTCATGCTCTGAAAGGTTAGCACTAATAATAACAGGATATATCTTCTTTTCATCAAGATAGGCATATTTAAGACTATCAGGCAATGGTTTAAGCTCAAACACGGGATCACCCTTGGGTGGAGGGGGATCCCCTAGGATTTCAACAGGCAAATTGTGTTTCAGAATGGGTCCTTGTTAATACTTCATTTATTTCCCTTCTTTCATTCATAAACATATCATTCTCATGGTCTAGCAAATATTGTTCTAAAGGATCATTAGAAGGCATAACAATAGAAGCAAGACCAATAATTTCATCTTTACTAGGCAATTCTTCATCACGGGGTTGTCTACAAAATTTAGAAAAATTAAACTCATGAGACATATCATCCAAACCAACAGAAACAATATCCTTATTGCGGTCTATCTTAGCATTAACAGTGTTCAAGAAGGGTCTACCAAATATAATGGGACAAAAGTCATCTTGTGGGGAACCAAGAACAAGAAAATCAGCAGGATATTTAACCTTCCCACACAAGACTTCAACATCTCTAACAATCCCAATTGGTGAAATAGTATCTCTATTGGCAAGCTTAATGGTAACATTGATATCGTCTATCTCAGCAGGTGCAATATCATGCATAATTTCTTTGTATAAGTAATGGGGTATTGAACTTGCACTAGAACCCATATCACATAAACCATGATAGCAATGATCTCCTATTTTAACAGAAATAACAGGCATGCCTACAACAGGTCTATGTTTATTTTTAGTATCAGGTCTAGCAATTCTAGAAGTCTCATTACAGAAGTAAATAACATGCCCATCAATATTATCACCCAAGAGATCTTTAACCATAGAAATATTAGGTTCAACTTTAACTTGCTCAGGTGGTTTCTCAACATAAGCAGTGGGAACAATAGGATCATTATAAGTGATAGTCTTTTCTTCAACTTTAATAGGTGCAACTACTTTTAGTTAAATGGGAGGATTATATTTAAACCACTTCTCCTTAGGGAGATCAACATGAGTAGCAAAGGATTCACAAAAAGAAGCTACTATCTCAGAGTCATGTCCATATTTAGTGCTAAATTTACGGAAAACATCGGTATCCATAAAAGATTTAACACAATCAAACTTAGGTGTTATACCTGACTCCTTACCTTCGTCGAGATCCAATCTTCAGAGTTGTGTTTAATCATCTCCAATAAATTCCATTTGAATTCAATAGTCTTCATCATAAAGGAACCAGTACAAGAAGTATCGAGCATGGAGCGATTGTTGTCAGAAAGTCGAGCATAAAAGTTTTGAATAATCATTTCTCTTGAGAGCTCATGATTGGGGCATGAATATAACATTGACTTAAGCCTCCCCCAAGCTTGAGCGATGCTTTCTCCTCGCGAGGCCAAAAATTATATATATAATTATGATCACGATGAACAAGATTCATAGGATAAAACTTCTGATGGAATTCCAATTTCAACCATTTGTATTCCCATGATCCCATATCATCACATATCCTATACCATGTCAATGCATCTCCTTTCAAAGATAAAGGGAAGACCTTCTTCTTGATAACATCATCGGGCATAACTGCAAGCTTAAATAATCCATAAACTGTAGCGACCAGACCTCAAACAGTCTGATCTCTGTGCATCAGTGTCATCCCTGGATCGGTAATGCTGACACGCACAGTACTTGAGGATTTATAGCAGAGTAGCGATCACACACTTATTACATCGAATGTCTGAAAAGAGAACTTATTACAATGACCTATGGCTCCTTACTCATTGTTTGAAAAGTCTGCAACATGAACGTTGCAGCACGAAACAGGTCAGCACGTGGAATATGCTGGCAATGTAACACAAGAGAGGAATGAACAGAATAGTTGCTAACACTACATGCATATTTGGCCGGTGGTAAGCTCTACGGTTACAGTTTTGCATAAAGCCAATTTTCCCCTACAACAAAGGAATACATTTTATTTAACTATCATGGTGGTTGTTAAACATTGAGAAGGTTCGTACAACTCAATCCCAATTAAGCATCATCATTAAACCCAATCAAATTATAATAAGGGTGATGAGGTCAACATAATAATTCAAGAACTAGATATTCAAAGCGTCCATAACTGGGGACACGGCTAACCATGATTAGTTTATACACTCTGCAGAGGTTTGCGCACTTCTCCCCACAAGACTCGAATACATCCATGGTCGGAGATTCGAGACACAGTCTTTCTGAAGCATTAACTCTCTACTCTGGATAGACAGTACCACCTACAACCCACTACATCTGCTAGTCTACCTCTTCGAGAGCTTCACGCAACTTACTCAACTATGCCAGAGCCCATAATGGCTTGTGGCTGCACACGGAAGTTTCTAGCATGAATAATCTTATGATCCCTTTGAGCCTGTGTGGCAGGCCGTAGGATGATCACACGGGTCCTCTGGGATATCCTAGGACAACACTGGATTCTCCAGGTGCCCACAAGCAATCCACCCAGATGTGTATTAAAGTTTCCACCTTAAGTTGAACCATTAATTAACAAACTCACATCTGTCATGAATAATCTCAAACCCAATCCACATCTACTAGCATAGCATAGCAATATAAGCAACATAGAAGTAACTCCCATAGGTTTGATAATAAGCAGGTGAATAGGTACTACCTCATCTACTTCCCAAAATCCACAAGTTAATCAAATCCTAACCAGGGAATTGTTTGAGGATTGATCTAATGCAATAAAACTGGGTAGTGAAAAGGTATGATCAAAGTGTTACTTGCCTTCCTGATGATCCGTGAAACCTAGAGACTCGTAGTAGCACGCTTCGCACTCCGGGTACTCTATCGCAAACAAACAAGCATACAAATAAGCACTCAACTAGAAGCACAGGTAAAACTCACATAAGAAATCTAACCAGAAAGTTCAACTTAAGAGCTCCGGTTTGCAAAAAGAATCAAATCAAACGAAGCAACGAAACTCAAACTACGAAAGAAACAAGATCCGTTTACTAATCTGGACTTAAGTCAAATTTTATGGTTTGCAAAATCTTGTTCAAGTTAGTTAAACAGAAAGAGGGCTTCGAGACGAAGATCTAGGCGCTTGAATCGCCTGATTCCAATAAACGAGCGAAAAGATAAACTAAAACAAAAATCGGGTCAGAAATCGCGATCGAAAATAATCACGGAAAACCCTGGAAAAAGAAAAACTGACGAACAGGCTAACAAACAAACGTTCGCTGTCTGCGGTTAACGAGTGAAAACTATTCGTTAAAACGAACATACGAACGGGCGTTCGCTAAATAACTAAACCTAAAAAAATAAAACCGATCTAAAAAAATAACCGGGGTTTCTAAAAAAACCGAACGGTTTTTGGACGAAAACTGGAGGCTACCTCGGTTTGCATGGCGGCGGCGGTCAACTCCGGCGGCGACGGCGGTCTACTCCGATGGCGGGGTC